>NC_140999.1:62484358-62503901 GCF_052327205.1 Somniosus microcephalus | reverse complement strand
ACTCCCGAGAGCCCCGCCCGAGCCGAGCGGGGAACAGAGAGAGACGCCGCGTCTCAGCTGCTCCTGCTGCGCGCGCACCCTGACCCTCGTGACCGTCGTCGCTGACGCCGTTGCCCCGGGTAACGTGACACCGGGGGCGGGGGTGAGGAGCTTAGCAGAAGCCGTGGGACAATTACCTAGCTCGGGCCTGGCTGGGCAAGAAAGGCCCAGGCATTGAGGCCTAACAAAAATGGGGAAAGGTAGGAAAAAGAATCTTCAGGTTAGAGAAAATATTTACAAATGAATGAAGTTTTTTTTAAAACAATTTAATAAAAGCAATTTTGTTTTCCTGGAAATGTATATTTGAAAAGAAAGACGCAGGAAAGCAGGAAAAAGAATGGATGCAAGATGGCGGCTACTCACCTCGGTTCAGAACGATAAGGCCCGCCCACACACGCACTGATTGGTCGACCGTCAGGTCACCAAAGCGTAGGATTGGTCAATCGTCCCATCACTCGACCGTAGGAGGGCCCGGCCGCACGCGCCAGCAACCCGGCGTACGATTGGTCGACCTCGAGGTCACTCTGTCGCTAATGAGCGGATAATGAGATGCTAATGAACGGAATGTTGAAGGTTTTTCGGATACCGCGGGCGCGATTTTCATCCGGCCGAAACGTAAATACGCTTACCAGCGTTTCGGAAAGGTAAGCTTTCTTTCGACGTAACGCACGCGTAGGTATGCTCTGTAACTTTCGAGCGCATAGCCGGACAGACGCACACCCGAGGACAGACAGAAGGACAGACAGATCGACTCCTTTATATATATTAATTAAAGCTGGGGGGAGCCCGGCTTTGCCAGGGCTGTTTTGGGCCAGGTGGCTTAAATACGAGCGTGAGGCTTTGGGGCCTCTCTGTGTCCCTCTGTGAATCTGGTGCCGGGCAACATTTTAAATCGAGTCCCAGGCTTTTGGGCCCTGTCTGTGTCCCTTTGTGAATCTGCTGCCGGGCAACATTTCTACCTTTTAAGAGAGCGACTGGGAGGGAAGAGAGAGAGCGACTGGGGGGGAAGAGAGAGAGCGACTGGGGGGGAAGAGAGAGAGCGACTGGGGGAGGAAGAGAGAGAGCGACTGGGGGGGAAGAGAGAGAGCGACTGGGGGGGAAGAGAGAGAGCGACTGGGGGGGGAAGAGAGAGAGCGACTGGGGGGAAGAGAGAGAGCGACTGGGGGGGAAGGGAGAGAGCGACTGGGGGGGGAAGAGAGAGAGCGACTGGGGGGAAGAGAGAGAGCGACTGGGGGGGAAGAGAGAGAGCGACGAGGGGGAAGAGGAGAGAGCGACTGGGGGGGAAGAGAGAAGGCGACTGGGGGGAAGAGAGAGAGCGACTGGGGGGGGAAGAGAGAGAGAGCGACTGGGGGGGGAAGAGAGAGAGCGACTGGGGGGGAAGAGAGAGAGCGACTGGGGGGAAGAGAGAGAGAGCGACTGGGGGGGAAGAGAGAGAGCGACTGGGAGGGGAGAGAGAGAGCGACTGGGGGGGAAGAGAGAGAGCGACGGGGGGAAGAGAGAGAGCGACTGGGGGGGGGAAGATAGAGAGCGACTGGGGGGGGAAGAGAGAGAGCGACTGGGGGGAAGAGAGAGAGCGACTGGGGGGAAGAGAGAGAGCGACTGGGGGGGGAAGAGACGAGAGCGACTGGGGGGGGAAGAGAGAGAGAGCGACTGGGGGGGGAAGACGAGAGCGACTGGGGGGGAAGAGAGAGAGAGCGACTGGGGGGGGAAGAGAGAGCGACTGGGGGGGAAGAGGAGAGAGCGACCTGGGGGGGAAGAGAGGAGAGCGACTGGGGGGGAAGAGGACGAGCGCGACGGGGGGGAAGGTGGCCCGATGGACCCCTGCGAAGGAAGGAAGAAGGTAAGCTCTCCCTCCCTGTCCCACTCCCTGTAGGGGGTTTCTCTTGCTTGCTCTGGTCTCCTGCCAGGCTTCTTGCAATAATTACCCGTGAGTGGTTCGACCCACTCGCCCCTACGGTCCTAGACCTTGGACTTAGGTGCAGTGAGCTGTAGTGCAGAAAAACTCAATAGACCAGGTCGAATAGCACGAAATGGATGCCTTTATTGAACAGTTTGCAGCATTATAAAATACATGTCATATGCACAGATTAAAGCAACTACAAGCATGCACACATCTATAAACTTAACTCTATAGAAATGGGGAACACACGGCACATCGTAAAAGGGGTAACACATTACAATTACCCTTAACGCCCCTCCCCTAGACCTAACTAAGTTTCGATTTTGAGGGACTCGGGATCATGCTCACCACTTTAAGAATTGCGGAAAAAGGCTTTGCAGCCTTTCGACACAGCTTTCCGTCGTCACGTGGGTTTGGAAGCTTCTGGCGCAGCTTGTTTTCCTCTTGGTTCTCCTGCGATGAGCGCTCGCCGATGTGATGTTGACGAACTGGAGTACGGGGCCCTGGGTCATCGATGATCTCCCGATGACTCTTTATACAATCATAATTGTCCTTCTGATTGGAGTACCTGGGCCCTGAGGGTCTTCTTCTCCGGCCTGGGTCGTCGATGATCTCCCGACAAAAGTACCCGGGCCTCCTCGTCGTCTTCCCGTCGTGGCCGGGCCTTGCCTGGCCGAGCTGGCTTCCAAGCCGAACTCTTCTCGTCGTCTTCTCGTCGTGGCCGGGCCTTGCCTGGCCGAACACCAAACACGGTCCGAACCGAAGTGTTGCTTGGTTCCGATGGAGTCTGTCCCGAAGCGTACCGATGGAGAACTCACCGATGGACTTTACTTAATCCACAGTTATACCCTTTTGGAACATTCTTATCTCCCGCCAAATCATAGTCCTGTCTTTGTAATAATTCTGGCGGGCAGAACTCTCTGCAGGGGTGTTTTGTCTTCATAACGGGAGTCGGTGATAGCTGAACTGGCCTTCCTGGGCTGATAATGTCTTTGCTTTGTTACCGTAACTTGGTTTGTATATTGATCGGTCTGGAGATTGCCCTGGATGGCTGTTAAACGGCTTCTCTTTGTACAGTGTAATGGGTTAAAGCGTTCGTTCAATTGTCCGCCCATTTCTTGATGGGCCTCATCCTGCCACCCAAATCTGTCCTGTACTTATAATCTAATCAATATGTATACTCAGTTCCATGAGTTTCGGCTTCCCGAAACTGGTTTTCGCGGGCTTTTAATGTCCTCAATCCACAAGCCTGTCTGGCTTGCAGTAACAGAAATTCAAATGGTCCCAGAAGCTGGTCACGAGGTCTGGCGGCCATTTTGTGTGCCCTTTTATCAAAGGTTTCTCTGTAAAAGCTTCTTTTGGTCAATAAAGCTGTTTTATTAACCCTACTTTCCTACGTGATTATTTAATGAAAATTTCGCGAATCTTACAGTCCCTCCTGTGATACTGATAGCTTGCTTAAAGTATCAATAACCCTTGGTAAGCAAATTTTCCCTGATTCCTCACATCCAAACATTCCTGGTAACTAACTACCTATAACCCCCACGACACATGCAGTTCCCATTTCAGAAAAATTACATTGTGTACAGTTGGACAACCATAGGCAGTACTACCTCAAACTATAACACATTCATCTTTCAGATGTGAAGGGGCCGATACCCCTTTACACCACCTGCATACACATTCTGTTAATCAAAAATTGAAAAACCAATCAACGGTTATAACACAACAGTATTCATACACTTAAATCATATAGTAACCAAAGCCAAGAGTGGAGGGATGCTTTATCCTTTAATATATAGCAGCCTAAGCAGGGGTCTCTTCACCCACTCGTACATAGCGTTCTCTCCATTCTCCTGTGTTCTCGTGCCTCTGGAGGTGTTTGCCTCTCTTGCAATGCACGAACAGTAAATATATTACAATCAAAACCTGACACACTACTAGGATGTGGGATGCTATTCTAATCCAGGGCGGGATCTCTATATTAGTGAACAGGGTCCCACCATGGTGGGGTGACTATGTCTAATATGTCTTTCCCTATCTCCAATGTCTTCTGCTCTAGTGTGTAAAAAATGCTTCTGTGAAACTATTACGGCTTTTAAAATCTTGGTGAGGTGTTCGGGGAGAGGGGGAATGACATAACCAAAATGCGCAACGAATCGCTACAAATTCGTGAAATTCTCTTTTACAGTGAGGTGAACAGTGGAAGGTACAGGAATGGGGACAATTCACTGTTGTGCCACTTGAACTTCAGCCCTGGGTTTGAAACAGAAACTGCTGTCACTGACCGGACACCACCCGTGCTGTCCGTGGTGGTAGGGAGGCGCTGCAGTGGTAACACAGTACATACCACCTCCGTTATATGCCACCTGCTGGGGCACATGGTCTTTTGCCATTGCCTCCATGGTGCAATTTACCGGCTTCGCGCTAGCGGCTCTGAACCCGCACTGGTTTTAAAAAGGCATTCAAGTGCTGGGGACACAGGATGATGTGTGCTCCCCGGCTTCGACACCCCGAGAGGTCAGTGCCTGTCATCATACGCTCCCGTCTGATGACATAAGGCGGGACCAATGCGTAACGAATGTGCGCACCCCCCTGAATGACTCCAATGTTCTCCACCCTGTATACCGGGGCGGGTTTTGCTGTGGGACCCAACACCGGCATCCTCACCACTATTCCCATGATAGTGTGATTCGAGCGTCCGCAGTGCACTGGGACTGGGTACGCCTCTGCAGCTAGTCTGAGCTGGCACGGACTTAATGCGTTCTCAAAAGGGTGGAGTGCTTGCAAGTGCTTATTGCTGATCCAGGACGGGACCAAACCTTGTTTTAAATCCTCCAGATTACTGCGGCCCTCGCCCAGTAACCACGCCCCGTATAGCACACAAGCCTCGTTCTGTGCAGCCTGATCGGACGCATTCCGATCCTCCCTAATGAGTGCATTTACCGTTCTAGCGTGTTTCTCCAGCTCAGCGATTATTTCTTTTAAGTGTAGTGTCATGGCCTGGTCCTCATGTAACTCAGAACCCACTACCTTATTTTCGTTTGTCAGTATGTTTCTTAACTGGGCCTTTAGACCATTAATCTGTGTCTGCAGCTCCATGTTGTCCAGAGCATTGACAACAGACGTCCCGGTACTAAAAGCAGTGAAAATGTCATTTACAGTACCCCTTCTTTGCCTCCCTACCCGATCCAAAACCTCCTGTGGTGTGGTGTATAATTCGGCTTTGTCGATGTCGGCAAAGTCAAATTCATAAAATTGTCTGAACATCCTGGTTAACAGGACCTGGTACAATTGTTCCGTTTCCTTGGGACACTCCGGCAATCGTACCTCAGTGAGGTTTAAAATCACTGAGGCCACTGCGTAGTGTACCCCTTGGTACAGCATCTGACCGGTGGGTACCAATACTAAACCGTTCCCGGGTCCCTTTGTGGTGGTGGGGCACCCTTCCTTCTGGGCTAGTGCTACCGGAATCATGGGCAGGGGCTTGCGTGGGTGGGTGATGAGTTCAGTGGCGTTTACCGGAATCGGGGAGAATGGGACTCCGCACGCCCGGGTGCTGACGTCCCACCTCATCCCTTTCCCTTCATCCTGCCACTGCCTCTGGAAAAAGATGGATATGCCTTTGGGGCAAACGTACTTCGAACCCCACATGCAGACATATATCCCTTCATCTGGTTCCCATCATTTGTCCCAACACACACGTAATTGTCCGTGAGTCCCCGTAATTGTCCGATGGGTATTGTTACCCAGTCGCTCCCACTCGATTGTAGAGTTCTTCATATTCTTTCCCAGCTTTCGAAGCCACCACCATCTACTTAGCGGTACGTTCCCATTACACACCAAACAGATCCTCTTTCCCATGGTAACGCTGACTCTGGGTGCAATGATCCTCACCCGAGGGCACAGTAATGAAGTCTCTTGGTAGGCAAACCCGGATTTGCTGGAGTATTCTGTAGAATTCGACCCCAGCCATCCTGGCCATCTCCCTTGGTGGAAGTAGGTGACGGTTTCCTCAACCTCTCGCTTCCCCGTCCCATCCGTCGCGATGCGGGCTGTGTCCCCGGAGCATCCGAACACGACGACGTCCTTGGTGCGGCCTCGGTAGGCCAGCCCGCACCCGATCGCCGCGAGCACCACGAGAATCCTCTCCATTGTGTTCCTGGTTTCTGTAACCGATAAGATGATGTAGCCAGGCTCCCAATAGGCGCTGGCCTAATTAAACGGACGCTCGGGTCCCCTGACCCCGCTTCCAAACAAACACACATACTGGGCAGACTTCGAAAACTACCTTTTAAAACATCCCCATCATCTTAAACTTTACATGCCTTAAACTAACATTAAAATTACTTAACTTAACTTATCATTACCTAAACTTATGTACAGCGCCGCCCTCCTTCGGGCGGCCTACCTAATTCCTGTGAGGGCTGCAGCGTGCCGCTCCCTGTGGCGGGGCTGCACTGGCCTTTCGGCTTTGATCCCCCGCAGCCTGTCGCTGCTGAACGGGAATCGTGTCTTTCCTGGGCTACCCTGGATCGAGGTTGGGGGAAGTAAGGAGAATCTGACCAAAACTTTCTGGGCTGAGGCGTCCGAGCCGACCTACGAGGGGGCGCCTTGGGCGAGGCTCCCAGGGCTAACGGACCGGGGATCGGGACCTTCACCGTCGCAGCCTGTGGTCCCACCACAGCTGCCGGCTCCGGCTCCCTTCCCTCAGGCTCCGCCCCCCCGGGGCTGGGATCCATGGCATCCGACTCCACCCCACCTGTCCCCACAGGTGGTGAGTCTCCGCCCCCAATCCCTACCTCCCCTAAGCTCGAGTCGGGGGCGAGACCTTCGTCCTCCAACTCCTCCTCCTCCGTGATCGGGTCAGGGGCGGGGTCGAGCTGTTCGGACTCTTCCTCGTCCGAATCCCAAACTAACGGGAGACCTCCCACTCCGATGGGATGACTCCTCCCCTCACGCAGGCTACAGTTCCAGCCTGTGAGGTCTGTGACCCTGTCTCAGGCTGAGGATTTCTGTCCTCAGACCTGGCCCCTGTTGTTGGCCCTTGTGCACCCGGCTTAAACAGTTTACACTGGTTAATGTGAAACCATTTAGTACGTCGGGGCACCTTCACTGCGTATACCATGGGGCTGGCCTTGTCTACAATGCTGTAGGGCCCCATGTACAGTGGTTCTAGACTCCCTACTCGGGCATAGTTCCTAACCATGACCTGGTCTCCGACTTCCCACTCTTGCTTGTTACGGGGTTCCAGCAACAGTCGATTGCCCTGATGCTGTCTCCCCATGTTCCCAGCCGTTTGCTCATAAACCTGTTTCAGGCACTCCAGAAGGGTTTGGACGAACTTGTCCCAATTCACCTCTTGGAGCTGGCCCTCAGCGAGCACCGGGTCTAGTACATGGGTGGGTGTTCGCATGACCCTCCCAGTCATTAACTCGTGCGGGGAGTACCCCGTACTTTTGGACTGGCTGGCCCGGATCCCCATGAGGACTAGAGGCAGGATCTCCACCCACTTCTGGGGCGAGCCTATTGCCTCCTTCCTCAGCTTTTCCTTGAGGGTCCGGTTCATGCGTTCAACAATCCCAGATGACTGGGGATCGTGCGCTACGTGCCACTTCCCTTCAATGCCCAAGAGCATGAGGGTGTTCTGCATCACTTGGCCGGTGAAATGACTCCCTCGGTCGGACTCCACAAACCGGGGGAGCCCCCACCGTGAGAACACTTCCCGGACCAAGATCTTGGCAGTACCCAGCGCCGTAGCTGTTCTACACGGGAAGGCTTCTACCCACTTGGTAAACACATCCAGCAGGACAAGGCAGTACTTATAGCCTCCCTGGGCGGTGGGCAGGGGCCCTATGTAGTCGACCTGTATCGACTGCCATGGTCCCTCTACCCTCCTGATGTGCCCCATGGGCACCTTCCTTTTCTGGGGGTCTGGGTTGTTTGCAGCGCACACAAGACAGCTTGCACAGAACTCGCGGACATCGTCTCGAAGTCCCGGCCACCATCCTGCCTGCTCTACCCGTTGCCAGATAACCTCAGGCCCGGGGTGTCCTGCCCCTGGACCCTCATGGGCCAGTTGAGGAATTCCCTACGGTGCTGCTGCGGCACAACCCACTGTTCCTCCTGGAACAACATGCCTTCCTTGACAGAGAGGGCTGCCGTACTGTACGGACCCTCTACCTGCTTGCCCTCAGCAATAGCATTGAGGACTGTTTTTAGGGCGGGATCCAGGGTTTGGACGGTCTTTAGGTCTAGGGCGGTGTCACCCCTGTGTTCCCTGGAGTCCCCTCCCTGCCTCGGATCGCTGCCACGGGTCCGGGTCCATAGGGGTCCCAGAAAATGCCGTTGCGGGCACCCTCCCTGGCTAGCGCATCCGCCTGCTGGTTACCCTGACTGCGGGGTTCTGTGGTAGAATGAGCCTTCACCTTGTGGATGAACACTTCCCCTTCCTCCCCCACTGCTGCAGGATCTTTTCCAGCAAGGGCTTAACTGTTAAAGGTCGCCCGTCCGCGGAGGTGTATCCGCGACGAGACCAAATGGCCAGGTATTCCGTACACGAATTGCATGTGAACATGCTGTCCGAGCAAATCGTGTATGGGGTTGGGAAGATCTCGGGGTGGGTAACCACGTATGCCACCGCGGACAGTTCAGCCTGCTGTGCGCTCATAGTGTTGGGGAGCCTAATCGCCAGGGCAATGTTTGCCGCGGGGTCATAAACTCCACACCCTGTGAGTCGTTCGCCAGCAGATACCGTGCTGGAACCGTCTACGTAGATCTCGCGGCCTGTGGGGTGTATCCCGGCCTGTAAACCTATGTTGACCTCCCATACCCCTTCGACGGAACACCGATGGGCTGTTCCGGGATATACCATGTTGGCCGCGAGCTTCGGCTCGCAAAGACCTTTAACCTTGAGATCCATCTGGGAAAGGAGGAGGGTCCAGCGCGCAATCTGAGCGCTGCTTACGGTCCCATCCTTAATCCTTCCATCCAGAAGCATCTTTGTGGGTGTGTGGTGGGTGAGGAGAGTGATGGGAGAGGTTCCTGTGAAGATCGCTGATCTGTTCACAGCCCAATGCGTGGCCAGGAGATGCCGTTCACAATTGGAAAAACTCCTCTCCACATCCGTAAGCACCCTGGAGGAGTAGACCACCGGCCGCAGCTTGCCGTGTCGCTCCTGGAGCAGCACGGCACTCAGGCTGTCTCCACTGGCGGCTACTTCCAGGAAAAAACTCCTCCCCCCCATCTATGGCCCCTAGGGCTGGCGCGGTCTACAGGTCCCTTTTCAACTTCTCGAATGCTGCCTGACAACCCTCGTCCCAAGACCACTCGACTCCCTTGTGTAAGAGTCGGGAGTAGCGGGGCTGCTGTGGCTGCATAGTCCTCGATGAAGTCTCTGCAGTACCCGGTCAGTCCCAAAAAGGATCTCACACCCGTTACTGTGTTAGGAATTGGCAAATCTTGCACCGATTCCCGCCTAGCCTTATCTATGGCTCTTTCCCCAGCGCGGATGGTCAGACCCAAGAATTTCACCTCCTGCTGGCCGATCTGTGCTTTCTTTGGGTTTACTTTAAAACCCTTCCTTTCCAGTAGCTCCAATAATTCGGCTAATAGTGGGCCGTGCTCCTCCCTTGAATCCGTGAACAGGAGCAAGTCGTCCACATACTGCACTATCTAATTGGGCTGGCTAAATTCCTTTAAACTTCCTGCCATGCACTGATGGAAAATGCTGGGCTGTTGTGAAAACCCTGTGGCAAGCAGTTCCAAGTGTACTGTTGCCCTTTAAAAGTAAAGGCAAACTTGTACTGATCCTCCCGCCGCAACGGAATGGACCAAAAACCGTTCGAGATATCCAGCACCGTGAAAGTGGTCACGGATGCTGGAATACTCCCTATTAGGTCGGCAACTGCTGCTACCGTGGGCGCGCAGGCTGGGATGTTACTGTTGAGGACTCTGTAGTCCACCGTGGCCCTCCGTGAATTGTCCGGCTTCCTTACCGGCCATAATGGGGAGTTCACGTGAGTGGCTATCAGCCTCAACACACCCTGCTGCACCAATGAAGATATTGCTGTCTCCATGTCGGGTTCTGCTTCCTTGGGGAAGTTATACTGCTTTTGGGGTCGGATCATGGGGTCCCCGTCTACGCTGACCTCAAACCCGGTGACCCTCCCACAGTCGTGCTTGTGGGTGGCAAACGCGGTCAGATTGTCCGACACAAACGCTTGCAAGTCTGTTGGGACGTCCGCGACCATAAGCTCGAGGTCGTAACCTCCTGACGGCTTCATGGTGCACAGGGTCCCCTTTCTCCCTTCCCTGGGATCACGACTACCTTGCCTAACCATTCTCGGCTCCCCAGAGACAGTGATTTCTAAGGTCCACGAGGATCCCGTGTTCCACCAAGAAATCAGACCCGAGGATGCCTTTACCACCCCCCTCGTTCCACTTCATCAGGATACACGTCCATGTGGTGTGGAGTGCTCCCAAATGAATGGAGAGCGGGATGGAGAACGCGCCAGCCTGTTCTTTGCCTGTGAAACTCACTACTGAGAATGGAGCCTGGGTAGACAGCGGTGAGGCAAAAGGTTTAGCTGTGTGGATCACGGTACATGATGCCCCCGTATCCAACAGGTAACTACCCTTTTCCTTCTCTACCTCCATCTCCACAAGGGGTCTTCTCCACGCGTCATATCGGAGCGGACACAGGTAGACGGGCTGCGCGGGCTTTAGTCATTGGGGCGCTGCAGTTTGGGCTGGGGGAGCAACAGGGCCGTTGGCGACTGCCACCTTCCCCTGCAAGGTCATTAGAGACCGCATTGCCTCTAAAACTGACTCGATCGCATCAGGATGGATCGACACATCGGCTCCTTTCTCCCGGATGGGCATTTGGGCTGGGGCTGAGGGAGCTTTTCCCTTTAAATCCTTCCAGGGATTTTTACAGTCCCGGCGCCAGTGACCTTCCTTCCCACACCCGTAACAACTATTCTTGGCTTGGGGAGGGCGATTCCCCTCCTGATGCCATTCCTGTTTAACAGGAGCTGCAGGCCTCGCCTCATGCACCTTTCCCTTCGGGGGAGGCACTTCCTTACTCCTGCTGTTCCTGTAACCTATCGTGAGCTGATCAAGTACTATCTCTTCCGTGGAGCGGGGGTTATTGGGGTAAAACCATGTTTTGGCCTGCTCCCTCACCTGTGGCAAGCAATTGGTGACCAGGCACCGGAGCCAATGAGCCCTTTGACCATCATCCAGCCCGTCCCGGGCCGGCCCACCCGGGCAGCTGCGCCGATACACTGGCCACAACCTTCCGGCGAAAACCCGTGGGGGCTCTCCCTCTAGCTGTACCATCCTATCCAATCGGAGGAACGGACTTCCGTCATTTTCCCCCATAACCTCCATGATCTCGTCCCGTAAAACCTCATACTCCCTATGCCCTCTCTTGCTCTCGTTGGAGAGACACTGAGGATCGAGCTGTCCAGGGAGAACAGTAGCATTCTGGACTGCTCTCTCCCGTCGCAGTCATTAACTGCTGCGGTCTGCTCCACGTCCCTAAAATGACGGAGGGATCTCTGACTCGGAGAGTTTTGGGATGTGGCTTATCATTGCCCTTAGCTGTTGTGCGCTGTGGGGCATTACGATCTGATTCACGAGGGGTCCGTCATCGCCATTGTCTTCGTTCGGACCGAGCCTCCGGTGTCGAGCGGGACACATCGGTGCCGGCTTCGACCCTACTACCTGGGGTTGCTCTACCTCAGGAATCTCTTCGACTAACTCCACCGTTTCCTCCCCCTCAACCCAAGCCTCATTATAGCTGGGAGGTGCCGAGGGCTCGGTGGTTGGTACCCTAACTGCCTCTCGCGGAATCGGTCTTTTGGATTCCCTGGCTAACTGTAGATGGCTCGCTGGTGGGTTTATGAGACACACCAAGCCGTTTGCCTTCGCTAGGGCCGTTCTCAGGTCCTCTAGCTCCCTTTGGCAAGCGCTATGATCGGCGTTCTCAGACCTATCCTCGATGGCCATCTTGTACGCTGCTCTAGCTCCCAGAATACTCTCCTCCTGTGCCTTTACCTGCTGAGCTAGGCGGACACACCTGTCTCTTATTCTTCCTTCACTGGTCTTGGCCTCAGTGACCGGACACTCCAAGTAATCTATCTTGGTCTCATGGCGAGTGGTTACGGAGTGGCGTTCCTGATTCAGCGCGTTGAGCGATGCAATCAGTCTCTTTCCTCCGCAACCTTTTCCTCTACTTCTGCTAGTAACCCTTTGATCTGGGCCATCTCTGCTACAACGACTTGGTCCAAAAGCTGGACTTGCTTCTTGTAGCACATCAGCCAGACCGCTTTTTCTGCAGATCTTTTGTGCTCTTTGCTTTCTGTCCACTTGATGGCTGCGTCTAGCGGGCGCCTATCTCTTAATAGGTCGGGTATCCACTGTTTTGTAAGGTTTACCTTCCCAAAAACATAATCCGCTATTCTCTCATCCATCACATTTCGTTTATTCAGACCTTGATCTAAAACACTACATTCCTGCTGCCAAGGTCCTGCCGCGGTCGCCATCTCTGTAGGGGGTTTCTCTTGCTTGCTCTGGTCTCCTGCCAGGCTTCTTGCAATAATTACCCGTGAGTGGTTCGACCCACTCGCCCCTAAGGTGCAGGGAGCTGTAGTGCAGAAAAACTCAATAGGCCAGGTCGAATAGCACGAAATGGATGCCTTTATTGAACAGTTTGCAGCATTATAAAATACATGTCATATGCACAGATTAAAGCAACTACAAGCATGCACACATCTATAAACTTAACTCTATAGAAATGGGGAACACACGGCACATCGTAAAAGGGGTAACACATTACAATTACCCTTAACCCCCTCCCCTAGACTTAACTAAGTTTCGATTTGAGGGACTCGGGATCATGCTCACCACTTTAAGAATTGCGAAAAAGGCTTTGCAGCCTTTCGACACAGCTTTCCGTCGTCACGTGGGTTTGGAAGCTTCTGGCGCAGCTTGTTTTCCTCTTGGTTCTCCTGCGATGAGCGCCGCCGATGTGATCTTCATGAACTGGAGTACGGGGCCCTGGGTCATCGATGATCTCCCGATGACTCTTTATACAGTCATAATTGTCCTTCTGATTGGAGTACCTGGGCCCTGAGGGTCTTCTTCTCCGGCCTGGGTCGTCGATGATCTCCCGACAAAAGTACCCGGGCCTCCCTCGTCGTCTTCCCATCGTGGCCGGGCCTTGCCTGGCCGAGCTGGCTTCCAAGCCGAACTCTTCTCGTCGTCCTCTCGTCGTGGCCGGGCCTTGCCTGGCCGAACACCGAACACGGTCCGAACCGAAGTGCTGCTTGGTTCCGATGGAGTCTGTCCCGAAGTGTACTGATGGAGAACTCACCGATGGACTTTACTTAATCCACAGTTATACCCTTTTGGAACATTCTTATCTCCCGCCAAATCATAGTCCTGTCTTTGTAATAATTTTGGCGGGCAGAACTCTCTGCAGGGGTGTTTTGTCTTCATAACGGGAGTCGGTGACAGCTGAACTGGCCTTCCTGGGCTGATAATGTCTTTGCTTTGTTACCGTAACTTGGTTTGTATATTGATCGGTCTGGAGATTGCCCTGGATGGCTGTTAAACGGCTTCTCTTTGTACAGTGTAATGGGCTTAAGCGTTCGTTCAATTGTCCGCCCATTTCTTGATGGGCCTCATCCTGCCACCCAAATCTGTCCTGTACTTATAATCTAATCAATATGTATACTCAGTTCCATGAGTTTCGGCTTCCCGAAACTGGTTTTCGCGGGCTTTTAATGTCCTCAATCCACAAGCCTGTCTGGCTTGCAGTAACAGAAATTCAAATGGTCCCAGAAGCTGGTCACGAGGTCTGGCAGCCATTTTGTGTGCCCTTTTATCAAAGGTTTCTCTGTAAAAGCTTCTTTTGGTCAATAAAGCTGTTTTATTAACCCTACTTTCCTACGTGATTATTTAATGGAAAATTTCGCGAATCTTACACCCCTCACTCTTTCCCTCCCTGTCCCACCTTCACTCTTTCCCTCCCTCACCCTCTCTCTCCCTCCCCGTCTCTCCCTGCTTTACTCTCCCTCCCCCTCTCCTCACACTCTCCCTCCCTCACCCTCTCTCTCTCTCTCCCCCTGTCTCTCCCTGCTATATTCCCTCTCCCTCCCCCCTCCCTCCCACTCCCTTCCCCCACCCTCTCTCGCTCTCCTCCCCCACCCACTCTCGCTCCCCTCCCCCAGCCTCTCTCGCTCCCCTCCCCCCACCCTCTCGCTTCCCTCACCCTCTCTCTCCCCTCCCCCACCCTCTCTCTCCCCTCCCCGAATCCTCTCTCTCCTCCCCTCACCCTCTCTCTCTCCTCCCCCCACCCTCTCTCTCCTCCCCCCACCCTCTCTCTCTGTCTCCCCTCCCCCCACCCTCTCTCTCTCCTCCCCCCACCCTCTCTCTCTCTCCCCTCCCCCACCCTCTCTCTCCCCTCCCCCACCCTCTCTCTCTCTCTCCCCTCCCCCACCCTCTCTCTCTCTCTCTCCCCTCCCCCACCCTCTCTCTCTCTCCCCCCCACCCTCTCTCTCCCCCCTCCCCCACCCTCTCTCCCTTCCCCCACCCTCTCTCCCCTCCCCCACCCTCTCTCCCCTCCCCCACCCTCCTCTCTCTCCCCTCCCCCACCCTCTCTCCCCTCCCTCACCCTCTCTCTCTCTCCCCTCCCCCCACCCCCTCTCTCTCTCTCCCCTCCCCCCACCCCCTCTCTCCCCCCCCTCCCCCCCACCCTCTCTCGCTCTCCCCCTCCCCCCACCGTCTCTCTCTCTCCCCCTCCCTCTCTCTCCCCCCTCCCTCTCTCTCACCCTCCCCCCACCCTCTCTCTCCCCCCCTCCCCAACCTCTCTCTCCCCCTCCCCCACGCTCTCTCTCTCCCCCCTCCCCCCACCCCTCTCTCTCCCCCCCTCCCCCCACCCTCTCTCTCTCCCCTCCTCTCCTCCCTCTCCCCCTCCTTTTCCCTCTCACCACCTCCCTACCCCCTCCTCCTCCCTCTCACCAGCTCCCTACCCCCTCGTCCTCCCTCTCACCACCTCCCTACCCCATTCCTCCCTCTCCCCCTCCTCCCCCCTCTCTCTCCCCCTCTCCCGCTCCCAATCCCTCTTTCCGCCCCGGGGCCCGGGCCTCGGCACCTGGATGAACGCGTTCCCTCGGCCGTCACCCTGAGGCCATTGGCCGAGGCGAACACCCGCAAAGACATGGCCCAGCCGAGTCCAGCGCCCCGGTCAGCTCGAGGTCCGCAGCCGCTGTTCGGCCGCAGGCCACAAAGCACCTGAGCCCAGCGCCGGCGATGGCTCCATGGAGCTCCGTGCCGCCCCACGCACTGACATGGCCCCGCCCCTCCCGAGCTGGCTTGAAGAGCGCCGATTGCGGCTGTGAGAGACGGCCGGCGGGCCCGGTTGCCGGTGTAACCCTTCCCGCTCACCAAGCCCCGCCCGAGATCAGCACTCCCGAGAGCTCCGCTCCGCCCCCCCCGAGCCGAGCGGGGAGCAGAGACGCCGCGTCTCAGCTGCTCCTGCTGCGCGCGCATCCTTTACTAAGGTAGCGGCGCTCGGCTGAGGCCCGCCCCTCCAGCCTTCACAAAGATGGCGGCGATCGGGGGCCGCTTGTTGACTGGGGCTGGGAGGTGCCTAGCTCGGGCGTGGGTGCGGAGGAGAGGCCGAGGCTTCGAGGCCTACCTGGAAAAACGGGGAAAGGTAGGAAAATTAATGAGATTAGATAAAAGATTTAGAAAGTAATAACTTTTTAAAAAAACAATATGTGTTTTAAAAGCAAGGTTTTTTGAAAGACGCAGAAAGCGGGAAAAAGAAAGGAAAGTTTGGAATCAAGATGGCGGCGACTCACCTCGGTTCAGAATGATAAGGCCCGCCCACACACGCACCGATTGGTCGACCGTCAGGTCACCAAAGCGTAGGATTGGTCAATCGTCCCGTCACTCGACCGTAGGAGGGCCAGGCCGCATGCGCCAGCAACCCGGCGTACGATTGGTCGACCTCGAGGTCACTCTGTCGCTAATGAGCGGATAATGAGATGCTAATGAGCGAATTTTGAACATTTTTCGGATACCCGCGGGCGCGATTTTTGTCCGGCCGAAACATAAATACTCTTACGACCGTTTTGGAAAGGTAAGCTTTCTTTCGACGTAACGCACGCGTAGGTACGCTCTATAACTTTCGAGCGCATAGCCGGACAGACGCACACGTGAGGACAGAAGGACAGACAGACAGATAGACAGACAGATCGACTCGTTTACATATATAGATACTAGCTGGGGGGAGCCCGGCTTTGCCAGGGCTGTTTTGGGCCGGGCGGTTTAAATTGAGTGCCAGGCTTTGGGCCTCTCTGTGTCCCTCTGTGAATCTGGTGCCAGGCAACATTTTAAATCGAGTCCCAGGCTTTTGGGCCCTGTCTCTGTGTCCCTGTCTCAATCTGCTGCCGGGCAACATTTCTACCTTTTAACACCTTGAAAGATGAAAGTGAAAGTACTTATAAAACGTTTTTGGTAAATGTAATGTTATTTTTAAAAGAGATACTAACTTTTTCAAAGCAGGATAGAATAGTTTGAGCTGGAAGCTGAAGTAATGGCAGTGAAACAATGGCTGCCACATCCCTGAGATGAAAACGATGAGTCCCCGCCCACACACACACACACCGATTGGCCAACCATCAGGGGACCGTACTATAGGATTGGTCAATCGTGACGGCACAGGATTGGTGGAACCTTGATGTCAGTCAATCAATGCTGAGTAGCAGATAATGAGTTTAATTTTGAAGGTTTTTTGCATAAGGCGCGAACAATTTTCGTGCGACCGAAAAGTAAATACGCTTACGACCGTCCCGGAAGCGTAAGCTTTCTTCGGAGGTAACGCGCGCGTAGGTACGCTCTATAACTTTCGAGCGCATAGCCGGACAGACGCACACCCGAGGACAGAAGGACAGACAGACAGATAGACAGACAGAACGATCCTTTTATGTGTAGTGTCCCTCTCTGTGAATCTGCCGCCGGGCAACATTTTAAATTGAGTCCCAGGCTTTTGGGCCCTGTCTCTGTGTCCCTCTCTCAATCTGCTGCCGGGCACATTTTAAATCGAGTACCAGGCTTTCAGGCCCTGTCTGTCTGTCCCTCTGTGAATCTGCTGCCGGGCAACATTTTAAATCGAGTCCCAGGCTTTTGGGCCCTGTCTCTCTGTCCCTTTGTGAATCTGCTGCCGGGCAACATTTCTACCTTTTAATACCTTCAAAGATGAAAGTGAAAGTACTTATAAAACGTTTTTGGTAAATCTTTTAAAAATAACATAAGAGATACTAACTTTTTCGAAGCTGCATCAGCAGATTTTGAGCTGGAAGTAAATAAGAACATAAGAAACAGGAGCAGGATCAGGCTACACTGCCCCTGGGCCCGCTCCGCTACCCACAGGGCCATGACCTATCCGAACCTAGACTCATGTCCAAATTCCTGCCCGCTCCCTGTAACCCTTAATTCCCTTTTCTACTAGGAAACTGTCTATTTCTGTTTTAAATTTATGTAATGATGTAGCTTCGACAGCTTTTTGGGGCAGCATATTCCATGGACCTACCACCCTCTGAGTGAAGTAGTTCCTCCTCATCTCAGTTTTGAAAGAGCAGCCCCTTATTCTAAGACTATGCCCCCTAGTTCTAGTTTCACCCATCATCTGGAACATCCTCCCTGCATCCACCCGATCCAACCCCTTCATAATCTTATATGTTTCAATAAGATCGCCTCTCATTCTTCTGAACTCCAATGAGTAGAGTCCCAATCTACTCAACCTCTCCTCATATGTCCATCCCGTCATCCCCGGGATTAATCGAGTGAACCTTCTTTGTACTGACTCGAGAGCAAGTATGTCCTTTCTTAAGTATGGACACCAAAACTGTATGCACTATTCCAGGTGCGGTCTCACCAATACCTTGTACAACTGAAGCAATACCTCCCTATTTTTATATTCTATCCCCCTAGCAATGAAAGCCAACATTCCATTGGCCTTCTTAATCACTTGCTGCACCTGCATACTAACCTTTTGAGTTTCGTGCACCAGGACCCCCAGATCCCTTTGTACTTCACTGCTTTCAAGTTTCTTGCCATTAAGATAATAACTTGCTCTACGATTTTTCCTGCCAAAGTGCATAACCTCACACTTTCCAGTATTGTATTCCATCTGCCAAATCTCTGCCCACTTACTTAGCCTGTCTATGTCCCCTTGCAGGTTTTTTATGTCCTCCTCACTCACTACTTTCCCTCCCATCTTAGTATCAACTGCAAACTTTGACGTGTTACACTCGGTCCCCTCCTCCAAATCGTTAATATAGATTGTAAAGAGTTGGGGACCCAGCACTGACCCCTGCGGAACACCACTGGTTACTGATTGCCAGTCTGAATATGAACCATTTATCCCAACTCTCTGCCTTCTGTTAGATAGCCAATCCTCTATCCATGCCAGAATATTACCCCCAATCCCGTGATTTTTTATCTTAAGCAATAATCTTTTGTGTGGCACCTTGTCAAATGCCTTTTGGAAGTCTAAATACACTACGTCCACTGGTTCACCTTTATCCACCCTATATGTTACTTCCTCAAAGAACTCCAGCAAATTTGTCAAACATGACTTCCCCTTCATAAAACCATGCTGACTTTGTCTTATTAAATTATGATTATCCAAATGTCCTGTTACTGTCTCCTTAATAATGGACTCCAAAATTTTACCTACCACAGATGTTAGGCTAACCGGTCTATAGTTTCCAGCCTTCTGTCTACTGCCCTTTTTAAATAAGGGTGTTACATTAGCAGTTTTCCAGTCTGCCGGGACCTTTGCTGAGTCCAGGGAGTTTTGGAAGATTATTACCAATGCATCCACAATCCCTACCGCCACTTCCCTCAAAACCCTGGGATGTAAGCCATCAGGTCCAGGTGATTTATCCGCCTTGAGTCCCATTATTTTACCAAGTACTACTTCCTTAGTGATTTTAATCGTATTTAGCTCCTCCCCCCCTATAGCCCCCTGCTTGTCAAGTGTTGGGATATTCTTGGTGTCCTCTACTGTAAAGACTGATACAAAATATTCATTCAGTGTTTTTGCCATCTCCATATTTCCCACCATTAATTTCCCGGTCTCATCCTCTAAGGGACCAACATTTACTTTAGCCACCCTTTTTCTTTTTATATAACTATAAAAACTCTTACTATCTGTCTTTATATTTTTTGCTAATTTACTTTCATAATGTACCTTCCCTTTCTTAATCAATCTTTTTGTTATTTTTTGCTGTCTTTTAAAGTTTTCCCAATCCTCTATCCTCCCACTAGATTTGGCTACCTTATATGCCCTTGTTTTTAGTCGAATACTATCCTTAATTTCTTTACTTAGCCACGGATGGCTGTCTTTTCTTTTACACCCTTTTTTTCTCAGTGGAATATACTTTTTTTGGAATTTGTAAAATAACTCCTTAAATGTACACCACTGATCATGTATCGTCTTATCCTTTAACCTATTTTCCCAATCCACTTTACTCAATTCCGCTCTCATACCTTCATAGTCTCCTTTATTCAAGCTTAGCACGC
>NC_140999.1:62434598-62483858 GCF_052327205.1 Somniosus microcephalus | reverse complement strand
CTTCCCCCCCCGTCGCGCGCTCTCTCTTCCCCCCCGTCGCGCGCTCTCTCTTCCCCCCCGTCGCGGCTCGCTCTTCCCCCCGTCGCGCGCTCTCTCTTCCCCCCCGTCGCGCGCTCTCTCTTCCCCCCCCGTCGCGCGCTCTCTCTTCCCCCCCGTCGCGCGCTCTCTCTTCCCCCCCGTCGCGCGCTCTCTCTTCCCCCCCGTCGCGCGCTCTCTCTTCCCCCCCGTCGCGCGCTCTCTCTTCCCCCCCGTCGCGCGCTCTCTCTTCCCCCCCGTCGCGCGCTCTCTCTTCCCCCCCGTCGCGCGCTCTCTCTTCCCCCCCGTCGCGCGCTCTCTCTTCCCCCCCCGTCGCGCGCTCTCTCTTCCCCCCCGTCGCGCGCTCTCTCTTCCCCCCCGTCGCGCGCTCTCTCTTCCCCCCCGTCGCGCGCTCTCTCTTCCCCCCCGTCGCGCGCTCTCTCTTCCCCCCGTCGCGCGCTCTCTCTTCCCCCCCGTCGCGCGCTCTCTCTTCCCCCCCGTCGCGCGCTCTCCTCTTCCCCCCCGTCGCGCGCTCTCTCCTTCCCCCCCCGTCGCGCGCTCTCTCTTCCCCCCCGTCGCGCGCTCTCTCTTCCCCCCCGTCGCGCTCTCTCTCTTCCCCCCGTCGCGCTCTCTCTCTTCCCCCCGTCGCGCTCTCTCTCTTCCCCCCCGCGCGCTCTCTCTCTTCCCCCCCGTCGCGCTCTCTCTTTCCCCGTCGCGCTCTCTCTCCCCCGTCGCGCTCTCTCTCTTCCCCCCGTCGCGCTCTCTCTCTTCCCCCCGTCGCGCTCTCTCTCTTCCCCCCGTCGCGCTCTCTCTCTTCCCCCCGTCGCGCTCTCTCTCTTCCCCCCGTCGCGCTCTGCTCTCTTCCCCCCGTCGCGCTCTCTCTCTTCCCCCCGTCGCGCTCTCTCTCTTCCCCCGTCGCGCTCTCTCTCTTCCCCCCGTCGCGCTCTCTCTCTTCCCCCCGTCGCGCTCTCTCTCTTCCCCCCGTCGCGCTCTCTCTCTTTCCCCCGTCGCGCTCTCTCTCTTCCCCCCGTCGCGCTCTCTCTCTTCCCCCCGTCGCGCTCTCTCTCTTCCCCCGTCGCGCTCTCTCTCATCCCCCCGTCGCGCTCTCTCTCTTCCCCCCGTCGCGCTCTCTCTCTTCCCCCCGTCGCGCTCTCTTCCCCCCGTCGCGCTCTCTCTCTTCCCCCCGACGCGCTCTCTTCCCCCCCCGTCCGCGCTCTCTCTTCCCACCCCGTCGCTCTCTCTCTTACCCCCCCGTCGCTCTCTCTCTTACCCCCCGTCGCTCTCTCTCTTACCCCCCGTCGCTCTCTCTCTTCCCCCCCGTCGCTCTCTCTCTTCCCCCCCGTCGCTCTCTCTCTCTTCCCCCCCGTCGCTCTCTCTCTTCCCCCCCGTCGCTCTCTCTCTTCCCCCCCCCCGTCCTCGTCTCTCTCTTCCCCCCCGTCGCTCTCTTCTTCCCCCCCCGTCGCTCTCTCTTCCCCCCCGTCGCTCTCTCTTCCCCCCCGTCGCTCTCTCTTCCCCCCCGTCGCTCTCTCTTCCCCCCCGTCGCTCTCTCTTCCCCCCCGTCGCTCTCATCACTTCCCCCGTCGCTCTCTCACTTCCCCCCCCCGTCGCTCTCTCTCTTCCCCCCCCAGTCGCTCTCTCTCTTCCCCCCCAGTCGCTCTCTTCCCCCCAGTCGCTCTCTCTCTTCCCCCCCCAGTCCGCTCTCTCTCTTCCCCCCCAGTCGCTCTCTCTCTCCCCCCAGTCGCTCTCTCCCCCCAGTCGCTCTCTCTCTCCCCCCAGTCGCTCTCTCTCTCCCCCCAGTCGCTCTCTCTCTTCCCCCCAGTCGCTCTCTCGCTTCCCCCCCAGTCGTTCTCATCGCTTCCCCCCCCCCAGTCGCTCCCTCTCTTCTCCCCCCAGTCGCTCCCTCTCTCTCTTCCAACAACATGCCCTCAAAAAACCTCTGCATCGCCCCCCCCACTCGCTCTCTCTCCTCTCTTCCCCCGCACTCGCTCTCTCTCTTCCAACAACAACATGCCCTCGAAAAAGTCTCTCTCCTCTCTCTCCCCCAGTCTCCCTCTCTCTCTCCCTCAGTCGCTCTGTCTCTCCCCCCTCAGTCTCTCTCTCTCTCCCCCCCTCAGTCTCTCTCTCTATCTCCCCAGTCTCTCCCTCTCTCTCTCTCCACATCTCTCTCTCTCACCCCTCAGTCGCTCTCTCTCTCCCCCTCAGTCGCTCTCTCTCTCTATCTCCCCATTCTCTCTCTCTCTCCCCAGTCTCTCTCTCTCACACTCCCAATCTCTCTCTCTCTCACACTCCCAGTCTCTCTCTCTCTCACTCCCAATCTCTCTCTCTCTCACACTCCCAGTCTCTCTTTCTCACACTCCCAATCTCTCTCTCTCACACACTCCCAATACTCTCCCTCACACTCCCAGTCTCTCTCTCTCACACTCCCAATCTCTCTCTCACACACTCCCAATCTCTCTCTCTCTCTCTCTCACTCCCAATCTCTCTCTCTGACACTCCCAATCTCTCTCTCTCTCACATTCCCAATCTCTCTCTCTCACTCCCAATCTCTCTCTCTCTCACATTCCCAATCTCTCTCTCTCTCACTCCCAGTCTCTCTCTCTCACTCCCAGTCTCTCTCTCTCACACTCCCAATCTCTCTCTCTCACACTCCCAATCTCTCTCTCTCACACATTCCCAATCTCTCTCTCTCTCACTCCCAGTCTCTCTCACACTCCCAATCTCTCTCTCTCACACTCCCAATCTCTCTCTCTCATCTCACACTCCCAATCTCTCTCTCTCTCACACTCCCAATCTCTCTCTCTCAACACTCCCCAATCTCTCTGTCTCTCACACTCCCAATCTCTCTCTCTCACACACTCCCAATCTCTCTCTCTCTCACACTCCCAATCTCTCTCTCTCACACTCCCAGTCTCTCTCTCTCTCACACTCCCAATCTCTCTCTCTCTCACACTCCCAATCTCTCTCTCTCACACTCCCAATCTCTCTCTCTCTCACACTCCCAATCTCTCTCTCTCTCACTCCCAATCTCTCTCTCTCTCACAACCTCCCAATCTCTCTCTCACTCCCAATCTCTCTCTCACTCCCAATCTCTCTCTCTCTCACACTCCCAATGTCTCTCTCTCTCACACTCCCAATGTCTCTCTCTCACACACTCCCAATCTCTCTCTCTCACACACTCCCAATCTCTCTCTCACACACACTCCCAATCTCTCTCTCTCACACACTCCCAATCTCTCTCTCTCTCTCACTCCCAATCTCTCTCTCTCACACACTCCCAATCTCTCTCTCTCTCTCTCTCACTCCCAATCTCTCTCTCTCTCACACTCCCAGTCTCTCTCTCTCACACTCCCAATCTCTCTCTCACACTCCCAGTCTCTCTCTCTCACACTCCCAATCTCTCTCTCACACACCCAATCTCTCTCTCTCACACTCCCAATCTCTCTCTCTCACACACTCCAATCTCTCTCTCTCTCACACTCCCAATCTCTCTCTCTCACACTCCCAATCTCTCTGTCTCTCACACTCCCAATCTCTCTCTCTCTCACACACCCAATCTCTCTCTCTCTCACACTCCCAATCTCTCTCTCTCACACTCCCAGTCTCTCTCTCTCTCACACTCCCAATCTCTCTCTCTCTCACACTCCCAATCTCTCTCTCTCTCACACTCCCAATCTCTCTCTCTCACACTCCCAATCTCTCTCTCTCTCACACTCCCAATCTCTCTCTCTCTCACACTCCCAATCTCTCTCTCTCACACTCCCAATCTCTCTCTCACTCCCAATCTCTCTCTCTCTCACTCCCAATCTCTCTCTCTCTCACACTCCCAATCTCTCTCTCTCACACACTCCCAATCTCTCTCTCTCACACACACTCCCAATCTCTCTCTCTCACACACTCCCAATCTCTCTCTCTCACTCCAATCTCTCTCTCTCACACACACTCCCAATCTCTCTCTCTCTCTCTCTCTCTCACTCCCAATCTCTCTCTCTCTCACACTCCCAGTCTCTCTCTCTCACACTCCCAATCTCTCTCTCACACTCCCAGTCTCTCTCTCTCACACTCCCAATCTCTCTCACACACCCAATCTCTCTCTCTCACACTCCCAATCTCTCTCTCTCACACACTCCCAATCTCTCTCTCTCTCACACTCCCAATCTCTCTCTCACACTCCCAATCTCTCTCTCACACTCCCAGTCTCTCTCTCTCACACTCCCAATCTCTCTCTCTCACACTCCCAATCTCTCTCTCTCTCACACACTCCCAATCTCTCTCTCTCACACTCCCAGTCTCTCTCTCTCTCTCACATTCCCAATCTCTCTCAAACTCCCAATCTCTCTCTCTCTCACACTCCCAATCTCTCTCTCTCTCTCACACTCCCAATCTCTCTCACACTCCCAATCTCTCTCTCTCTCTCACTCCCAATCTCTCTCTCTCTCACTCCCAATCTCTCTCTCACTCCCAATCTCTCTCTCACTCCCAATCTCTCTCACACTCCCAATCTCTCTCTCTCTCACACTCCCAATCTCTCTCTCCTTCCCTCTCTCTCTCTCCTTCCCTCTCTGTCCTCTCTCTCCTTCCCTCTCTTTCTCCTTCCCTCTCTCTCCTTCCCCCTCTCTCTCTCTCCTTCCATCTCTCTCTTTCCTTCCATCTCTCTCTCTCTCCTTCCCCCTCTCTCTCTCTCCTTCCTGCCCCCTCTCTCTCTCTCCCCTCTCTCTCCCTTCCCTCTCTCTCTCCTTCCCTCTCTCTCATTCCCTCTCTCTCTCTCCTTCCCTCTCTCTCTTCCCCCCAGTCGCTCCCTCTCTCTCTTCCAACAACAACATGCCCTCGAGAAAGCCTCGGCACCGCCGGGCTCCCCCAGCTAGTCTATATATATAAAAGACCTCTTCTGTCTGTCTGTCTGTCTGTTCTCTATACACGCAAAAGTTATAGAGCGTACCTACACGTGTGTTACATCAAAAGAAAGCTTACGATTCCGGAACGGTCATAAGTGTATTTACTTTTCGGTGAGACATAAATTGTGCCGACGGTATCCAAAAAACGTTCAAAATTCCGCTCATTATCCCCTCATTAGCATTGAGTGACTATGATGTCAAAGAGCTGCTATGATGTCAGAGCAGTTTTTGTGCTGTCATAAAGAAATCAATGCTTTCACTATGCCCAGCCCACTCAGCTGGGGTGACTCGGGCCGGGCCTCTTCCTCTCTTCTCTCTTTCCCTGCCTCTCTCTCTCTCTCCCCCCTCAGTCTCTCTCTCTCCCTCTCTATCTCCCAGTCTCTCTCTCTCCCCCAGTCTCTCTCTCTCCTCCAGACTCTCCCTCCTCCAGTCTCGCTCTCTCTCCGTCTCTCTCTCTCCTCCAGTCTCTCCCTCCTCCAGTCTCTCTCTCCCCCAATCTCTCTCTTGCTCCCCGTCTCTCTATCTCTCTCTCTCTCCCCATCTCTCTCTCCCCTCAGTCTCTCTCTCTCTCTCTCTATCTCCCCAGTCTCTCTCTCGATCTCTGTCTCCCCAGTCTCTCTCTCCCCAGTCTCTCTCTCTCTCCCCAGTCTCTCTCTCCCTTCCCCCGTCTCTCTCTCTCTCTCTCCCCCAGTCTCTCTCTCTCTCCCCGTCTCTCTCCCCCGTCTCTCTCTCTCTCTCCCTCAGTCTCTCTCTCTCTATCTCCCCATTCTCTCTCTCTCTCCCCAGTCCCTCTCCTCTCTCTCCCCTTAGTCTCTCTACTCTCTCTCTCTCCCCCGTCTCTCTCTCTCTCCCTCAGTCGCTCTCTCTCCCCCCTCAGTCTCTCTCTCTCCCCCCTCAGTCTCTCTCTCTCTATCTCCTCAGTCTCTCTCTCTCCCCAGTCTCTCCCTCTCTCTCTCCCCCCCAATCTCTCTCTCTCTCCCCCCTCAGTCGCTCTCTCTCCCCCCTCAGTCACTCTCTCTGTCTCCCAGTCTCTCTATTTCTTCCCCCAGTCTCTCTCTCTTTCCCCAGTTTCTCTCTCTCTCCCCATCTCTCTCTCTCTCCCCCCTCAGTCTCTCTCTCTCTACCTCCCAGTCTCTCTCTGTCCCCCAGTCTCCCAGTCTCTCTCTCTCCTCCAAACACTCCCTCCCAGTCTCTCTCTCCCCCGTCTCTCTCTCTCTCTCCCTCAGTCTCTCTCTATCTCCCCATTCTCTCTCTCTCTCCCCAGTCCCTCTCCTCTCTCTCCCCTTAGTCTCTCTACTCTCTCTCTCTCTCCCCCGTCTCTCTCTCCCTCAGTCGCTCTCTCTCCCCCCTCAGTCTCTCTCTCTCCCCCCTCAGTCTCTCTCTCTCTATCTCCTCAGTCTCTCTCTCTCCCCAGTCTCTCCCTCTCTCTCTCCCCCCAATCTCTCTCTCTCTCCCCCCTCAGTCGCTCTCTCTCCCCCCTCAGTCACTCTCTCTGTCTCCCAGTCTCTCTATTTCTTCCCCCAGTCTCTCTTTCCCCAGTTTCTCTCTCTCTCCCCATCTCTCTCTCTCTCCCCCCTCAGTCTCTCTCTCTCTACCTCCCAGTCTCTCTCTGTCCCCCAGTCTCCCAGTCTCTCTCTCTCCTCCAAACACTCCCTCCCAGTCTCTCTCTCCGTCTCTCTCTCTCCTCCAGTCTCTCCCTCCTCCAGTCTCTCCCTCCTCCAGTCTCTCTCTCTCTCCCCCAATCTCTCTCTCGCTCCCCGTCTCTCTATCTCTCTCTGTCTCCCAGTCTCTCTATCTCTCTCTCCCCAGTCTCTCTCTCTCTCTCTCCCCTGTCTCTCTCCTCTCTCTCCCCCCAGTCTCTCTACTCTCTCTCTCCTGTCTCACTCTCTCTCCCCCAGTCTCTCTCTCTCCCCCTGGGTCGCTCTCTCTCTCCCCCCTCAGTCTCTCTCTATCTCCCCAGTCTCTCTCTCTCTCTCTCTCCATGTGTCTCTCTCTCCCCCCTCAGTCGCTCTCGCTCTCCCCCCAGTTTCTCTCTCTCTCCCCATCTCTCTCCCTCCCCCGTCTCTCTCTCCCCCAGTCTCTCTCTCTCTCCCTCCAGTCTCTCTCTCCCCCAGTCTCTCTCTCTCCCCCCAGTCTCTCTCTCTCTCCCCTCCAGTCTCTCTCTCCCCCAGTCTCTCTCTCCCCATCTCTCTCTCTCTCCCCTCAGTCTCTCTCTCTCTCTCCCCCCCAACCCCCCGGTCTCTCTCTCTCTCCCCCCCAGTCGCTCTCTCGCTCTCTATCTCCCCAGTCTCTCTCTTTCTCCCCAGTCTCTCTCTCCCTTCCCCATCTCTCTCTCTCTCTCCCCCGTCTCTCTCTCCCGTCTCTCCTCCCCAGTCTCTCTCTCTCTCTCTCCCCCTCAGTCTCTCTCTCTCCCTCTCTCTATCTCCCCATTCTCTCTCTCTCTCCCCAGTCTCTCTCCTCTCTCTCCCCCAGTCTCTCTACTCTCTCTCTCTCCCCAGTCTCTCTCTCTCCCCCTCAGTCGCTCTCTCTCCCCCCTCAGTCTCTCTCTCTCTATCTCCCCAGTCTCTCTCTCTCCCTCTCTCTCCCCGTCTCTCTCTCTCTCTCTCCCCTCAGTCGCTCTCTCCCCCCTCAGTCTCTCTCTCTATCTCCCCATTCTCTCTCTCTCCCCATTCTCTCTCCTCTCTCTCCCCCTGTCTCTCTACTCTCTCTCTCCCCGTCTCTCTCTCTCTCCCCAGTCTCTCTCTCCCCCTCAGTCGCTCTCTCTCTCCCCCTCAGTCGCTCTCTCTCTCCCCTTCAGTCTCTCTCTCTCTCCCCCTCAGTCTCTCTCTCTCTCTCCCCCTCAGTCTCTCTCTCTCTCCCCCTCAGTCTCTCTCTCTATCTCCCCAGTCTCTCTCTCTCTATCTCCCCAGTCTCTCTCCTCTCTCCCCCCAGCCTCTCTACTCTCTCTCTCCCGTCTCTCTCTCTCTACCCCAGTCTCTCTCTCTCCCCCCCTCAGTCGCTCTCTCTCCCCCCTCAGTCTCTCTCTCTCCCCCCTCAGTCTCTCTCTATCTCCCCGTCTCTCTCTCTCTCTTCCTCTCTCCCCCAGTCTCTTTACTCTTTCTCTCTCCCCGTCTCTCTCTCCCCCAGTCTCTCTCTCTCCTTCCCTCTCTCTCTCTCCTTCCCTCTCTCTCTCTCTCTCCTTCCCTCTCCAAACGGGGCGATACCGAATTTCTAGACCTCTCCCTCTTTCTCCCCCAATCTCTCCCCAACTCTTTATTTCTCTCTCTGTCTCCCAGTCTCTCTCTCTCTGTCTCCCAGTCTCTCTATCTCTTCCCCCAGCCTCTCTCTCTCCCCCAGTTTCTCTCTCTCTCCCCGTCTCTCTCTCTCTCCCCTCTCAGTCTATCTCTCTCTCTCTCTCTATCTATCTCCCAGTCTCTCTCCCCCAGTCTCCCAGTCTCTCTCTCTCCCCTCCAGACTCTCCCTCCTCCAGTCTCTCTCTCCCAGTCTCTCTCTCTCTCTCCGTCTCTCTCCTCCAGTCTCTCCCTCCTCCAGTCTCTCTCTCTCCCCAATCTCTCTCTCGCTCTCTCTCTCTATCTCCCCAGTCTCTCTCTCCCTTCCCCCGTCTCTCTCTCTCTCCCCGTCTCTCTCTCTCTCCACGTCTCTCTCCCCCAGTCTCTCTCTCGCTCCCCCTCAGTCTCTCTCTCTCTATCTCCCCATTCTCTCTCTCTCTCCCCATTCTCTCTCTCTCTCCCCAGTCTCTCTCCTCGCTATTTCTCCCCCCAGTCTCTCTACTCTCTCTCTCTCTCTCGCACCCATCTCTCTCTCTCTCCCCCAGTCTCTCTCTCTCCCCCTCAGAGTTGGGGTCACTCGGGCCAGGCCGCACAACCGCTCGGCCTGAGACACAGAGCGGGGGAGCGGCAGGTGCCGGCCGTAAACCACGCGGCCCTGTAAACTGCCGATTTACAAAAAAGCCTTGGCAACGCCGGGCCCCCCCAGCTAGTGGTGTATAAAGGAGCACGGTTTTCAAGAGTGCAATCTCAGAGTGTAATCGAAAGATAAAGAAACCGAAAATCCACTCTCTGTATGCAGTTTAAGGCCTATCATCTTTACTGTGTCTCAATAAAGTCTGTACCTTATACTCCGCTATGAAGTCTCGTGCTTATTCGGAACGTGCTATTGTGAACCAGAGGAGAAAGGAGGTTGACTGCTTAACACAGAACAAGGGGGCATAATCTAAAAATTAGAGCTCGGCCATTCAGGAGTGATGTGAAGGGAGCACTTCTTCACACAAAGAGCAGCGCAAATCTGGAACTCTCTCCCCAAAAGGCTGTGGATGCTGGGGGTCAATTTAAATTTCAAAACTGAGATTGGCAGGGGGAGAAATTTGGTATCGCCCCATTTGGGGGCGCAATTATTGGCCGGGTGCAAAGATTAGCGCCTGGCGCTAATTATCGCCTCCGACTGCAAACTTGGCTTTTATCGTCCCTGGAGGTGATTGGAGCGCTAAATCGGGCGCTACACAACTCTCTTAAGGCGCTAAGGCCGAGGAGCGAGGCGCTACCTCAGGACGGGTGCAGCGCAGGTGCTGTCAGTTAGTGATTGAACACAGACACACTGGCGCCGGTCAGTTCTTAAAGGGGAGGGTCGATCTTGCTCTGCAGCCACACCCTGCTCACTGGAGCCTTGAATCTCGGCCTGGGCAGACCTGTGGCTAAATCTATCAGCCAGACACTATGGAAAGGGCCAGGGAGCGAGAACAGCGCTTCTGCGAGTGGGCTTTGGAGGCTCTGGCTCGTGGGGTGGAGCGCAGAAGATCCATTCTGTACCCAAAAAGTTGCAGGAGGCCTTTGCCACGCGAGTACAGAAGACTGTGGAGGGAGGTGGCTCAAAGCGTTTCCTCAAGCAGCATGGTGCCTAGGACCCATGTGCAATGTAGGAAAAGTTCAACGACCTCACTCGGGTCGTCAGGGTGAGTGCCTTTTTTTTCAAAACCTCTTCATCCCTCCATCTCAACCTCACTTTATGGCCAGAGGGTCTTGAAAGCCCCAATGCCCAACACTCATCCAACACCTATGGCCCTTTCATCCACCACACACGCACATTCCACACTTCACATACAGTAAGGGCTATTCAACTATGGGAGGCACATCAGGCAAGACCATGGCTGCATACAGTGAGGGCTATTCAACTACCGGAGGCATATCAGGCAAGACCATGGCTGTATATTTACTCAGACGCCGTTCTTTTTCTTGCAGGCCAAGCTGTCTCATAATAGGAGACAGCAGCAACGGACCGGTGGAGGGCGGCCTCAGCTTCAACCCCTCAGCGATCTTGAGGAGCACGTCCACAGGATTGTGGCAAGCCGGGTGATTGGTCCCGTCGCCACTGGAGGCGCCGACCCCGTTCTGGACAGCAATGGTAAGGTCATCACCTTTTTGTCCTCTCTTCTTCCACTTGTTCCTCACAACAGCAGCCTTTGACACTTTCAATCCAAATCACTAAATCGCTGCACTCATGCCTCCCTTGCTGCCACCCTGTCCTCACGCTAAAGCCACTCTTGTACCTCCCTGCTTTCAGATGGTGATTCACCAGATGAGGAGACGGGCCCTCAAGCTGCCAGTGAGAGTGAAGCTGAAGGCGAGGAGGAAGAGGAAACCGGACCATCAGCGCCACCCTCTACCGAGGCAGCCCATGCCCATACTGGGGACACGCCTTCCCTGGAGGGGAGCAGGGGGGAATGGTCTGATGAGGGTGAAGCTTCAGGACCCAGTGGGTTGCAGCAACGTGATGGGGGTAGGGAAGCTTGGGGGTCTTCTCCCCGGAGGGAGAGTATGGCCTCGAGTCCTGCTGCACTGGACGCAGACGAGGAGCGGGTCCTCACTGAAATGAGCACCCAGGCGGAGCAAAGGCACACTGAGCTCATGGCTGCAGTGGCAAGGTTGCCCGAATCCATTGAATCACTGGCAAGGAGGGTCAAGCACTTCGCTGTAGCACAGGCGGCTGCCACGCAAATGCTAAGTGCTGCAATGCAGTCAGTGGCTGATCTCATGCAGACGCAGATTGAGGCCACATGACAATGATTGCTGCCACCATTGCTGGATCGGGCACATTTCCCCGGGGCTCTCACTGTGCCGCAGCAGGCCAGCAATCTGTGCTCCATCAGATTGCTCTGGATGCTGAAGTGCTGCCCCGTGGGAGTGCCAGTGTGTCGGTCGAGCAGGGAGTTGCTGTCCTCTCTCAAGATGACAGCATTCCTGCTGCCACCACTGGCACTTCTCCACCGCAGTTGCCACCACCTGTAGGACAGATTGCTGCCGCCCATGCAGAGTTGGTGCAGTCAGCAGCCGGGCCCTCCAGGCCCAGAGCTGGTCCAGGCCGTCCCTCAAGGGCATCTGCAGTCTCAGTTTCTGACATTCAGCAGCCTTCCCCCAGCCTTGCTCCAGCCACTGGGGTCCCATTATGGAGGAGCTGCAGGGTGGGAAGGGGGCAATTTCGCAAGGGAAGCAGATCACCCTCGAAGGGCAAAAAGTAGGAGGTGTGGCAAAATGTTTTTCATTGTTTTATTGAAGGCCGAGGTTTGTGGTCAAATTTTTGTTACTGTTTTGGACATTGTCTCCAGGTTGTGAGAGCCAGTTATGTGAATGACTGCTTTTTTGTGTGTTTCTACTACTTTGTCATACGTAAATGAGACACACAGAGTTTGTGAAATAAAGAAGTGTCTGTATTCAAAATGTACATGTTTGGTCTTTGCACTCATTGTTGCCTTGACCGGCTTAGGGGTTGCGGGATGCTTTCATTCAGGTTGTTGGAATGGCAGAAGCCATTCCCTCAGAGGGGGCTGAGAAGGGACTTGCTATGAGCCTTTGACGGATGGCCCTTCCACTTTGTGCCACCCTCCCACCTTGGTGCTGCTGATGATCATCCTCCTCATCTTCCTCCTCCTCCTCCTCTGGTGGTGTTCCAATGTCTGGTGGCATTGGCTGGGTCCTGAGGATTGCAAGGTTATGCAGCATGCAGCACACAACAACAAAGTGGGAGACTCGCTCAGGCGAGTACTGCAGGGCTCCTCCAGAATGGTCCAGACAGCGGAACCGTTGCTTGAGCACACCGATTGGGTGCTCAACGATGTTCCTGGTAGCTTGATGGCTCTCGTTGTATCGCAGCTCAGCAGGGGTGCTGGGCGTACGGAGTGGTGTCATCAGCCAGGTGCACAGAGGATATCCCTTGTCCCCGAAAAGCCAACCTCCTGGGTGATGCGGTGCCTGGAAAAGGTCTGCCACAGAAGTCTGGCGCAGGATGAAGGCATCGTGGCTGCTGCCTGGAAAGTGGGCATTGTCAGCGAGTATCAGCTATCTGTGGTCACAGACCAACTGGACGTTTAAGGAATGGAAGCCCTTTCGGTTGCGGAAATCCTCAGCATTCTCTTGCGGTGCCCGCAAAGCCACATGCGTGCAATCAATGGCGCCCTGCACCATGGGGAAGCCCGCTATCCTAGCAAAGCCCGTTGCGCGTTCTTGCTGCTTGTCTGGGGTCATGGGGAAAGAGATGTACTCTCGTCTCCTTTTAAAGAGGGCATTTGTTACCTGATGGATGCAGCAATGCACCGCGAACTGGGAGATATTGGCGATGTCCCCAGTAGCTGATTGAAATGAGCCGGTGGCATAAAAGTTGAGAGCCACTGTTATCGTCACTGCCACTGACAGAGACTTCCTGTTCCTCAGTTGAGGCTGCAGATCTGGCTGAAGCAGGTGGCAGAGCTCAGTGACCACCTCCTTGCTGAATCGCAGACTTTGCAAACAGTGTTCCTCAGACATATTAATGTAGGAGAACTGTTGGCGAGGGTAAGGTCTCCTGTACCGAGGCCTGTTGGCCCTCCTCCGTCTGGCCATGATTGCCACTCTCTCTCTCTGTCTCTATGCCCTCCGAATGTGATGGAGAAGGATGACGTTCCCATCCATTGCAGCCCCCATAGTATTTGGGCAATCAAAGTTATGAAGGTCAAAACGCAAAGTACCTGCAAAGTTATGGTCAGAAGCCAAAACTACCTAAGACAGCGTTGACTCAATGCAGAAGTCTCTCTTTCTCTCTTTGTCTCTCTCCAAATCTCTCTCTCTCAGAACGAGTGGTGCAAAAATGGCTACCACACAAAAGCCAGGAAGAGGCCCCCTTTAAATAGTGCCCCCCCAGCCCCACAGCGACTGGGATGCGTTCTAGTCAACCTGTCGTTGGTAGCGCCAGGCAGAAAGGAGGGGGGCGCCACTGAATTTCCAGTCCGGGGCGCCCCAAGGGTGTTGCACTGTTGAATGACGTCAAGATCTGCATGCGCAGGAGATCGGGCGGTATTGTTTAGCGTCGCCGCAAAATGTTCGGTCAATTTCGCGAGAGGCGCAGATATTGCTGCGCCCGGGCGCTAGTTGGTTTGTGCCCCACTTAGCGCCCTCTTAAGGCGCTAATGGGTGGCGCTACCAACTGAATATTTCCCCCATAGATTTTTGTTGGGTAAGGATATTAAGGGTTCTGAAACCAAGGCGGTTAATGGAGTTAAGATACAGATAAGCCATGATCTAATTGAATGGTGGAACAAGATCGAGGCGCTGAAGGGCCTAGTCCTGTTCCTATGTAGACATAGCCTTCAATCTCTATTTTGTCAGGTCAGCTGTGCATTTAGGGCTCATTGAAGTGTAGAAAGAGCAGCAATCAATCCATCATTGTGGTTGATGGATGCAGAGAAGGAGCATCGAAGTGACAACCACAACACAAAGAGACAGCTGACATTTATTTGTAAACTCATGCCTGCGTTGCTTCATGGGCTTGAAATGATTTAACATTGATTGGGTTGGCTGCTGTCTGGTGCCCACACTATGAGACAATAACCACCTTCGGTCCATCAGAGGCAAAGCCTGTTCAGGACTTAGAGGAAAGAAAAAAACCTGAGAAGCCATTGGCTTCCACATTCTTACATGGATATACATAGAAGTTACAACAGGCCATTTGGCCCAACCAGTCCGTGTTGGCGAGCAAATAATTCTAATTATATTTACCCGTCCTGTTTCCATATTCTTTTATCATTCATCCACCTATCTAATATTGCATGTTGATATAATTTGTGCCTCAACCATTAATACTGGAAGTGAATTCCGCAGCCTCACAACTCTCTGTGTAAAGAAATGGCTCCTGTTCTCTGTTTTAAATCTATCGCATGTAATCCTCTCTCTAGACCCCTCAACTATAGGAAACAGTCTGCTTCTACCCTGCCCCATCCTTTCATCATTTAAACACTTCTATCATATCGTCCTGTAATCTGTGTTGTTGAAATGAAAAAAAAGGGCCCTTCACTGAATCTTGCCGCGACTAAGGGGGCTGGCACTTCTGGATTACATTCCCGGATACATCTACATACTTATCCAGTTAATTGCCCAGGACTGCCGATTGGACCTTTAGCAAAACATTCCTGGGTGGATTTAAGCTTCTTCCTGTGTACCATCAAAAACTGACCACAGCTAATTGGAAAATAATGCCAGTTCCATAACTAGTTACTGTTCACAGTTAATTTATATACAAAAAATACAACTTGCTGAACCGTTTTAAGGATAAGGAGCTATAGATACAACAGACTGTGCACATCATGTTAAAACGTGCAGGCTTTATGAAGCCCACCAATGCACAGCTGTGCTGATCTGCTGCCTGTCCCTGTGCTGTTGGTTTCCTACCACGGCTGCTCTCTAATGTTACATGAAGCTAGCCACACCATGAGTGCGAAACGGCCTCACTGGCCTAACTTTCAGGCCCGGGGTATTTTAATTCCCAGGCCTCTTTTAAATGCCTCCGGTCCAGGTGGGAGAAGGCACAATGGCTGCCATCAGAGGAAGAGCAGGCAGCCCCTGCCCGTTGGGCTTGTGGGTAGTATTAAATCCGTGTGTTAATGGAGACACGGAATGCAGGAGTTGGTTTAACAAGTCTTTACTGAATGGAGACAATCTGGTAACTGAAACTACAGAAGCCTGCCAGGGCCTTTTATACAGGAATGGTCACTGCCGGTACTGCAGTCTGAGACCAGTTATTCCCTTAAAGGGACATACACAACAATTCCTCCCCTTTTAGATAAACAGTACATAACATTCATTTAACAACTAAATAATAACAAATTACAATTACAATTATGGTTGCTAGATACATTAGTTGAAGTTAAGCAATTATAAGTTCAGTCTTTGAGGAGGCTTCCTGATTCTGTCTGGATAATGCCTCTTTGGGATATCAGGTTCTTCTGGCAAGGTTGAGTCGGGATCAATGTCGTTGTTTGGTTCGTCTGCTTCCAATATCACCGATTCTGCGGTAGATGCAATTGGTACTTCGGTTTCATCGCCAGGTGTATCAGATCGTGGTGTGGAGTTGAGGTTTTCCAGTGACTCTAGAATCTGGTCAGCATGGCGTCTTACAATGCTTTCTCCAACGTCCACGGTATACATTAGAGGTCCTTGCCGTGTACAGATCGTTCCTGGCTGCCATTTCTCTGTGCGGTAGTCCCGGGCCAAAACTGGTTGACCTATCTTAAAACTCCTGGTCGGCCTTTCATTCATATTCTGAAACTGCCTGTTCTCCACATCTCTTCTGATGTTTGGCTTAACCAAATCCAAGCGGCATCGTAGTCTTCGATTGAAGAACATCATGGCTGGAGTTTGGTTGGTAACCGCATGTGTCGCATTCCGGTAGGCAAACAAGAAGTTATCCACCTTGTGTTGTAGGGGTATATCTTCATTACACATTGCCTTGATAGCCTTCTTGAATGTTTGAACAAACCTCTCGGCCAATCCATTAGTGGCTGGATGATATGGGGCGGATGTGTAATGCTTAACACCATTGTTCTTTAAGAACCTCCGGAACTCTTCAGACACAAACTGTGGTCCATTGTCAGAGCAAATCTGTTCAGGCAGCCCATTCCTGGCGAATATGGTTCGTAAGACTGTGATAGTTTTTTCTGTGGTGGTTGAGGACATTTTTATTACCTCTGGCCACTTTGAATGTGCATCCACCGCAATTAAAAACATCGAGTCCATAAAGGGACCAGCAAAATCAATGTGCACCCTTTGCCATGGAGATGAGGGCCACTCCCATGGATGTAGAGGGGCTTGTGGTGGGGCGTTTTGGACGTTCTGGCATCCTGTACAGCTCTTGGTCATCTCTTCGATTTCTCTATCGATTCCCGGCCACCACACAAACGCTCTGGCTAAGTTCTTCATTTTTACCCCTCCCAGATGACCCTCATGAAGCTCATTGAGCACTCTATCCTTCAATTTGGGTGGAATTACTACTCTGGATCCACACATCAAGGTTCCTCTGCACACTGACAGCTGTTCTCTTCTCGGCGAGAATGGTGGCAGCAGTTGTTCGCCATGTGCTGGCCATCCCTTCACCGTTAAATCATAGACCCAGGAGAGTGTCGGGTCATTTTGTGTTTCCTTTTCTATGTTTGCATTCGTCACAGGGAGACATTCGACAATAGTCGAGTGGAATAACTCCACTGGATCCACTGCCAGTTCTTCTTCCACCATCGGCAACAGTAGGCTAGACAATCCATCAGCATTCCCATGCTGTTTAGTTCCTTTGTACTCGATGTCATATTGGTGTGCCCCTAGGAAAAGGGACCGCCTCTGTAGCCGTTGTGCCGTCATTATCGGTACGCCCTTCTGAGGGTTGAAAATGGAGACGAGAGGTTGATGATCAGTTAGTAGAGTAAATTTCTGACCGTGCAGGTAGTGATTGAACTTCTTCACCCCCCACACCAGGCTGAGGCCTCTCTGTCAATCTGGGCGTAGTTACGCTCGGCTGAAGTTAACGAGCGTGACGCAAAAGCTATCGGCCTCTCTGAACCATCAAGGAATTTATGTGACAGTACCGCCCCAATACCATAGGGAGACGCATCACACGCCAGTCTTATCGGTAGTGATGGGTTGTAGTGAGCCAATACTTCTCTTGAAGTGATTAGGTCCTTACTCTTCTGAAAGGCCCGCTTACATTCATTGCTCCATTTCCATGCTACTCCCGTTCGTAGTAGGGCGTTCAGTGGATGCAGAATTGTGGACAAATTCGGCAAAAACTTATGGTAGTAATTCACCAATCCGAGGAATGACCTCAGTTGTGACACATTTTCAGGCGCTGCAGCCTTAACTACCACTTCAATTTTGTCAGGGGACTTATGCAACCCCTCTTCATCAATCACGTGGCCACAATACGATATCTGTTTCTTAAAAAACTCGCACTTGGGGCGATTGGCTCGTAGCCCATGTTCACGTAGTCTAGTGAGCATCTGCTCTAGGTTGGCAAGGTGTTCACTGTCATCTTCACCTGCCACTAGGATGTCGTCCAAGTAACACTGAGTCCTCAGAATCCCTTGCAGGACTTGTTCCATCGCTCTTTGCCATATTGCCGGAGCTGATGCTACTCCGAATACCAGTCGATTATACTGGTAAAGACCTTTGTGTGTGTTTATCGTGAGATACTTCCGAGAGGATTCTTCAACCTCCATCTGCAAATATGCTTGCGCTAGGTCAATTTTTGTAAAACGCTTCCCTCCGGATAGTGAGGCGAAGATATCTTCTATCCTTGGAAGAGGATATTGTACTGTGTGAAGGACTGGGTTCACTGTCACCTTGAAGTCCCCACAGATGCGAACCTTCCTTGGCTCCTCAGACTTATTGTTTAACGTTTTCTTCATGACAGGAACGATGGGTGTCGCCCACTCGCTCAAGTCTACCTTAGATAACACGCCTGCATTCTCCAGATTCTCCAGCTCTGTCTCGACGGCTGGGCGAATTACATATGGTACCGATCTTGCTTTGAAAAACTTGGGAATTGCATTCTCCTCTATTTTTATCGAGGCGGTTACGCCTTTAAGAGTGCCCAGTTCTTGTTGAAATACCTCTTTGGCGTCAGCTAAGATTGTTGACAATCGTCCAGGAGTGACGTCGTCATCCTTTTTACCAGCCACCGTCAGTGCCTGAATGGAGTGCCAGTCTAAACTTATCTTTCTGATCCATTCACGTCCCAATAACGGTGGTCCACCATCTTGCAGAATGTAGAGATACAATTTCCGTAATTTCTTGCCGTTGTATTCGACAGGCACCCTTATTTTTCCTCTGGGGTATACTTTTTGCCCCGTATATGTCCTCAAGACAATGGATGTCTCTCTCAAGGGTATGTGTGAGAATAGCCGCTCGTAGTCTCGTCGATTCATGACGGTTAGAGCTGATCCTACATCCAATTCCATTTTGACTTGAGACCCTGCTATCGTGAGGGTGAACCAAATGGTTCGGTGATCCTCTTTTGCGATTACGTTGTGAAGTTTGAGACAGCTTAGTCACTTGTTCCCAGATTCACTATCGCTCATCTGGTCTTCGGACCGACTGTCCGTCATCTTTTGTACTTTCCTGTACGGTTCCTTAGTCGCCTTTTTATTGTCGTTGGTCTTCTTCTCAGACCTGCAAACTCGTGTCCCATCTTTCCGCATTGCCTGCATATTTTGTCCTTGGACCAGCAGTCCTTCTGGTCATGGTTTGTTCTGCCGCAGCGATAACATTTTGCAAATCCCCGTGTCATTTCGTGGGTGCCGTATTCCTGTGGCTTTTGTTGTATTTCCACAGCTCCCCTTGCTGCTGCTTCGTACGATACTGCCACGCTGAAAGCCTTATCTAGCGTCAGCTCTTTCTCTGAGAGTAACCTCTTCTGGGTTCCTTCACTCAGGAGTCCACAGACAAATTTGTCCCGTAAGGTATCTGCCAGTCCTGCTTCGAACTGGCAGTGCTTTGATAGCTTGCGTAGTTCCGTAAGGTAATCAGCATTGCTCTCATTTTTATGCTGATTTCTCCTGTGGAATTTAAATCTTTCTGCTATCAGCAGCGGTGTAGGATTTAGGTGTTCCTGTAGGATAGCAACAATTTCGTTAAAACTCTTCGCCTTCGGTTTGGCTGGAGTAATCAGGTCCCACAATAGGCCGTACGTTCTTGCGCCTATTAAATTTAGCAACACCGATGCCTTTTTCCCCTCGGCTATTTCATTTGCCTCGCAATATACCTCGACTCTTTCCACATACGTGGTCCAGTCTTCTATTGCATTATCGAAGGCAGTGATATCACCAGTCTTTGGCATCTTGAAAATCTAAGATGGCGTCTCCCGCGCTTTTCCTTCGTCCCCGATGGATCAAAATGGCGCCTCCCGCGCTTTTCCTTCTTCCCCGCCGAGTTAAGATGGCGCCTCCCGCGCTTCCCCGCCGCTGCCGCTGCTGTCAACGCCGCACTCCGCGGTATTTTTATTTTTAACCGTTCCCGTCGTGGAGCGGACCCTCTGGGACACTTCCCTCCCCCTTCTTAGGTCCGAACGCTGCCCGGCTGCGAAGCACCGGCCGCACCCTGTGTGCTCCACCCTCTCTCTCTCTCTTTGCTTCCTGACTCGCTGCCCGGCCCCGTTGCAGAGCCACCCGATCGAGCTCTAGCCCGCCGCAGCCCAGGAAGGATCAGTGCACTGCCTGCCACCAGCCCGATTAGCTGGGAAACCACAGACTGGGGAACCAAGCCTGGCTCTTGACAGTCTCCCCTGCAAGTTTTCAATCCAATGATTTGGAGGGCGGTTGCCCACGGTCGACGCCCGTTTCTCGAGTTTCTTTGGATTATTATTATTTTTTTTTTTCTTTTCTGGCTGCCGAGTTGCAGGTAAGTTCGTTTCTTACTCGTCGCCAGTATTAAATCCGTGTGTTAATGGAGACACGGAATGCAGGAGTTGGTTTAACAAGTCTTTACTGAATGGAGACAATCTGGAAACTGAAACTACAGAAGCCTGCCAGGGCCTTTTATACAGGAATGGTCACTGCCGGTACTGCAGTCTGAGACCAGTTATTCCCTTAAAGGGTCATACACAACAGGTAGGTGGTGGGGGAGGGGGTTTCGGGAGTTTGGGGGAAAGAGACCGGGGCAGGGGAGGTTGAGACTTTCTTTGTGGGGACCGGAGGAGCACTCCTGAACCTCCTGGCCACACAAAAAGGAACTTTTTTGACTTACCTTTTGACATCGATCTTTTGGATGAGACGTTAAACCGAGGCCCCGTCTGCTCTCTCAGGTGGAAATAAAAGATCCCATGGCACTATTTCGAAGAAGAGCAGGGGAGTTCTTCCCGGTGTCCTGGCCAATATTTATCCCTCAATCAACATCACAAAAACCAGATTATTTGGTCATTATCACATTGCTGATTGTGGGAGCTTGCTGTGCACAAATTGGGTGCCACTTTTCCCACATTACAACAGTGACTTAACTTCAGAAAGTGCTTCATTGGCTGTAAAGCCCTCTTGGACGTCCAGTGGTCATGAAAGGTGCTATATAAGTGCAAGTCTTTGTTTTCTTTTACCTTGGAGGACCTCTTCAAGCTTCCCACCAGCTGCGAACCTGCCTCAGCACCTCCCCTATTCAGGCCCCGGTTAAAATGCCATTGGGGTCCCATTGACGTCACAGGATCCCGATTAACGATTCTGCATGAGACTCCTGCCCGAGTCCGGTGGACACCTCATCGATCCACAAAACCAATGGTGTTAAAATAGGAGTACGGCGGGAACGGAGCAGGAACTGGGGCAGCTCCATTCCCGCTCAGTGAACCCATCTGATTGCCTCTCCCCCACTTCGCTCTCTCCCCCTCCCTCTTTCCCTCCTCGCTCGCTCTCCCCCTCCCTCTCCGTTCTCTCTTGCGCACCCCCTCCCTCTCGCTTCTCTCTCGCTCTCCCCCTCCCTCTCCCTTGTCTCTTGCTCTCCCCCTCCCTCTCCCTCACTCTCCCCCTCCTCCCCCTTCTCTCTCTCGCTCTCCCCCCTCTCTCTCTCCCTTCTCTCTCGCTCTCCCCCTCCCTCTCCCCTTCTCTCGCTCTCCCCCCCACTCCCCCTTCTCTCGCTCTCCCCCTCCCTCTCCCATTCTCTCTCACACTCCCCCTCCCTCTCCCCCTCTCTCTAGCTCTCCCCCCTCCCTCTCCATTCTCTCTCACTCACCCCCTCCATCTCCCATTCTCTCTCGCTCTCACCCTCCCTCTCCCCTTCTTTCTCGCTCTCCCACCTCCCTCTCACCTTCTCTCTCGCTTTCCCCCTCCCTCTCACCTTCTCTCTCGCTCTCACCCTCCCTCTCCCTCTTCTCTCGCTTTCCCCCTCCCTCTCACCTTCTCTCTCGCTTTCCCCCTCCCTCTCCCCTTCTCTCACTCTCCCCTTCCCTCTCCCTTCTCTCTCACTCTCCCCTTCCCTCTCACCTTCTCTCTCGCTCTCACCCTCCCTCTCCCGCTTCTCTCGCTTTCCCCCTCCCTCTCCCCTTCTCTCACTCTCCCCCTTCCCCCTCCCCCTCCCCTTCTTGCTCACTCTCCCCCTCCCTCTCCCCCTTCCCTCTCGCTCTCCCCCTCTCTCCCTTCTCTCTCACTCTCCCCCCTCCCTCTCCCTTCTCCCTCGCTCTCCCCCCTCTCTCCTTCTATCTCACTCTCCCTCTTCCCCTTCTCTTTCGCTCTCCCCCTCCCTCGCCCCCTTCTCTCACTCTCCCCTTCTCTCTCACTCTCCCCCTCCCTCTCCCCCTCTCTCTAGCTCTCTCCGCTCCCTCTCCCTTCTCTCTTGCTCTCCCCCTCCCTCTTCTCTCTCGCTCTCCCGCCTCCCTCTCCCCTTCTCTCTCGCTCTCCCCCCTCCCTCTACCCTTCTCTTTCACTCTCCCCCCTTCTCTCTATCACCCTCCATTTCTCTCTCGCACTCCTCCTTCTCTCTCGCTCTCCCGCTCCCTCTCCCCTTCTCTCTCTCACTCTCCCCTCCCTCTCACCTCCCTCTACCTTCTCTCTCGCTCTCCCCCTCCCTCTCCCTCTTCTCTCACTCTCCCCTCCCTCTCACCTCCCTCTACCTTCTCTCTCGCTCTCCCCCTCCCTCTCCTTCTCCCTTCTCTCTCGCTCTCCCCCTCCCTTCTCTCTCGCTCTCCCCCTCCCCCTCCCTTCTCTCTTGCTCTCCCCCACCATTTCCCTTCTCTCTCACTCTCCCCCTCCCTCTCCCTTCTCTCTCTCTCCCCCTCCCTTCACTCTTGCTCTCCCCCTCCCTCTCCCTCTCCATTCTCTCTTATTTGCCCCCTCCCTCTCCCTTCTCTCGCTCTCCCACTCCCCCTCCCCTTCTCTCTCGCTCTCCCCCTCCCTCTCCACTTCTCCCTCGCTCTCCCCTCCCTCTCCCCTCCCTCTCCCCCTCCCCTTCTCTCTCGCTCTCCCCCTCCCTCTCCACTTCTCCCTTGCTCTCCCCTCCCTCTCCCCCCCACCCTCTCCCCCTTCTCTCACTCTCCCCCTCCCTCTCCCTTTCTCTCTCGCTCTCCCCCTCCCTCTCCCCTTCTCTCTCGCTCTCACCCTCCCTCTCCCACTTCTCTCGCTCTCCTCCCGCCCTCTCCCCCTTCTCTCACTCCCCCCTCCCTCTCCCCTTCTCTCTCGCACTCCCCCTCCCTCTCCCTTCTCTCTCGCTCTCCCCCTCCCTCTCCCCCTCCCTCTCCTCCCTCCCTCTCCCCTTCTCTCTCACACTCCCCCTCCCTCTCCCCCTCCCTCTCCTCCCTCCCTCTCCCCTTCTCTCTCGCACTCCCCCTCCCTCCCCCTTCTCTCTCGCTCTCCCCCTCCCTCTCTCCTTCTCTCTCGCTCTCCCCCTCCCTCTCTCCTTCTCTCTCGCTCTCCCCCTCCCTCTCCCACTTCTCTCGCTCTCCCCGCCTTCTCCCCCTTCTCTCACTCCCCCCTCCCTCTCCCCTTCTCTCTCGCACTCCCCCTCCTTCTCCCCTTCTCTCTCGCTCTCCCCTCTCCCTCTCCCCCTTCTCTCACTCTCTGTAGTGGGTGGCATGAGCCCAGTCAGCTCTGCCGCTGACTGTCTCTGAGCGGTTCGAATCGCTCACACACCCCTGGGTTCTAGACACCGGACTTAGGTACAGGTGGCGATACAGAAAATCGAGTAGACAAGTGGTTTGGTGCAAGAAAACCGCAATTTTTATTAAAGGCAAAACAAAATCACAAACTGAGAATTACTAGGATAATTACAGGTATATAAAAACAATACACTTATTTGGGAATGGGGAACACACGGCACATCGAGGGAACAAACACATTAAAATACCTTTATCCATATCCCACCCACAATACCTAACTAGATGAAGTTATGAGGGGCCAGGGATTCATGCTCACCAATTCGAAACCCGTTGATTTAACTGGTTGTGGGTTTTGGGGTTCACTCTTGCTGTCCTTTGGGGTGCGTCATTGCCACGTGGTCACAGGGTTCGGCGATGGAGTTGTTTGTGCGAAGCACCCTCCTTTTCCTCCGTTAACGTCTTCGTTGAGTACTTTGTCGCGATGGGTCTTCGTCTTCTTCTGGCAGATTGGCCGCCGACTGTTTTATTACGGTTGGGGCTCAGTTGGCGGTTTATATTGTCAATATGCTTTTACTATCCATGCTTCGAACGCCAACTTATTCATCAAACGCCAGCTTATAACTAGGCCGTTTGTCCCCCAACGCGTCTTTCCGCTGCCCTTCTCTGCCTTTACCGGTTTACCTTTTCTTCTCATCTCGTCTCGTCTGCCCGTTCGTGGCCCCGTAGGTCCTGTGCGTCTTTGAATCGGGTCTCGTTCTGCTCCCGCGTTCGGCCCTCGGTGTAGTAATGGGCGTCCTTGGTGTTGAGCGGCGCGGGGAGGGAGAAGAGAGCCCACGATGAGGCCAGGGCAAGAGAGTCCAGAGGCAAGAGGCAAGAGCGAAGAGTGAAGAAACCTTGGCTACCGGTGAGCCTACAATTATACCCGGTTCTTCATCCCTTATCTGCACGCCAAATCAGGTCAGTCCTTTGTCTAAGTTTTGGCGGGCTCGTCCAAAGTGATTACGGTCATCCACTTTAGCGGCATTTGGAGCGGTTGTCTCCTGGTTTAATGGCTTCGATATCCTGGCTGTTTGTTATTTATGAAATTTAATTGTCCTTTTCCTGGCTTGGTGGCTACTGTGAGCTGTTACTGAATATGTATGCAGAAACTTAATGGCCTCAAGATTAGGCCCATTCTGACTTCATCTGTTCCAAGATGAAGAATGCATATTCTATGTTTACCTAGCTGTCTGGCTTCACAAAGTCTTTCACAGATTCATGCATGTAGGTTTCGTTTCAGGTTTTGAAAGTGCCTGCCTTTTGCAGGGCCTTGCTTTTAAAATCCTGTACGTTTTGGTCACGTGGTTTCAGAAGCCATTTTGGGTACCCTTTTTAATAACTTGTCCATGCGGGGTCCCTTTATCCATAACTTCCGGGGAATGTGGGAATTTTGAGAACCCTACACTCCCCCCTGTTGATACTAAATTTGCTTTAAGTATCATCCTGACAAGGTGAGCAAATTTCCCGACCCTCCATAGTCAATCTTCCCCGGTAATTGCCTATCTATAATCCCACGACACATGCATTTCCCATTCTGTAAAAAATGTAGTGTACATAAGCATAGACAGATTACAGGCGTTTTCACACATCCAAGCATGGATGGGGTCCAAGACCCCTGCACCACTTGGTACACATACATCTTTATTAACACTTAACAAATCGAAAAAAGTCTTTATTAAAAATAACAAAAAAGAACACAAAAAAAGTAACAATCTTTATACAGAAACACAAACAAAAGAATTCAAACAGGTGTATCTCCCTCCACCTTAACATAATGTTCCTTCCAGGTCCTTTGTTTTCAGAATTCTAGTATTTGGCCTTTTCCCTTGCACTGAGTGCACACTAGGTACAATACTATTCCCAGCTGGCAAACCACGAGAATGTGGGAAGCCAGTCTAATCCACGAAGGGACCTCTATATTTTCAAAAATGTCCCACCAGGGTGGAACTACAATGTCCAATATCTTGGCCCCTATCTCTACTGTCTTCTGCTCCAGGGTGTAGAAATATTTCTGTGAGACTATTACTGCCTTGAGTATTTTGGTACGATGTTCTGGGAGAGGGGGAATTTCGTAGCCGAAATGCACTACATACTTTTATAGGTTGGTGAAATTCTCTTTTACAGTGAGGTGAACAGTGGAGGGTTCTGGAATGGGGACAATCCGTTCCTGGGCCACTTGAACTTCTGCTTCGGGTTTAAAGCAGAAACTGCTGTCACTTACCAGATGCCAGCTATGCTGTCCATGCTGGTAGTGGGGCGCACCTTTGGTGACACAATATGTCCCACCTCCTATATATGCTACCTGTGGGGGAACATGGTCTTGTGCCATTACCTCCATGGTACAATTTATAGGTTTTGCGCCAGCAGCTCTAAACCTGCACTATGGTTTTGAATAGGCGTTCAAGTGCTGGGGACACAGTATTATGTGTGCTCCCCGGCTCCGGCACCCCGAGAGGTCAGTACCTGTCATAGCATGCTCCCACTTTATGACATAAGGTGGGACCACTGTGAAACGGATGTGTGCACCCCCTTGAATGATTCCAATGTTCTCTACCCTGTATACCGGTGCGGGTCGGGCTGTCCCACCCATGACCGGCATCCTAACTACTATACCCATGACGTATGGTTTGACCGTCCACCATCTACTGGGACTGGGTAGGCCTCAGAAGCTAGCCGGAGTTGGCATGGGCTTAATGCATTCTCAAATGGATGGAGGGCTGTGAGGTGCTTGTTGCTGATCCAGGAGGGGACTAAACCCAAAAACTCACGGTGTGTGGTGTACAGTTCTGTTTTGTCAACATTGGCAAAATCGAACTCGTAAAATTTCCTAAACATGCCCTTTAACAGGGCCTGGTATAACTGTTCTGTCTCTTTGGGGCACCACTCTGGTAAGTGTACCTCGGTGAGGTTTAAAATCACAGAGGCTACCGCGTAGTGTACCCCCTGGTACAGCACCTGATCCGTAGGCACTAGTACCAGCCCATTCCCTGGTCCCTTGGTGGTGGCGGGGCACCCCTTCCTGTGTGTCCTTGCTGCCTGGGTCGTGGGCAGGGGCTTTCGGGGGAGGGTTACAAGTTCAGTGGCATTGACTGGGATCGGGGAGTATGGGACCACGCACGCCTTCAGGCTGGAATCCCAATTCACCCCCTCCCCAGCGTCTTGCCACTGCCGGTGGAAAGTGATGGATATGCCTGTGGGGCAGACCTTCTCTGACCCCCAGATACAGACATAAATCCCCTGATCCGGTACCCACCACTTGTCCCAGCACACACTCAATCCCCCGTGAGTCCTTGTAATCGTCCGGTGGGCATTGTTCCCCAACCATTCCCACCTGACTGCAGGGTTTCCCATATCCTTGCTCAGTTTTCTGAGCCACCACCACCTATCCAAAGGAATCTGTCCCTTGCATGTTAAACATACACAATTCCCCACGGTGACGCTGACCCTTGTGGCAACGACCTGTACAGGAGGGAGGCCTCCCCGTACGTGTACCCGGTCTGGCTGGTGTACTGAGATGAATTGGACCCCAGCCACCCTGGCCACCTTCCCTCGTGGAAGTAGACGGCGAGCTCCTCCACATCCTGTTCGCTGCTTCCATCGGTCACTATCGGCATTCCATCTCCTGAGCACCCATTAGATGTGGGATTCCTCCACATCACCTCCTATTGTTGTGTATGTACCTTTAAGGGAATAACTGGTCTTAAACTGCAGTACCGGCAGTGACCACCCCTGTATAAAAGGCCCTAGCAGGCTTCTGTAGTTTCAGTTTCAAGCTGCCTCTTGTTCAGTAAAGTACCTGTTAAACTGTTCTCCCGAAGTCCGTGTATTATTGAGGCGCGGACTTTACAGTGGCGACGAGTAAGTTCGAACTCACCTGCAGTGTGGCATCATCTCATGGGGATCTCGCCTGAAAGGAAGGGCCTGGAAGGTCGTAGTCTGAGCAACGGGCGTCGACCGAGGGCAACCGCCCAAAGAATCCATCGGTGTTTGGAGAATTGCGGGAGAGACTGTGGTTCCAGCGAATCGTGCTGGTAGCAGGTAGCGCGCTGACCCTTCCGGACTGCGGCGGGCTCAAGCTCGATCGAGCGGCTCTATCAATCGGGCCGCGCAGCGTCGCCAGGAAAAGAAAACAAGAGACAGAGGGTGGAGCGCACAGGGCGCGGTCGGTGCTCGAGAACAGGACAGCGGAGAGAAACTAAACGGGGGGGAAGGAAAGCGAGACGCGCCGAAGCTGCGGGTCGCCGCCATTACCCCGTAGAACGCTAGGAGCAGCGTGGCAGTAAGGGGAAGAAGCAAAAGCGTGGGAGGCGCCATTTTATCCCGTTGGGGAAGAAGCAAAAGCGCGGGAGGTGCCATTTTATTCCATTGGGGAAGAAGCAAAAGCGCGGGAGGCGCCATTTAAAATCGCCCAAGATGCCGAAAAGTGGCAGTATCACTGCTTTCGACAACGAGGTAGAAGACTGGACCACGTATGTGGAAAGAATTGAAGTGTACTGCAAGGCAAATGAGGTGGATGATGGAAAGAGGGCGTCGGTATTATTAAATCTGATGGGTGCGAGTACGTACGGCCTATTGCGGAATTTAATTACCCCAGCTAAACCAATGGAGAAAAGTTTTGAGGAGATTGTTCATATCTTACAGGAACATCTAAGCCCTCTACACCACTGCTGATAGCAGAAAGATTCAAGTTCCATAAAAGAAACCAGCACAAAGATGAGAGCAATGCTGACTATCTTACGGAACTACGCAAGTTAGCGAAGCACTGCCAGTTCGGAGCAGGACTGGCAGACAGCTTACGGGATAAGTTTGTCTGCGGGCTCCAGAATGAAGGAACCCAGAAACGACTACTTTCAAAAAAGGACCTGACGCTAGAACAGGCTTTCAGCGTGGCAGTATCCTACGAAGCAGCAGCACGGGGAGCTGCGGAAGTACAACAGAAACCACAAGAATACAGCGCTAACGAAATGGCGTATGGAGCCTGTGGTAAACCACTGTTGTTAGTATTGTTGTTCACTGTTAGTACTGTTGTTCACTCTTGCATATTGTTGTACTTGTCTGTGCATGCCTCAGCTGACTCCGCCCCTGGCTCCACCCTCATGGCTGGGTATAAAGGTCGCTGCTCAGAAGCCTCCAGCCCTTTTGGATACCAGGCAACCACAAGAGGCATGCTCTGTTCTTTGGTAATAAAAGCCTGTTTATTACTTTCTCAATCTCCAGTCTTTTGTAGCAATTGATAGTGCATCAGAGCCGAAAAGTGCTATCGCTGCGGCAGAACAACCCATGAGCAGAAGGACTGCTGGTTTAAAGGCAAAAGATGCAGGCAATGCGGGAAAATGGGACATATAGCAAGAGTCTGCAGGTCGGGAAAGAAGACCAACACGACAAGAACTACTAAGGAACAGTACAGGAAAGTAAAGAAACTGACAGATAGTAGTTCAGAAGATCAGGAGAGTGATAAGGACTCCGGGAGCAGGCGACTAAGTTGTTTAAAGTTAGACAACGTGATCGCAAAAGAAGATCACTGAACCATTTGGGTCACCCTCATGATAGCAGGGTCCCCAGTGAAGATGGAATTGGACACAGGATCAGCCCTAACTGTCATGAATCGACAAGACTATGAGCGGCTATTCTCACACATACCCTTAAAGGACACGTCCATTGTATTGAAGACATACACGGGGCAAAAGGTCTACCCCAGAGGAAAAATAAGGGTGCCAGTTGAATATAACGGAAAGGAAACACAGAAACTATACATGTATATACTACGAGATGGAGGACCACCATTATTGGGACGTGAATGGATCCGAAGACTACAATTGGATTGGCATTCCATTCTGGCACTAACTGTGACTGACAAAAAAGATGATGATGCCGCACCTGGACGTCTGTCACAAATTCTATCTGATGCGGAAGAGGTGTTCCAACAAGGACTTGGGACTCTAAAAGGAGTAAAGGCAACCATAAAGATTGAGGATAACGCAACCCCAACATTTTTCAAGGCCAGACCGGTGCCATACGCGATATGCCCAGCTGTGGAAGCTGAACTGGAGAGTCTGGAGCATTCGGGGGTGCTGTCTAAGGTGGACTGGAGCGAGTGGGCCACACCCATCATTCCTGTAATGAAGAAAGCATTGAGCAGCACGCCTGGGGAGCCAAGGAAGGCTCGCATCTGTGGGACTTCAAGGTGACTGTGAACCCAGTCCTGCACACAGTACAGTATCCGCTTCCGCGGATAGAAGATATTTTCGCCTCACTATCTGGAGGGAAATGTTTTATAAAGATTGACCTGGCTCAAGCGTATCTACAAATGGAGGTGGAAGAAGCATCTAGGAAATACCTCACGATAAGCACTCACAAAGGCCTTTACCAGTACAATCGACTGGTATTTGGGGTAGCATCGGCCCCGGCTATGTGGCAGAGGGCAATGGAACAAGTCCTGCAAGGGATCCCGGGGACCCAGTGTTATTTGGACGACATCCTGGTTACGGGCGAAAATGACAATGAACACCTTGCCAACCTGGAACAGGTGCTCACGAGATTGCAGGAATATGGGCCATGAGCCAACCGTCCCAAATGCGAGTTCTTCAGGAGACAAATCTCGTATTGTGGCCACATGATTGATGAGGAAGGGTTGTGTGATAATAATAATAACTTCCGGGAAGTTATGTCATCACTTCCTGTGAACTGTGAACTATGAACTGTGTACATACCTCACTTCCTGTAAATGTCACTTCCTGTTGGACTGGTATGAATACTGGACTGTTCAGTATTGTAAGAGGCTTCTACCAGAGGCATGGTAAAGACCTCTCTTGTATATAGTGTGTTTATAAGTTACTTAAAGCTTACTTTAAAGTTACTTGATGGTAAGACTCCTTTTTCTTACATCAGGTTGCATAAGTCGCCGGACAAGATCGAGGCTGTAGTCAAGGCTCCAGCACCAGAAAATGTGTCGCAACTGAAGTCGTTCCTCGGGTTGGTGAACTACTACCATAAGTTCTTGCCGAATTTATCTACAATTCTGCACCCACTGAACGCCCTCCTTCAAACTGGTGTAACATGGAAATGGAGTGATGAGTGTAAGCGTGCCTTTCAGGAATGTAAATGCCAAATCACTTCAAAAGAAGTATTGGCCCACTACAACCCAACACTACCGATTCGGTTGGCATGTGATGCGTCACCTTACGGCATTGGAGCGTTGCTGTCACACAAATTTCGTGACAGTTCAGAGAGGCCAATAGCCTTTGCATCGCGCTCGCTAACCTCAGCCGAGTGTAACTACGCCCAGATTGACAGGGAGGCCCTCAGCCTGGTGTGGGGGGTGAAGAAGTTCAATCACTATCTGCACGGGCAGAAATTCACCCTACTGACTGATCATCAACCCCTGGTCTCAATTTTAACCCAAAGAAGGGTGTTCCGGTGATGACGGCACAACGGCTGCAAAGATGGTCACTTTTTCTAGGGGCACATCAGTATGACATAGAGTACAAAGGTATGAAACAACATGGAAACGCTGATGGGCTGTTGCGCCTACCGTTGCCTACGGCGGAAGAAGCACCTGCAGTGGACCCTGTGGAGATATTCCATGCGACCATCGTCGAATGTTTGCCTGTTACAAACACAAGTATTGAGAAGGAAACCTGAAATGACCCGACAGTCTCTCGGGTCTATGATTTGACGGTGAAGGGATGGCCAGCATATGGCGACTCACTGTTGCCAGCATTCTCGCCAAGGAGGGAACAGCTGTCAGTGTGCCGGGGAACCTTGATGTGTGTATCCCGAGTGGTAATTCCACCCAAGTTGAGAGATAGAGTACTCAATGAGCTTCATGAGGGTCATCTAGGAGGGGTAAAAATGAAGAGCCTAGCCAGGGCGTTTGTGTGGTGGCCGGGAATCGATAAAGAAATCGAGGATATGACCCAGAGATGCATAGGATGCCAGAAGGTCCAAAACGCTCCACCACAGGCCCCGCTACATCCATGGGAGTGGCCCTCATCTCCATGGCAATGGGTACACATTGATTTCGCTGGTCCATTTATGGACTCAATGTTTCTAATCGCTGTGGACGCCCATTTGAAATGGCCAGAGGTCATTAAAATGTCCTCCACCACCACGGAGAAAACTATTGCAGTCCTAAGGACCATCTTCGCCAAGAATGGGTTGCCAGAACAGATCTGTTCCGACAATGGCCCACAGTTTGTGTCTGAGGATTTCCGGAGGTTCCTGAAGAATAATGAGGTGAAACATTACACATCTGCCCCATTTCATCCAGCCACAAATGGATTGGCTGAGAGGTTTGTTCAGACCTTTAAAAAGGCCATAAAGGCAATGTATAATGATGACATACCACTGCAACACAAGGTGGATAACTTCCTGTTTGCTTACCGGAATGCGACACATGCAGTAACCAACCAAACTCCAGCCGTACTGTTTTTCAACTGGAGACAAAGACGTCGCTTGGATTTGCTCAAACCAAACATAAGACGAGATGTTGAGGATAAGCAGTTCCAGCACATAAATGAGAAGCCAACCAGGAGCTTCAAGATAGGGCAACCAGTCTTGGCCCGCGACTACCGAACAGAAAAATGGCAGCCAGGCACGATATGCACACAGCAGGGACCACTAATGTACACAGTGGACGTTGGAGAGAGCATTGTGAGACGCCATGCTGACCAGATTCTAGAGTCACAGGAACAAGCCAAACCTGTACCACAAGCATGTGCACCTGGTAATGAGCCCGAAGTACAGATTGCGTCTACCTCAGAAGCAGTGGTATTGGAAGCTGACGAACCAACCAATGACAATGAGCCAGAATTGACTCCACCGCCAGAACAGGATACTCGAGAAAGGCGCTATCCAGTCCGGATCAGGAAGCCTCATCAAAGACTGAACTTATAAATGACTATTTCAGTTGATGTATATATTACTGTGAAAATTGTAATTGTAATTAGTTATTATTTAGTTGTTAAAAGAATGTTATGTACTGTTTATCTAAAAGGGGAGGAATTGTTGTGTATGTACCTTTAAGGGAATAACTGGTCTTAGACTGCAGTACCGGCAGTGACCACCCCTGTATAAAAGGCCCTAGCAGGCTTCTGTAGTTTCAGTTTCAAGCTGCCTCTTGTCCAGTAAAGTACCTGTTAAGCTGTTCTCCCGAAGTCCGTGTATTATTGAGGCGCGAACTTTACACCTATCAGGGCGAGTAGGAGTACGCCCCCCTTCTTCCTGAAATCCTTTCTGCAAAGAGATACAAGAACATATAGCCAGGTCCCGAGGAGATTCTCTGGCTTGGTTGAAGCATAGTCGAGTCTTGCGACCTCGACTCAATATAAACACTCTAAACAAATTACTACTTATTAAAACTACCCATCACCTTGTTTAAACTTACACTAAACACCCAAACTTAATAATACCAAACTTAAATTACCTAAACTATGTACATCCGCCGCCCGTCTCCGGGCGGCCACCCTAATTCCTGTTCGGGCTGCGGCACACCGCTCCCTTCGGTGTGGCCGCACTGTCCTGTACTTTCGGTTCCTCGCAGCCTGTGGCTGCTGGCTGGGGACCTCTGCCCTCAGTCCGATCCCTCACTCGAGAGGCTGCCCTTTTTAAATGGGGAGCCGGTGACCACGGTTTCCTTGGCTGGGGCATCCGTGAGGACCTTCTAGGGACTTTGGCGGGTGGGGGTTTTCTGGCTGGTGGGCCTTTAACCCGAGCCACTGCCCACTCCGGTGCGGTCTGTGGACTTACCACTACCGCCGGCTGGGGATCTTCTTCCTCAGGCTTTATCTCTCCTGAACCTGGGCTAACGGCAGGTAACTCTTCGCAGCCTAGTGCTACAGGCTGAGGGCCTCCACCCCCAGGTCCCAAATCTGGGTTCAGGGCGGGGTCTTCGCCCTCGGGTCCCTCCTCCTCTAAACCTGGGTCAGGGGCGGGGTCTTCGCCCTCGGGTCCCTCCTCCTCTAAACCTGGGTCAGGGACGTGGTCTTCGCCCTTGGGTCCCTCCTCCTCTAAACCTGGGTCAGGGGCAGGGTCTTCGCCCTCGGGTCCCTCCTCATCTGGATCCCAGAAGAGTGGGGGAGTGTCCCAAATGGTGGGCGGGATGGCCCCTCCCCTTAAACAAGCCACAGCGCCTGCCTGTGCAGTCTGTGAATTTGTTCCCGCTGTAGGTTGAGGATTTCTATCCTCAGACCTTATCCCAACTGATTGCACTCTCTTCTCGGGTTTAAACAGTTTACACTGATTAATATAACTAGCAGCCTGTTTCAAAGTCTCGTGCACTGCCCCGAACGGGCCTTCTATGGACTCCCCATCCTTTCTCTTTACCGGGACGGCCTTAAGGATGGGATCTTGGGCTTGCACCTGCTTTAGGTCCAGGGCCAAAGCTACCCCCTGTGTGCCTCCCTTGTCCCGGATTGCAGCTACCGAACCTGTCCGATAGGGGTCCCAAGACTCTCCTTCCCTAGCCCTCTGCTTGGCCACCTTGTTGGTCCTTTGGTTACCCTCCCACATGGTAGGGAGAGAACCTAACTCTTTGGCCAAAGGTTTGGCCATTCCCCCAGCCTGCTCGTTCCTTGTAAATCCCATTAGGCTAAATGGGACCTTGTTAGACATGGGTGGATTGGTCGGGTCTTCCGAATGGACCACCGTGCTAGAAGCTCCAGTGTCCACCAAATATTTCCCCTGCACCGTCTCCACCCAGATCTTAACACAGGGCCTGCTCCCCTCGTCGTTTTCAAGGGGACACATGTTGACAGGCTGCGCTGGTTCTAGTCAGGGCCGTGGGTTGGATGGGGCTGACGGGGTCAGAGCACCGGTAGCGGCTGCTAATCTCCCGTGGCCAGTCAATATGGACCTCATGGTGTCCAAAAATGACTCGACCACGGCGGGAGGGATCCCTGCCTCTATCTTTTGGGCTGGGGCTGTGGAATTCTTTCCCTTGTTATCTTTCCAAGGGGTTTTGCACTCCTTCCTCCAGTGACCATCCTTCCCACACCCGTAGCAATTGAGCTTAGTGCTCGAAGGGTTATTCCCTTTCTGATGCCACTCCTTCCTACCCTGTCCGGGTTTTACCTCATGCACCTTCCCCTTAGGTGGGTGTGCATCGGTTTCCCTACCGTTCTTATAGGCTAGGGTCAACTGTCTGATCACCGTAAGTTCGGTGGTCTGGGGATTCTTGGGGTCGAACCAGACTTCCGCCTTGGCCCGGACCTGTGGCAAGCTGTTTGCCACCAGGCAACGGAGCCAGTGGGCCAGCTGATCCTGGTTCAGGAATGCCCGGTTAGGTGTCCCAGGACAGGCACTCCGGTACACCGGCCATAACCTGTCCGCGAAAGCTTACGGGTTTCCCCTGCGAGCTGCACCGTCTTCTCCACACGGGAGAAAGGACTTCCCTCATTCATCCCCATGGCCTCCAGAACTTCATCCCTGAGTGCCTCATACCCGCCCTGCCCCCTTTTACACTCTTCAGAGAGGGATTGGAGGAGCTTACTCTCCAAAGAGAACAGCAGCATTTTAGCCTGCTCAGCACCATCGAATTCGTTGATGCTGGCGGCCTGTTCCACTTCCCTGAAGTGGACTGAGGGGTCTCCTTTCTCAGTGAGCCTTGGGATATGACTCACCATAGCCCTAAGCTGTTGGGTGCTGTAGGGTAATACGAACTGGTTTTGGTGGGGTCCCTCTTCCTCGCCATTAACGGGTGGGCTGAACCTCCGATGCCGGGCTGGGCACATCGGTCCTGGTTCCAGCCTCTCTTGCGGGGGTTGTTCCACCTCCGTTTCTACCCCTAACTCCACCCCCCCTCGCTGCCAGTCCTCGCTAAAACCTGGCGCTACGGGTGGTGGTCGCGGGACCTCCTGTTCCTCAACCGGGTCGCCCCTTGGCACTAACTGTGGTGTCTGAACCGTTCTCCCCAGGTTCCCTGTAAAGTTGACCTGGGCTGCCTTCGGGCTTATGAGGCACACCATGCCCTTTGCCCTCCTTAGAGCAAGGCTCAGATTCTCTATTTGTTCCTTGCAGGGGCCATGATCTGCATCTTCAAACCCCTGTTCGCTCGCTAACTTATAGGCTGCCTTTACTTCTTTTACCTTTTCCTCCTGCTCCCTTACTTGTCTCGCTAGGCGGGCGTTCTTTTCCCGTAAACTCAACTCGTTACCCTTGGCTTCGGTGACTTGGCACTGTAGGTTTTCCAACCTGGCCTTATGTTCTCCCATTAATTGCACCCTTTCCTGATTCAGGGCCTGCAATGCTACCAGTAACTTCTCCCCTGCTAAAGCCTTGTCCTGGGTCTCCAGGGCTGACTCCTTTATCTCGGCTGCCTGTGCTGCAACTGTTAGATCCGTGATTCTTTAAATAGGATGTTTCCCCAAGAACTACACGGATGCTGTAACTTAACAATCAACAGGTATTTACTGGAGTAGAGTAGTCTCAAGACTGAAGTACAGAAGCCTGCTCCGGCTTTATATACAGGTGTGGTCACTGCCGGTACTACAGTATACAGGAGCTGTAAAACAGTTCTCTCTTAAAGGTACATACACAACAATTCCTCCCCTTTTAGATTAACAGTACCATAACATTCATTTAACAATTAACATTTTTAACATGCAACATTAACTGAAAATAGTCCATTTATAGATTCAGTCTTTGGGGCAGCTTCCTGATCCTTTCGGGATAGCGCCTTTCCTGAGGTTCTTGTTCTTGGTGCGGAGGCGATTCTGGCCCCTTTTCGTCGGTTAGTTCATCGGTTTCCACTGCTACTGGTTCGGAGGTAGATGCTACCGGTATGTCGGGTTCATCCCCAGGTACTCGAGACATGGGGTTGACTCGTTCCTGTGACGCTAAGATCTGATCGACGTGGCGTCTCACAATGTTCTTCCTGACATCCACTGTGTACATTAATGGCCCCTGCCTTGTGCATATCGTTCCGGGTTGCCATTTCTCTGTTCGATAGTCACGGGCCAAGACTGGTTGTCCTACATTGAAGCTCCTTGTCGGCTTCTCATTGATGTGCTGGAATTGTTTATCCTCAACATTTCTTCGCACATTGGGTCTGAGCAAATCCAGATGAGATCTCAACCTTCGGTTAAAGAACATCATGGCCGGGGTCTGGTTGGTAACTGCATGTGTCGCATTTCTGTAGGCTAATAGGAAATTGTCCACCTTATGCTGTAGTGGAATTTCATCGTCACACATGGCCTTTATCGCCTTTTTAAAGGTTTGTACGAACCTTTCAGCCAATCCATTTGTGGCTGGATGATACGGGGTGGATGTGTAATGCCTTACCCCATTCCTTCTCATAAATTTTTGAAACTCTTCAGACACAAACTGTGGTCCATTATCAGAGCAAATCTGCTCTGGCAAGCCGTTCCTGGCAAATATGGTCCGTAGGACTGCAATCGTTTCTCTGTAGTGGTTGAGGACATTTTGATCACCTCAGGCCATTTCGAGTGAGCATCCACTGCTATTAAGAACATTGAGTCCATGAATGGACCAGCAAAATCAATATGCACCCGTTGCTATGGAGAGGAGGGCCACTCCCATGGGTGTAGAGGGGCATGTGGTGGTGCATTTTGGACCTTCTGGCATCCTGAGCAGCTCTTGGTTAGGTCCTCGATTTGTTGATCGATCCCCGGCCACCACACATAAGCCCTAGCTAGGCTTTTCATTTTCACCCCTCCCAGATGACCTTCATGAAGCTCATTTAGCACTCTCTCCCTTAACTTGGGTGGAATTACCACTCGGGATCCACACATCACTGTCCCCTGGCATACTGACAGCTGTTCTCTTCTGGATGAGAATGCTGGCAACAGTGAGTCGCCATGTGTTGGCCATCCCCTCACCGTCAAATCATATACCCGAGACAGTGTCGGATCATTGCGGGTCTCCTTCTCTATATCCGCGTTCGTTACTGGCAATCGTTCAATTATTGACGAATAAAATATCTCGATAGGGTCCACTGCTGGTGCTTCCTCCACAGTAGGCAGTGGCAGGCGTGATAGCCCATCAGCGTTTCCATGCTGTTTCATGCCTTTATATTCTATTTCATATTGATTCGCCCCTAGAAACAGGGACCATCTTTGTAACCGTTGTGCAGTCATCACTGGAACGCCCTTCTTAGGATTAAAGATGGAGACAAGTGGTTGGTGGTCAGTCAGCAAGGTGAACTTCTGCCCATGCAGATAGTGGTTGAATTTTTTTACTCCCCATACTAGGCTGAGGGCCTCCCTGTCAATCTGGGCATAGTTGCACTCGGCTGAGGTTAGTGACCGAGATGCAAAGGCTACTGGCCTCTCCAACCCGTCTGGGAATTTGTGCGACAGCACCGCTCCAATACCATAGGGTGAGGCATCACATGCCAAACGAATTGGTAGTGCTGGGTTGAAATGGGCCAACACCTCTTTTGATGTGATTAATTCTTTACACTTCTGGAAAGCTCGTCTACATTCGTCATTCCACTTCCATGGCACCCCTGTTTGCAATAGGGTGTTCAGTGGGTGTAATACCGTGGACAAATTTGGTAAGAACTTATGGTAGTAGTTTACCAGCCCGAGGAACGACTTCAGTTGTGACACATTTTCTGGTGCTGGAGCCTTGACTGCTGCCTCAATCTTTTCAGGGGACTTATGTAACCCCTCTTCATCGATGACGTGGCCACAATATGAGATCTGCTTCTGGAAAAACTCGCACTTGTGGCGATTAGCTCGTAGCCCATATTCCTTTAATCTGGTGAGCACCTTCTCCAAGTTGGCGAGGTGATCACTGTAATTTTCGCCCGTGACCAGGATGTCGTCCAAATAACACTGGGTCCCTGGAATCCCTTGCAGGACTTGATCCATCGCCCTTTGCCAAATAGCCGGAGCCGTTGCTACCCCGAACACCAGCCGGTTGTATTGATAGAGACCTTTATGAGTGTTGATCGTGAGGTATTGTTTCGAGGCTTCTTCTACCTCCATTTGCAAGTACGCCTGGGCTAGATCAATATTGGTGAAGCATTTACCTCCAGATAGCGAGGCGAAAATATCCTCAATTTGTGGAAGCGGATATTGTACCGTGTGAAGGATTGGGTTCACTGTCACCTTAAAATCCCCACAGATGCGGACCTTCTTTGGTTCCCCAGGCGTATTACTCAATGACCTCTTCATTACAGGAATGATGGGTGTAGCCCACTCGCTCCAGCCTACTTTGGACAGTACTCCTGAACGTTCCAACCCTTCCAGCTCTGCTTCGACGGCTGGTCTGATCGCATAAGGCACTGGTCTGGCCTTAAGAAACTTTGGGCTTGCATTTTCCTCTATTTTAATCGTTGCTGTTATGCCTTTTAGTGTTCCGAGTCCCTCCTGGAACACTTCTTTTGCGTCAGTTAGCATTTTTGACAGTCGTCCAGGTGTGACGTCGTCATCCTTTTTGGCCTCAACCTTCAGTGCCTGTATGGAATGCCAATCTAATTGTATCTTCCGGATCCATTCACGTCCTAGCAGTGGTGGTCCTCCATCTGGCAACACATATAAGTCCATTTTAGGTATTTCCTGGCCTTTGTATATCACTTTCACCCTTATTTTTCCTTTGGGGTAGACTTTTTGTCCCGTGTACATCTTCAAGACAATCTCTGTAGCTTTCAAGGGTATATGTGAAAATAACCGCTTGTAGTCTCTTTGGTTTATGACTGTTAGGGCTGATCCTGTGTCCAATTCCATTTTCACTTGGACTCTGTCTATCTTGAGTGTAACCCAGATAGTCTGGTGATCCTCCATTTTGGTTACCTTATGTAGTTTCAGACAACCCAGCTCCTTGCTTCCGGAGTCTGTGTCACTTTTCTGTTCGTCTGAACTACTGTCCATCACCTTGTGTACCTTTTTGTACTTCTCCTGTGGAGATTTCTTGCTGTTGGTTTTCTTCCCAGACCTGCAGACTCTTGCTATGTGTTCTGCTTTTCCACACTGTCTGCACACTTGGTCCTTGAACCAACAATCCTTCTGGTCGTGTGTTGTTCTGCCGCAGCGATAACACTTCCCTGTTCCATAGGACATTTCATTGGTGCCATATTCTTGCGGTCTCCGTTGTATCTCTGCAGCGCCCCTTGCGGCTGCTTCATGTGATACTGCCATACTGAAAGCCTTGTCCAGCATAAGATCCTTTTCTGATAGAAGCCGTTTCTGGGTTCCTTCACTTTGAAGCCCACACACAAACTTGTCCCTGAACGTATCTGCTAGTCCCACTCCAAACTGGCAGTGTTTCGATAGCTTGTGCAGTTTTGTTATGTACTCAGCATTGCTTTCGTCTTTGTGTTGGTTCCTTTTATGGAACTTAAATCATTCTGCTATCAGCAGCGGTGTGGGGTTTAAGTGGTCCAGTAGGATTTCTACTATGCTTTCGAAATTCTTATTCACAGGCTTCTCTGGGGTTATTATGTTTTGCAGTAACCCATAAGTTTTTGCACCCATGGAATTTAACAAAACCAGTGCTTTCCTAGCATCTGGCACTTCATTCGCCCTGCAGTACACCTCAATACGTTCCACATATGTCGCTCAATCTTCGACTTCGTTGTCGAACGTAGAGATACTGCCACTCTTCGGCATCCCTGGGTGTGATTTAACTGTCAAAAATGGCATCTCCCGCGCTTTCCCTTCTCCGCTGGCACAAAATGGCATCTCCCGTGCTTTCCTTTCTTCCCGCTCTCGCCCTTCTTCTCCGCTGCGGCTTCTAAAAATGGCATCTCCCGCACTCTTCCTTCTTCTCCGCAGCTCAATGGCGTCTCCCGCGCCCTCCCTTCTTCTCCCCGCGGACACTGTTCAGCCCTTGAGCCCTGGCTGTGCTCTGCGCATTTTTTTTTTTCTGTGCGCCTTTCCCGTTTCCGCTGCTCGGTCCTGAACCCGGCTGCTGCTTTACCCTCTCTCTCTCTCCGTTTTGTTTTTCCTTGACGCCGCTCGGTTTTCAGCCCCCGGCTGCACCCTGCGCGCTTCACCCTCTATCTTACCCCGTCGATGCTGCTCTGCTTTTTCTCTGCCGTCGGTCGGCTCCAGCTGCCGCTGTCCGGGAAGGGTCTGCGCTGTACCTGTCATTAGTCTGTTGCTGAACGTCATGGCTGGGGAACCAAGCCCGGCTCTCCACAGCCTCCCCTGCGATGTTCACTCTCTGCCGGACGACTGGGCGGTTGCTCGTGGTCGACGCCCGTGTTTCTGGCCTCGACTTTCTTCCACCGCCCTCCCGGAGCGAATCCTTGAAGGGAAATGCAGAGTTGCAGGTAGATTCGAATCGACGCTCGTCGCCACTGTTAGATCGGTGATTCTTTAAATAGGATGTTTCCCCAAGAACTACACGGATGCTGTAACTTAACAATCAACAGGTATTTACTGGAGTAGAGTAGTCTCAAGACTGAAGTACAGAAGCCTGCTCCGGCTTTATATACAGGTGTGGTCACTGCCGGTACTACAGTATACAGGAGCTGTAAAACAGTTCTCTCTTAAAGGTACATACACAACAGCAACGAGCCTGTCCAAAAGTTGGACCTGCTTTTTGAAGCACATCAGCCAGACTGCCTTCTCTAGGGTTTTCTTGTGCTCCTTTCCTTCTATCCACTTGGCTGCGGCATCTACCGGACGCCCAGCCTTTAACATATTGGTGATCCGCTTCTTTGTGATATTCACCTTACTAAACACATAATCAGAAATCCTTTCCTCCATCACGGTTTGCTCTTCCGAACCATTGTCTACAGTATCGCACCCCTGTTGCCGGTGTACTGTCGTGGTCGCCATTTCTGTAGGGGGTGGCATGTGCCCAGTCAGCTCTGCCCCTGACTGTCTCTGAGCGGTTCAAATCACTCCCACACCCCTAGGTTCTAGACTTAGGTACAGGCAGCGATACAGAAAATAGAGTAGACAAGTGGATTGGTGCAAGAAAACCGCAATTTTTATTAAAGACAAAACAAAATCACAATATTGGGAATTATTAGGATAATTACAGGCATATCAAAACAATACACTTATTTGGGAATGGGGAACACACGGCACATTGAGGGAACAAACACATTAAAATCCCCTTATCCTTATCCCACCTCCAATACCTAACTAGATTAAAAGATATGAGGGGCCAGGGATTCATGCTCATCAATTCGAAACCTGTTGATTTAACTGGTTGTGGGTTTTGGGGTTCACTCTTGCTGTCCTTTGGGGTGCGTCATTGCCACGTGGTCACAGGGTTCGGCGATGGAGTTGTTTGTGCGAAGCACCCTCCTTTTCCTCTGTTAACGTCTTCGTTGAGTACTTTGTCGTGATGGGTCTTCGTCTTCTTCTGGCGGATTGGCCGCCGACGGTTTTATTACGGTTGGGGCTTGGTTGGCGGTTTATATTGTCAATATGCTTTTACTATCCATGCTTCGAACGCCAACTTATTCATCAAACGCCAGCTTTTAACTAGGCCGTTTGTCCCCCAACGCGTCTTTCCGCTGCCCTTCTCTGCCTTTACCGGTTTACCTTTTCTTCTCGTCTCATCTCGTCTGCCCGTTCATGGCCCCGTATGTCCTGTGCGTCTTTGAATCGGGTCTCGTTCTCCCCCCGCGTTCGGCCCTCGGTGTAGTAATGGGCGTCCTTGGTGTTGAGTGGCGCGGGGAGGGAAAAGGGAGCCCGCGACGAGGCCAGGGCAAGAGAGTCCAGAGGCAAGAGGCAAGAGCGAAGAGCGAAGAAACCTTGGCTACTGGTGGGCCTACAATTATACCCAGTTCTTCATCCCTTATATGCGCATCAAATCAGGTCAGTCCTTTGTCTAAGTTTTGGCGGGCTCGTCCAAAGTGATTATGGTCATCCACTTTAACGGCCTTTGGGGCGGTTGTCTCCTGGTTTAATGGCTTCGATATCCTGGCTGTTTGTTATTTATGACATTTAATTGTCCTTTTCCTGGCTTGGTGGCTACTGTGAGCTGTTACCGATTATGTATGCAGAAACTTAATGGCCTCAAGATTTGGCCCATTCTGACTTGATCTGTTCCAAGATGAAGAATGCATATTCTGTGTTTACCTAGCTGTCTGGCTTCACAAAGTCTTTCACAGATTCATGCATGTTAGGTTTTGTTTCAGGTTTTGAAAGTGCCTGCCTTTTGCAGGGTCTTGCTTTTAAAATCCTGTACGTTTTGGTCAGGAGGTTTCAGAAGCCATTTTGGGTACCCTGTTTAAAAATTTGTCCATGCAGGGTCCCTTTATCCATAACTTTCGGGGAATGTGGGAATTTTGAGAACCCTACATCTCCCCCCTCCCTCTCCCCCTTTTCTCTCGCTCGCCCCGCTTCTGCTCCCCTTCTCTCACGCTCTCCCCCTCCGTCTTCCCTTCCCTCTCTCTCCCCCTCCCTCTTCCCCTTCTCTCTCGCTCTCCCCCTCCCGCTACCCTTCCCTGTCGCTCTCCCCCTCCCTCTCCCTTCTCTCTCGCTCTCCCACTCCATCTCCCTTCTCTCTCGCTCTCCCCCTCCCTCTCCCCTTCTCTGTAGCTCTCCCCCTCACTCTCCCTTCTCCGTAGCTCTCCCCCTCCCTCTCCCATCTCTCTTGATCTCCCCCCCCTCTCCCTTATCTCTTGCTCTCCCCACCCTCTCCCCCTTCTGTCTCGCCCTCCTGCTCCCTCTCCCCTTCTCTCACACCCTTCCCCCTCCGTCTCCCCTTCTCTCTCGCTCTCCCCCTCCCTCTCCCCTTCTCCCTCGCTCTCCCCCTCCGTCTCCCCTTCTCTCTCGCTCTCCCCCTCCGTCTCCCCTTCTCTCTCGCTCTCCCCCTCCCTCTCCCCCTTCTCTCTCGCTCTCCCCCTCCGTCTCGCCTTCTCTCTCGCTCTCCCCCTCCCTCTCCCCCTTCTCTCTCGCTCTACCCCATTCTCGCCCATCTCTTGCTCTCTCCCACCCTCTCCCCTTCTCTCTTGCTCTCCCCCCTCTTTACTCTCTCCCCCTCCATTTCTCTCTCGCTCTCCCCTTCTCTCTCGCTCTCCCCCTCCCTCTCCCCTGCTCTCTCGCTCTCCCCCTCCCTCTCGCCTCCCTCTCCCTTCTCTCTCGCTCTCCCCCTCCCTCTCCCTTCTCCCTCGCTCTCCCCCTCTCTCTCCCTCTCCCTCTTCTTTCTCACTCTCACCCCTCCCTCTCCCCTACTCTCTCACTCTCACCCCTCCCTTTCCCCTTCTCTCTCGCTCTCCCCTCCCTCCCTCTCCCACCTCTCTTGCTCTCCCCCGGCTTCTCCCTCTCCCTCTCCCTTCTCTCTCGCTCTCCCGCCTCCCTCTCCCCCTTCTCTCTTGCTCTCCCCCCTCTCTCACCCCTTCTCTTTCGCTCTCCCCCCTCTTCTCTCTCCCCCTTGCTTTCTCTCTCTCTCCCCCCTCCCTCTCCCCTTCTCTCTCGCTCTCCCCCTCCCTCTCCCTTCTCTCTCAATCTCCCCCCTCCCCCTCCTCCTCCCCTTCTCTCTTGCTCTCCCACTCCCTCTCACCCTTCCCTGTCGCTCTCCCCCTCCCTCTCCCTTCTCTCTCACTCTCCCCCTCCCTCTCCCCCTCCCCCTCCCTCTCCCCCTTCTCTCGCTCTCCCCCTCCCTCTCCATTCTCTCTCGCGCTCCCCCTCCCTCTCCCCTTCTCTTTCGCTCTCCCCCTCCCTCCTCCCCCTCTGACTGCCTCTCCCCTCCCTCTCTGCCTTCCCTCTCGCTCTCACCTTCACTCACGCTTCTCTCCCGATCTCCCCCTCTCACGCTCTCCCCCTCTCTCCCCTTCTCTCTCTCTCCTCTCCCCTCCCTCTCCCCCTTCTCTCTCTCTCTGCTCCCCCTTCCCTCTCCCCTCTCACTCACTCTCCCCCCCTCCCTCTTCCATCTCTCTCGCTCTCCCCCTCCCTCTCCATCTCCTCTCCCTTCTCTTTCCCTCTACCCCGCCCCCTCCCTTTCCTCTTGCTCTCCCATCTCACCCCATCTCCTACGTCACTCTCCCCTCCCTCTCCCTTCTCTCTCGCTCTCCCCCTCCCTCTCTCCCTCACTCTCCCCCTCCCTCTCCCTTCTCTCTCGCTCTGCCCCTCCCTCTCTCCGTCTCTCTCGCTCTCCCCCTCGCTCACTCTCCCCCTCTCTTGCTCTCCCCTTCTCTCTCTCTCCCCCTTCTTTCTCTCTCCCCCTTCTCTCTCTCCTCTCCCGTCCCTTTCCACCTCTCCTCTCCCCTCCCTCTCCCTCCTCTGTCTCCATCCTCTCCCCTCACTCTCTCTCCCACACTCATTCTCCCCCTTCTCTCTTGCTCTCCTCCTCTCTCGCTCTCCCCTTCTTTCACTCTCTCCCCCTCCTCTCTCTCTCCTCTCCCCTCCCTCCTCTCTCTCCTCTCCCCTCCCTCTCCCCCCTCTCTCTCTGCTCTCCCCTCCTTCACCCCTCGCTCTCTCTCCCCTCCTTCTCTCTCTCCCCAGTCCCACTCCCCCTTCTCTCTCTCCTCTCCCCTCCCTCTCCCACCCTCTCTCTCCTCTTCCCTTACTCTCCCCCTCTCTCTCCCCCTCTCCTTCTCTCTCTCCCCAGTCCCTCTCCCCTTCTCTCTCCCTCTCCTCCCTCCCCCCCTTCTCTCTCTCTTGCCTTTCTCTCTCACTCTCTCCCCTCCCTCTCCTTCTCTCTCACTCTTTCCCTTCTCTCTCACTCTCCCCTTCTCCCTCACTCTCCCCCCCTCACTCTCCCCTTCTCTCTTGCTCTCCCCCTCCATCTCTCCCTTTTCTCTCCTTCTCCCCCTTCCTCTCCTCTTCTCTCTCATTTTCCTGCTCCCTCTCCCTCTCCCTTCTCTCTCGCTCTCCCCTCCCTCTCCCTCTCCCTTCTCTCTCGTTCTCCCCCTCCCTCTCCCTTCTCCCTCGCTCTCCCCCTCCCTCTCCCTTCTCTCTCGCTCTCCCCCTCCCTCCTCCCTCTCCACCTCCCCCTCCCTTTTCTCTCACTCTCCCCCTCCCTCTCCCTCTCCCTTCTCTCTCGCTCTCCCCCTCCCTCTCCCTTCTCTCTCGCTCTCCCACTCCCTTCCCTTGTCGCTCTCCCCCTCCCTCTCCCTTCTCTCTCGCTCTCCCACTCCATCTCCCTTCTCTCGCTCTCCCCCTCCCTCTCCCCTTCTCTGTAGCTCTCCCCCTCACTCTCCCTTCTCCGTAGCTCTCCCCCTCCCTCTCCCATCTCTCTTGATCTCCCCCCCTCTCCCTTATCTCTTGCTCTCCCCACCCTCTCCCCCCTTCTGTCTCGCCTTCCTGCTCCCTCTCCCTTCTCTCACACCCTTCCCCCTCCGTCTCCCCTTCTCTCTCGCTCTCCCCCTCCCTCTCCCCTTCTCCCTCGCTCTCCCCCTCCGTCTCCCCTTCTCTCTCGCTCTCCCCCTCCGTCTCCCCTTCTCTCTCGCTCTCCCCCTCCCTCTCCCCTTCTCTCTCGCTCTCCCCCTCCGTCTCGCCTTCTCTCTCGCTCTCCCCCTCCCTCTCCCCCTTCTCTCTCGCTCTACCCCATTCTCGCCCATCTCTTGCTCTCTCCCACCCTCTCCCCTTCTCTCTTGCTCTCCCCCCTCTTTACTCTCTCCCCCTCCATTTCTCTCTCGCTCTCCCCTTCTCTCTCGCTCTCCCCCTCCCTCTCCCCTGCTCTCTCGCTCTCCCCTCCCTCTCGCCTCCCTCTCCCTTCTCTCTCGCTCTCCCCCTCCCTCTCCCTTCTCCCTCGCTCTCCCCCTCTCTCTCCCTCTCCCTCTTCTTTCTCACTCTCACCCCTCCCTCTCCCCTACTCTCTCACTCTCACCCCTCCCTTTCCCCTTCTCTCTCGCTCTCCCCTCCCTCCCTCTCCCACCTCTCTTGCTCTCCCCCGGCTTCTCCCTCTCCCTCTCCCTTCTCTCTCGCTCTCCCCGCCTCCCTCTCCCCTTCTCTCTTGCTCTCCCCCCTCTCTCACCCCTTCTCTTTCGCTCTCCCCCCTCTTCTCTCTCCCCCTTGCTTTCTCTCTCTCTCCCCCCTCCCTCTCCCCTTCTCTCTCGCTCTCCCCCCTCCCTCTCCCTTCTCTCTCAATCTCCCCCCTCCCCTCCTCCTCCCCTTCTCTCTTGCTCTCCCACTCCCTCTCACCCTTCCCTGTCGCTCTCCCCCTCCCTCTCCCTTCTCTCTCACTCTCCCCCTCCCTCTCCCCCTCCCCCTCCTCTCCCCCTTCTCTCGCTCTCCCCCTCCCTCTCCATTCTCTCTCGCGCTCCCCCTCCCTCTCCCCTTCTCTTTCGCTCTCCCCCTCCCTCCTCCCCCTCTGACTGCCTCTCCCCCTCCCTCTCTGCCTTCCCTCTCGCTCTCACCTTCACTCACGCTTCTCTCCCGATCTCCCCTCTCACGCTCTCCCCCTCCCCCTTCTCTCTCTCTCCTCTCCCCTCCCTCTCCCCTTCTCTCTCTCTCTGCTCCCCCTTCCCTCTCCCCTCTCACTCACTCTCCCCCCCTCCCTCTTCCTTCTCTCTCGCTCTCCCCCTCCCTCTCCCCTTCTCTGTAGCTCTCCCCCTCACTCTCCCTTCTCCGTAGCTCTCCCCCTCCCTCTCCCATCTCTCTTGATCTCCCCCCCCTCTCCCTTATCTCTTGCTCTCCCCACCCTCTCCCCCTTCTGTCTCGCCCTCCTGCTCCCTCTCCCCTTCTCTCACACCCTTCCCCCTCCGTCTCCCCTTCTCTCTCGCTCTCCCCCTCCCTCTCCCCTTCTCCCTCGCTCTCCCCCTCCGTCTCCCCTTCTCTCTCGCTCTCCCCCTCCGTCTCCCCTTCTCTCTCGCTCTCCCCCTCCCTCTCCCCCTTCTCTCTTGGCTCTCCCCCTCCGTCTCCCCTTCTCTCTCGCTCTCCCCTCCCTCTCCCCCTTCTCTCTCGCTCTACCCCATTCTCGCCCATCTCTTGCTCTCTCCCACCCTCTCCCCTTCTCTCTTGCTCTCCCCCCTCTTTACTCTCTCCCCCTCCATTTCTCTCTCGCTCTCCCCTTCTCTCTCGCTCTCCCCCTCCCTCTCCCTGCTCTCTCGCTCTCCCCCTCCCTCTCGCCTCCCTCTCCCTTCTCTCTCGCTCTCCCCCTCCCTCTCCCTTCTCCCTCGCTCTCCCCCTCTCTCTCCCTCTCCCTCTTCTTTCTCACTCTCACCCCTCCCTCTCCCCTACTCTCTCACTCTCACCCCTCCCTTTCCCCTTCTCTCTCTCGCTCTCCCCTCCCTCCCTCTCCCACCTCTCTTGCTCTCCCCCGGCTTCTCCCTCTCCCTCTCCCTTCTCTCTCGCTCTCCCGCCTCCCTCTCCCCCTTCTCTCTTGCTCTCCCCCCTCTCTCACCCCTTCTCTTTCGCTCTCCCCCCTCTTCTCTCTCCCCCTTGCTTTCTCTCTCTCTCCCCCCTCCCTCTCCCCTTCTCTCTCGTTCTCCCCCTCCCTCTCCCTTCTCTCTCAATCTCCCCCTCCCCCTCCTCCTCCCCTTCTCTCTTGCTCTCCCACTCCCTCTCACCCTTCCCTGTCGCTCTCCCCCTCCCTCTCCCTTCTCTCTCACTCTCCCCCTCCCTCTCCCCCTCCCCCTCCCTCTCCCCCTTCTCTCGCTCTCCCCCTCCCTCTCCATTCTCTCTCGCGCTCCCCCTCCCTCTCCCCTTCTCTTTCGCTCTCCCCCTCCCTCCTCCCCCTCTGACTGCCTCTCCCCCTCCCTCTCTGCCTTCCCTCTCGCTCTCACCTTCACTCACGCTTCTCTCCCGATCTCCCCCTCTCACGCTCTCCCCTCTCTCCCCCTTCTCTCTCTCTCCTCTCCCCTCCCTCTCCCCTTCTCTCTCTCTCTGCTCCCCCTTCCCTCTCCCCTCTCACTCACTCTCCCCCCCTCCCTCTTCCATCTCTCTCGCTCTCCCCCTCCCTCTCCATCTCCCTCTCCCTTCTCTTCCCTCTACCCCGCCCCCTCCCTTTCCTCTTGCTCTCCCATCTCACCCCATCTCCTACGTCACTCTCCCCTCCCTCTCCCTTCTCTCTCGCTCTCCCCCTCCCTCTCTCCCTCACTCTCCCCTCCCTCTCCCTTCTCTCTCGCTCTGCCCCTCCCTCTCTCCCGTCTCTCTCGCTGTCCCCCTCACTCTCCCCTCTCTTGCTCTCCCTCTCTCTCTCTCTCTCTCTCTCCCCTTCTTTCTCTCTCCCCCTTCTCTCTCTCTCCTCTCCCGTCCCTTTCCACCTCTCCTCTCCCCTCCCTCTCCCTCCTCTGTCTCCATCCTCTCCCCTCACTCTCTCTCCCACACTCATTCTCCCCCCTTCTCTCTTGCTCTCCTCCTCTCTCGCTCTCCCCTTCTTTCACTCTCTCCCCTCCTCTCTCTCTCTCTCCTCTCCCCTCCTCTCCCCCCTCTCTCTCTGCTCTCCCCTCCTTCACCCCTCGCTCTCTCTCCCCTCCTTCTCTCTCTCCCCAGTCCCCACTCCCCCTTCTCTCTCTCCTCTCCCCTCCCTCTCCCACCCTCTCTCTCCTCTTCCCTTACTCTCCCCCTCTCTCTCCCCCTCTCCTTCTCTCTCTCCCCAGTCCCTCTCCCCTTCTCTCTCCCTCTCCTCCTCCCTCCCCCCCTTCTCTCTCTCTTGCCTTTCTCTCTCACTCTCTCCCCTCCCTCTCCTTCTCTCTCACTCTTTCCCTTCTCTCTCACTCTCCCCTTCTCCCTCACTCTCCCCTTCTCTCTTGCTCTCCCCCTCCATCTCTCCCTTTTCTCTCCTTCTCCCCCTTCCTCTCCTTCTCTCTCATTTTCCTGCTCCCTCTCCCTCTCCCTTCTCTCTCGCTCTCCCCTCCCTCTCCCTCTCCCTTCTCTCTCGTTCTCCCCCTCCCTCTCCCTTCTCCCTCGCTCTCCCCCTCCCTCTCCCTTCTCTCACTCGCTCTCCCCCTCCCTCCTCCCTCTCCACCTCCCCCTCCCTTTTTCTCTCACTCTCCCCTCCCTCTCCCTTCTCTCTCGCTCTCCCCCTCCCTCTCCCTTCTCTCTCGCTCTCCCCCTCCGCTCTCCCACTCCCTTCTCTCTCGCTCTCCCCCTCCCCTCTCCCTCTCCCTTCTCTCTTGCTCTACCCCTCCCTCTCCCTTCTCTCTCGCTCTCCCCCCCTCCCTTCTCGCTAGATTTCCCCTCCCTCTCCCCATTCTCTCTCGCTCCCTCCCTCTCCTTCTCTCTCGCTCTGGCCCTCCCTCTCCCCTTCGCTCTCACTCGCCCCTTCTCTCTCTCTCCCCCTTCTGTCTCACTCTCCCCTTCTCTCTCTCTCCCCTTCTCTCTCTCCCCTTCTCTCTCGCTCCTCTCCCCTCCCTCTCCCCTCTCTCTCTCTCCCACTCCCTCCCTCTCTCTCCCCACTCCTTCTCCCCCTTTTCTCTCGCTCTCCCCATCCCCTTCTCTCTCTCTCTGCCCCTCCCTCGCTCTCCCCCTCTTGCTCCCTCCCACTTCTCTCTCTCCTCTCCCCTCCCTCTCCCCCCTCTCTCACTCTCCTCTCCCCTCCCTCTCCCGCTCTATCACCCCCTCTCCTTCTCTCTCTTCCCAGTCCCTCTCCCCTTCTCTCTCTCTCCTATTCCCTCCCTCTCCCCCTCTCTCCCGCCTCTCCTTCTCTC
>NC_140999.1:62204773-62434098 GCF_052327205.1 Somniosus microcephalus | reverse complement strand
GGGGCCAATCTATCCCCGTTGACCGTAATGGGTTTGAATGTGGCTATGATGCATTTCCCATTCGTTTAACTGGTCTGTGAATGGAGCTGACCCAATTTGAAATGTCCCACTGGTCTCTTGAGTGCTGGGCAAACAAACCTTGAGTGCTCGGTAAACAGTACTTGAGAACAAGTGTTAACAATCCTTTGTCCTGTGGTTACAGTCCAACCGTAATTGATTGACAGCTCCAAGTACTTAAGCCCTTGAGTCAACACTGTTGAGGGCTTGTAAACAAAGTCCTTTGTTCCACATTGAAAACTTCCTAAGCTGCAGTTGATTGACAGCTTCAAGTACTTAAACATATTCACACAGGCTGCCTTTCTCTTTTGCCACGAGGCCTGCTGCAGCCATCTTTGATGTCCTGGGTTTTTAAAAATACATTCCAACCAGGTTTTCTTTAATCAAATAATCTTCGGGGGCTGCCGAAATTTTGCGAACCTTACACCCCACCCTCTCTCCCTTCTTGCTCGCTCTGGCCCTCCCTCTCCCCCTTCTCTCTCGCTTCTGCGCCCTCTCCCCCTTCTCTCTGACTCTCCCCCTCCAACTCCCCCTTTTCTCCCCCTCTCCCCTCACTCTCCCCCTTCTCTCTTGCTCTCAGCCCTCCCTCTCCCCCTCCTTTCTCGCTCTCACCCGCTCACTCTCCCTTCTCTCTTGCTCTCAGCCCTCCCTCTCCCTTCTCTCTCGCTCTCCCCTTCCATCTCCCCTTCTCTCTCGCTCTCGCCCCTCCCTCTCCCCTTCTCTCGCTCTCCCCCTCCCTCTACCTTCTCTCTCGCTCTCCCCCTCCCCCTCCTTTCTCTCGCTCTCCCCTTCCCTCTCCCTTCTCTCTCGCTCTCCCCCTCCCTCTCCCTTCTCTCTTGCTCTCCCCCTCCCTTCTATCTTGATCTCCCCCTCCCTTCTCTCTTGCTCTCCCCTCCCTCTACCCCCTCTCTTTTTCTCCTCTCCGCTCCCCCTCCCCCTCTATCACCCCCTCTCCTTCTCTCCCCAGTCCCTTTCCCCCTTCTCTCTCTCTCCTCTTCCTTCCCTCTCCCGCTATCTCCCCCTGTCCTTCTCTCTGTCGCCCACCCTCTCCCCTTCTCTCTCGCTCTCACCACTCCGTCTCCCCTTCACTCTTGCTCTCCCTACTCCCTCTCTCCCTTCCCTCTCGCTATCCCCCTCCCTCTCCCTCTCCATTCTGTCTCATTCTCCCCCTCCCTATCCATCGCCCTTCTCTCTCGCTCTCACCCCTCCCTCTCCCTCTCCATTCTCTCTCGCTCTCCCTCTCCATCTCCCTCTCCATTCTCTCTCGCTCTCCCCCTCCCTCTCCCTTCTCTCACTCTCCCCCTCCCTCTACCTTCTCTCTCGCTCTCCCCCTCCCTCTCCCTTCTCTCACTCTCCCCCTCCCTCTACCTTCTCTCTTGCTCTCCCCCTCCCCCTCCCTTCTCTCGCTATCCCCCTTCCCTCTCCCTCTCCCTTCTCTCTCGCTCTCCCCCTCCCTCTCCCTTCTCTCTTGCTCTCACCCTCTCCTACTCCTTCTCTCTTGCTCTCCCCATCGCTCTCCCCCTTCATTCTTGCTCTCGCCCCTCCACTCCCCCTCTCTCTCGCTCTCACCCCTCCCTTTCCCCCTTCTCTCACGCTCTCCCCCCTCCTTCTCCCTCTCCGTTCTCTCGTGCTCTCCCCTCACTCTCCTTTCTTTCTTGCTCACCCCTCCCTCTCCCTCTCCCTCTCACTCACCCCTCCCTCTCCCTCTACCTCTCCCTTCTCTCTTGCTCTCCCCCTCCCTCTCCCCCTCCCTTCTCTCTTGCTCGCACCTCCCTCTCCCCCCTCTCTCACTCTCCTCTCCCTCCCTCTCCCCACTCTCTCTCTCCCCCTCTCAACCTCTCTCTCCCCAGTCCCTCTCCCCTTCTCTCTTCATCTCCCCCCTCCCTCTCCCCCAACTCTCTCACTCTCGCCCTTCTCTCTCGCTCTCCTCCCTGTAGGGTTTTTTTGGTATATGCTGTATTTGCCTGGTCAGTCAGCCGTGTGTCTGAGCTTTTCCAGCCATGTGCGGTTCGAATCGCTTCCCCTTTGCTTCTGACCACCGGATTTATTTCTGTGGCGATGTAGACAAGACGAGACCAGTGGTTGGGTGCAAAGAAAACCAACGTTTATTGAATTAAAGATTAAATTGCTATACAGTGAAAATAATTATGAATACAGCACACCTTTACTTAACGGGAAGGAGAAAAGATGGACACATTGAGGGAAAATTGACTAAAATAACAATTTAACAAATTTCCCCTTTACTTCCCACCCCTTATACCTATCTAAGTTGCCTTGTAATGGGCCAGAAAGTTCATGCTCACCAGTCTACGATGTTGAAACGCGTGCTCCGTGCCCTGCGATCTGCTTGGGTTTTTCACTGCCCGAAGTAGAGATACCCCAGTGATTCAAAAGTAACTTCGAGTAATCCACTTCTTCGGGCGGGCTGTGAAGTTCCTCTTGAAGGCAGGGCACCGGAGGCGAGGCAGTAGAGAGAGAGAGAATGGCTTCCTGAGGGGCTACCTTTATACCCCATTGGGAGCCCTTATATTTGTGCCCAAATCTGGACGTATCTGGGTTACACAAAAGGGGCCAATCTATCCCCGTTGACCGTAATGGGTTTGAATGTGGCTATGATGCATTTCCCATTCGTTTAACTGGTCTGTGAATGGAGCTGACCCAATTTGAAATGTCCCACTGGTCTCTTGAGTGCTGGGCAAACAAACCTTGAGTGCTCGGTAAACAGTACTTGAGAACAAGTGTTAACAATCCTTTGTCCTGTGGTTACAGTCCAACCGTAATTGATTGACAGCTCCAAGTACTTAAGCCCTTGAGTCAACACTGTTGAGGGCTTGTAAACAAAGTCCTTTGTTCCACATTGAAAACTTCCTAAGCTGCAGTTGATTGACAGCTTCAAGTACTTAAACATATTCACACAGGCTGCCTTTCTCTTTTGCCACGAGGCCTGCTGCAGCCATCTTTGATGTCCTGGGTTTTTAAAAATACATTCCAACCAGGTTTTCTTTAATCAAATAATCTTCGGGGGCTGCCGAAATTTTGCGAACCTTACACCCCACCCTCTCTCCGTTCTTGCTCGCTCTGGCCCTCCCTCTCCCCCTTCTCTCTCGCTTCTGCTCCCTCTCCCCCTTCTCTCTGACTCTCCCCCTCCAACTCCCCCTTTTCTCCCCCTCTCCCCTCACTCTCCCCCTTCTCTCTTGCTCTCAGCCCTCCCTCTCCCCCTCCTTTCTCGCTCTCACCCGCTCACTCTCCCTTCTCTCTTGCTCTCAGCCCTCCCTCTCCCTTCTCTCTCGCTCTCCCCTTCCATCTCCCTTCTCTCTCGCTCTCGCCCCTCCCTCTCCCCTTCTCTCTCGCTCTCCCCCTCCCTCTTTCCCTTCTCTCTCACTCTGCCCCCTCCCTCTCTCCTTTCTCACTCGCTCTCCCCCTCCCTCTCTCCCTTCTCTTTTGTTCTCCCCCTGCCTCTCCCTATCCCTTCTCTCTCGCTCTCCCCCTCGCTCTCCCTCTACCTTCCCTCTTTCTCTCCCTCCTCCCTCTCTTCCTTCTGTCTCGCTCTCCCCTCATTCTCTCCCTTCTGTCTCATTCTCCCCCTCCCTCTCCCGATCCCTTCTCTCTCACTCTCCCACTCCCTTCTCTCTCGCTCTGCCCTCCATCTCCCTTCCCTTCTCACTCACTCTCCCCTCCCTCTCCCTCTCCCTTCTCTCTCGCTCTCCCCCTTCCTCTCCCTTCTCTCTTGCTCTCACCCCTCCCTCTCCCCTTCTCTCTCACTCTCCCCCTCCCTCTCAATCTCCCCCTTCTCTCTCCCTCTCCCCCTCCCTCTACCCCCTCTCTCTCATCTCCCCTCCCTCCCCCCTCTCCCTGCCCCTCACATTCTCTCTCTCCGCAGTCCCTCTCCCTCTTCTCTCTCCCTCTCCCCCTCCCTCTCTCTCTCACTCTTGCCCTCTCACTCGCTCCTGCCTCACCTTCTCTCTCGCTCTCCCCCTCCATCTCCCCCTTCATTCTTGCTCTACCCCTCTCTCACTCTCCCCTTCTCTCTCTCTCCCCTTCTCTCTCTCGCCCTTCTCTCTCTCTCCTCTCCCCTCCCTTTCCTCCTCTCCTCTCCCCTCCCTCTCCCCTCTCTCTCTCCCTCCTCTCCCCTCACTCTCTCTCCCCTTCTCTCTCGCTCTCCCCCTCGCTCCCCCTTCTCTCTCTCTCCTCTCCCCTCCCTCTCCCCTTCTCTCTCTCCTCCCCTCCCTCTCCCCGTCTCTCTCTCTCTCCTCCCCCTCCCTCTCCCTCTCCCCTTTCTCACTCTCCCCCTCCCTCTTCCTTCTCTCTCACTATCCTCCTCCCTCTCCCTTCTCTCTCCTCCCCCCTCCCTCTCCCCCTCTCTCACTCTCCTCTGCCCTTCCACTCCCCCCTCTCACTCTCCTCTTCCCTCACTCTCCCCCTCTCTCTCTCCCCCTCTCCTTCTCTCTCTCCCCAGTCCCACTCCCCTTTCTCTCTCCCTCTCCCCCTTCTCTCTCACTCTCGCCCTTCTCTCACTCACCCCCTTCCTCTCCCCCTTCTCTCTCTCACCTCTCCACTCCCTCTCCCCCCTCTCCTCCCCGCCCTCTCCCCCCCTCTCTCTCTCTCCCTCTCCCCCCTCTCCTTCTCAAATTCAAATTCAAATTGCTTTATTGGCATGACAAGTTACATCTTATGTTGCCAAAGCATCGGAAAAAATTCATGTTTGTTCACAAAAATACAGATCTATCCATACAGTGTATAAACAGATATATCCCTGAGTGTATAAATATACTTTCATATAATTTATATATACTCTTATCTTATCTTTAGTGGTTGTCCCTCTGTTTATGGCAAGCTGTAACATAGTGTGCCGCCAGTGTTATGCAACTTCTCTCTTCCCCTAGTAGGTATGGGAGTTTTTGGTCGTCATTCAATTTTCTGAATTCCGGGCATATTTTTGTAAATTTTGGGTAGAAATTCTCCCATACGCCCTGATATTTTCTACAAGCTGTGAGGAAGTGCATCTCTGTCTCCACCATTCCCTGACTGCAGTGAGAGCATATCCTGTCCTCCCTTGGTAGCCGGGTCTGCCTGTGTCTACCTTTTTCGATCGCCAGGCTATGTTCACTAAGTCTGTACATTGTCAGGATTTTTCTCAGTTTGCTGTCCTTTACCATGGTTAGGTAATCAGCTATGATGTATTGTCTGTTTAGGGCCAAGTAGCAATTGAGTTTGCTTTGGGTTTTTGTTGTTTCTGCCCAATATGTCAGATATTGTTCCTTTTGCTTAGCGACGATTGTGTTGGGTCGAATTCTTTGTGTTACGCTGTCGCTGTCCTGGGGCTGGTTATTGTTAGTAGTGTTAGTAGTTACTTCACTGAGTCCCAGGACTAGTTGACTGAGGGTATTCTTCTTTATGGTCAGCTCTTGGCATTTCAGGGCGTCGTAGTGATAGCATTGGGGGTTGCTCATTTGTAGGTGATTCCAAAATTTGGTGGCTCTTTTTTGGATAGTGATTATTAATGGATATTGGCCTAGTTCCACCCTGCATGCATTGTTTACTGTTTTCCTTTGAGTCCGGAGGATACTTTTACAGAATTCTGCATGTAGGATCTCAATTGGGTGTTTGTCCCATTTTGCAAATTCTTGTTGTGTTAGCGGTCCCCATACCTCACTCCCTCTTCTCTCTCGCTCTCCCCCTCCCCCTTCCTCTCCCTTCTCTCTTGCTCTCACCCCTCCCTCTCCCCTTCTCTCTCACTCCCCCTCCCTCTCAATCTCCCCCTTCTTTCTCGCTCTCACTCCTCCCTCTCCCCCTCCCTTCTCTCTCTCCACTCCCCTCCCTCCACTCTCACTCTCCTCTCCCCTCCCTCTCCCCACTCTCTCTCTCTCCCCTCTCAATCTCTCTCTCCCCAGTCCCTCTCCCCTTCTCTCTCCCTCTCCCCCTCCCTCTCCCCCAACTCTCTCACTCTCGCCCTTCTCTCTCACTCTCCCCTCCCTCTCTCCTTTCTTGCTCGATCTCAACACCCCTCCCCCTTCTCGCTCGCTCTCACCCTTCCCTCACCCCCTTCTCTCTCGCTCTCCCCTCTCTCTCCCCCTTCTCTCTCACTCTCCCCCTCCATCTCCCCCTTCTTTCTCCCTCTCCCCCTCCCTCTCCCCTTCTCTCTCGCTCTCGCGCCTCCCTCTCCCCTTCTCTCTCGCTCTCCCACTCCCTCTTTTCTTCTCTCACTCTCCCCCTCCCTCTCTCCCTTCTCTTTCGCTCTCCCCCTCCCTCTTTCCCTTTTCTCTCGTTATCCCTCTCCATCTCCCTTTCCTCTCGCTCTCATCCCTCCCGCTACCCCTTCTCTAGCGCTCTCCCCGCTCCATCTCCCTTCTCTCTCGCTCTCCCCCTCCCTCTACCTCTTCTCTCTCACTATCCCCTCCCTCTCCCCTTCTCTCTCGCTCTCCCCCTCCCTCTCCCCCTTCTCTATCACTCTCCCCCTCCTTCTCCTCTCCCCGACTCTGTCGGCATCCGCACTCCCTCTCCCTTGCTCTCGAATCCCTCTCCCTTCTCTCTTGCTCTCCCCACCCTCTCCCTTCCTTCTCTCTCGCACTACCCCTCACACCCTCTCCCTCTCCCTTCTCTCTCTCTCCCCCTCCCTCTCCCTTCACTCTCACTCTCCCCCCTCCCTCTCCCCCTGCTCTCTTGATCTCCCCCTATCTCGCTCTCCCCCTCTCTCGTTCTCTCCCCTTCTCTCTCGCTCCTCTCCCCTCCCTCTCCCCCCTCCCTCTCTCCTCTCCCCTCCCTCTCCCCCTCTCCTTCTCTCTCTCCCCAGTCCCTCTCATTCTCTCTCACTCTCTCCCTTCTCTCTTGCTCTCTCCCTCCCACTCCCTCTCCCTTCTCTCTCGCTCTCCCACTCACCCCTTCTCTCTCGCTCTCCTACCTCCCCCTCCCCCTTCTCGCTCGCTCTGCCCCTCCCTCGCTCTCTCTCCCTTCTCTCTCTCCTCTCCCCTCCCTCTGCCCTTCTCACTCTCTCTCCTCCCCCTCCCTCTCCCCTCTTTCTCACTCTCCCCCACCTTGCTTCTCTCGTGCTCTCCCCCTCCCTCTCCCTTCTCTCTCGCTCTCCCCCTCCCTCTCCCTCTCCCTTCTCTCTTGCTCTCATCCCTCCCTCTCCCTATTCTCTCTCACTCTCCTCCCTCGCTCTCCCCTTCTCTCTCTCTCCTCCCCTTCTCTCTCTCTCTTCTCCCCTCTCTTTCCACCTCTCCTCTCCCCACCCTCTCCCCCTCTCTCTCTCCCTCCTCTCCCCTCATTCTCTCTCCCCCACTCTTCTCCCCCTTCTCTCTTGCTCTCCCTCTCTCGCTCACCCCCTCTTTCGCTCTCTCCCCCTCCTCTCTCGCTCCTCTCCCTCCCTCTCCCCCTCTCTCTCTCCTCTCCGCTCCCTCTCCCCCTCTCTATCCTCTCCCCTCCCTCTGCCCCTCACTCTCTCCCCCTCCTTCTCTCTCGCCCCAGTCCTTCTCCTCATTCTCTCTCTCTCCTCTCCCCTTTCTCTCCCCCCTCTCTCTCCTCTTCCCTCCCTCTCCCCCTCTATCTCTCCCCCTCTCCTTCTCTCTCTCCCCAGTCCCTCTCCCCCTTCTCTCTCACTCTCGCCCTTCTCTCTCACTCACCCCCTTCCTCTCCTCCTTCTCTCTCTCACCTCTCCCCTCCCTCTCCCCTCTCCTCTCCCCGCCCTCTCCCCCTCTCTCTCTCTCTCCCCTCTCTCTCCCTCTCCCTCTCCCCCTTCTCTCTCGATCTCCCCCTGTCTCGCTCTCTCCCTCTTCTCTCTCTCTCCTCTCCCCTCCCTCTCCCCCTCACTCTCTCCTCTCCCCTCTCCTTCTCTCTCTCCCTCGTCCTTCTCCTCTCTCGCTCTCTCCCTTCTCTCTCCCTCTCCCCTCCCTCTCACCCTTCTCTCTTGCTCTCACCCCTCCCTCTCCCCTTCACTCTCGCTCTCTTCCTCCCTCTCCCCTTCTCTCTTGCTCTCACCCCTCCTCTCCCCTTCTCTCTCATTTTCCCCCTCCCTCTCACTCTCCCTTCTCTCTAGTTCTCCCCCTCCCTCTCCCTCTCCCTTCTCCCTCGCTCTCCCCCTCCCTCTCCCTCTCCCTTCTCTCTTGCTCTACCACTCACGCCCTTCCATGTGGCTCTCCCACCCCCCCTCCATTCACTCTCGCTCTCCCCCTCCCTCTCCCTTCTCTCTCGATTTCCGCCTCACTCTCTCCCTTCTCTCTGGCTTTCCCCCTCCCTCTATCCCCTCACTCTCGCCACTCCCTCTCCCCATTCTCTCTCACACCCTCCCTCTCCTTCTCTTTTGCTCTGCCCCTCCCTCTCCCCTTCTCTCTCGCTCTCCCCCTCCCTCTCTCCCTTCTCTTTTGTTCTCCCCACTCCTTCTCCCCTTCTCTCTCTCCTCTCCCCTCCCTCTCCCCTTCTCTCTCTCTCTCCTCCCCCTCCCTCTCCCTCTCCCCTCTTTCTCACTCTCCCCCCCTTGCTTCTCTCTCACTCTCCCTCTCCCTCCCCCTTCTCTCTCGCTCTCCCCCCTCCCCCTCCCTTCTCTCTCGCTCTCCCCCTCCATCTCCCCCTTCACTCTTGCTCTACCCCTCTCTCGCTCTCCCCCCTCTCGCTCTCCCCTTCTCTCTCTCTCTCCCTTCTCTCTCTCCCCCTTCTCTCTCTCTCCTCTCCCCTCCCTTTCCTCCTCTCCTCTCCCCTCCCTCTCCCCTCTCTCTCCACTCCTCTCCCCTCACTCTCTCTCCCCTTCTCTCTCGCTCTCCCCCTCGCTCCCCCTTCTCTCTCTCTCCTCTCCACTCCCTCTCCCCTTCTCTCTCTCCTCCCCTCCCTCTCCCCTTCTCTCTCTCTCTCCTCCCCCTCCCTCTCCCTCTCCCCTTTCTCACTCCCCCCCTCCCTCTTCCTTCTCTCTCGCTATCCTCCTCCCTCTCCCTTCTGTCTCCTCCCCCTCCCCCTCTCTCTCTCTCCTCTCCCCTTCCACTCCCCCCTCTCACTCCCCTCTTCCCTCCCTCTCCCCTTCTCTCTCTCACCTCTCCCCGCCCTCTCCCCCTCTCCTCTCCCCGCCCTCTCCCCCCTCTCTCACTCTCCCACTCCCTCTCCTTCTCCCCCTTCTCTCTCACTCTCCCCCTCTCTCTCTCTCCCCCTTCTCTTTCTCTCCTCTCCCCTCCCGCTCCCCCCCTCTCTCACTCTCCTCTCCCCTCCCTCTCCCCCCTCTCTCTCCGCCTCTCCTGCTCTCTCTCCCCAGTCCCTCTCCTTCTTTCTCGCTCTCTACCTTCTCTCTCCCTTTCCCCATTCTCTCCCTCTGTTCCTTCTCTCTCGCTCTCCCCCCCTCACTCTCCCACTTCCCTCTTGCTCTCACCCCTCCTCTCCCCTTCTCTCTCACTCACCCCCTCCCTCTCTCCCATCTCTCTCGCTCTCCCCCTCCCTCTCTCCCTTATCTCGTTTTCCCCCTCCCTCTCCCTCTCCCTTCTCTCTCATTTTCCCCTCTCCCTCTCCCTTCTCTCTAGTTGTTCCCCTCCCTCTTCCTCTCCCTCGCTCCCCCCTCCCTCTCCTTTCTCCTTCTCCCCCCTCCCTCTCCCTTCTCCCTCGCTCTCCCCTCCCTCTCCCTCTCCCTTCTCTCTTGCTTGCCCCTACCACTCCCTCTCCCTACTCTCTTGCTCTCCCCTCCCTCTCCCCCCTCCCTCTCCTGTAAGGTTCACAAAATTTTGGCAGCCCCCGAAGATTATTTGATTAAAGAAAACCTGGTTGGAATGTACGTTAAAAACCCAAGACTTCAAAAATGGCTGTAGCCGGCCCTGTGGCAAAATTGAAAGACAGCCTGTATGAATATGAAAGGAGGATCTCCCAGCACTGGCTGATGAAAGGATTGAAAAAAACCTAGCTTCTGAGTACTTAAGTACTTGAACCTGTCAATCAGGTGCGGTTAGGAAGTTTCAACGTGGAACAAAGGACTCTGTTTACACAAGCCCTCAGCAGTGTTGACTCAAGGGTTGCTGTCAATCAAGTTGCGGTTGGGCTGTAACCACAGGACAAATGATTGTTTACCTAACACTCAAGAAACCAGTGGGACATTTCAAATTGGGACAGCTCCATTCATCAAACCAGATAAATGAATGGGAAATGCATTATAGCTGCATTCAAACCCATTACGGTCAATGGGGCCAGATTGGTCCCTTTTGTGTAACACAGATACATCCAGATTTGGGTGTGAAGTTAAGGGCTCCCAATGGGGTATAAAGGTAGCCCCTCAGGAAGCCATTCTCTCTCGACCGCCTTGCCTCCGGTGCCCTGCCTTCAAGAGGATAGTCACAGCCGCCCAAAGAAGTGGAATACCCGCAGTTACTTTTGAATTACTGGGGTATCTCTACTTCGGGCGGTGAAAAATCCAAGGCAGACTGCAGGTCATGGAGCAGGCGTTTCAGCATCGTAGACTGGTGAGCATAAACTTTCTGGCTCATTAGAAGGCAACCTAGATAGGTATAAGGGGTGGGAACTAAAGGGGAATTTTGTTAAATTGTCATTTTAGCCAATTTTCCCTCGATGTGTCCGTCTTTTCTCCTCCCCGTTATGTAAAAGTGTGCTGTATTCATAATTATTTTCACTGAATAGCAATGCATTCTTTATTTCAATCAAACATTGGTTTTCTTTGCACCAAACCACTGGTCTCGTTTTGTCTATATCGTTACTGAAATAAGTCCGGCAGTCAGAACCAAAGGGGAAGCGACTCGAACCGCACGGGGCTGGAACAGCTCAGACAGACGGCTGACTGACCAGGCAAAAACCCCAAAACCAAAACCCCCCCTTACACTCCCTCTCCCTTCTCTATCGCTCTCCCCTCCCTCTCCCTTCTCTCGCTCTCCCACTCACCCCCTTCCCTCTCGCTCTACCCCCCTTCTCTCTCGCTCTCCCCCTCTCTCGCTCTCCCCCTCTCTCGCTCTCCCCCTCTCTCACTCTCCCTTCTCTCTCTCTGCCCTTCTCTCTTGCTCTCCCTTTCTCTCTCTCTCCCCCTGCTCGCTCTCCTCTCCCCTCCCTCTCCCCCTCTCCTCTCCCCACTCTCTCTCTCTCCCCACCCCCCTCCCTCTCTCTCTCTCCCCCACTCCTTCTCCCCTTCTCTCGCTCTCCCCCTCGCTCACCCTTCTCTCTCTCTCCTCTCCCCTCCCTCTCCCCCTCTCTCGTCTCCTATCCCTCTCCCCACTCTCTTTCTCTCTCCTCTCCCCTCCCTCTCCCCCTCTCTCACCCCGCTCTTTCTCTCCCTCCCCAGTACCTCTGACCCTTCTCTCTCTCTCCTCTTCCCTCCCTCTCCCCCTCTCTCTCCCCCTCTCCTTCTCTCTCTCCCCCTCCCTCTCCACCTTCTCTCTCGCTCCCCCCTCCCTCCCCCCTTCTCTCTCGCACTCCACTTCCCTCTCCCCCTTCTCTCGCTCTCCCCCTCCCTCTCCCCCTTCTCTCGCTCTCCCCTCCCTTTCCCCCTTCTCTCTCGCTCTCCCCCTCCCTCTCCCCCTTCTCTCGCTCTCCCCTCCCTTTCCCCCTTCTCTCACTCTCCCCTCTCTCTCCCCCTTCTCTCGCTCTCCCACTCCCTCTCCCATTGTTTGACGCACTCCCCCTTCCCGCTCTCCCTTCTCTCTCGCTCTCCCCACTCCCACTATCCCTTGACTTTCATTCTCCCCTCCCTCCTCTCTCGCTCTCCCCCTCCCTCTCCCTTCTCTCTCTCACCTCTCCCCTCCCTCTCCCCCCTCTCCTCTCCCCGCCCTCTCCCCCTCTCCCCTCTCTCTCTCCCTCTCATTCTCCCCGCCCTCTCCCCCTCTCCCCTCTCTCTCTCCCTCTCCTTCTCCTCCTTCTCTCTCACTCCCCCTTCCCTCTCCCCCTTCTCCCTTGATCTCCCCCTCTCTCACTCTCCCCCTCTCTCGCTCTCTCCCCTTCTCTCTCTCTCCTCTCCCCTCCCTCTCCCCCCTCTCTCTCTCCTCTCCCCTCCCACTCCCCCTCTCTCTCTCTCCTCTCCCCTCCCTCTCCCCCTCTCTCTCCCCCTCTCCTGCTCTCTCTCCCCAGTCGCTCTCCTGCTCTCTCGCTCTCTACCTTCTCTCTCCCTCTCCCCATTCTCTCACTCTGTTCCTTCTCTCTCGCTCTTCCCCCTCCCTCTCACCCTTCTCTCTCGCTCTCACCCCTCCCTTTCCCCCTTCACTCTCACTCTCCCCCACCTCTCCCACTTCTCTCTTGCTCTCACCCCTCCTCTCCCCTTCTCTCTCACTCGCCCCCTCCCTCTCTCCCATCTCTCTCGCTCTCCCCCTCCCTCTCCCCCCTCTCTCTCCTCTCCCCTCCCTCCCCCCTCTCCCCCTCTCATTCTCTCTCTCCGCAGTCCCTCTCCCTCTTCTCTCTCCCTCTCCCCCCCCTCCCCCAACTCTCTCACTCTTGCCCTTCTCACTCGCTCTCGCCCCTCCCTCTCCCCTTCTCTCTCGCTCTCCCCCTCCCTCTCTCCCTTCTCTCTCGCTCTCCCCCTCCCTCTCTCCCTTCTCTTTCGTTCTCCCCACTCCTTCTCCCCTTCTCTCTCTCCTCTCCCCTCCCTCTCCCCTTCTCTCTCTCTCTCCTCCCCCTCCCTCTCCCTCTCCCCTCTTTCTCACTCTCCCCCCTTGCTTCTCTCTCACTCTCCCTCTCCCTTCCCCTTCTCTCTCGCTCTCCTCCCTCCCCCTCCCTTCTCTCTCGCTCTCCCCCTCCATCTCCCCCTTCACTCTTGCTCTACCCCTCTCTCGCTCTCCCCCTCTCTCGCTCTCCCTTTCTCTCTCTCTCCCCTTCTCTCTCTCCCCCTTCTCTCTCTCTCCTCTCCCCTCCCTTTCCTCCTCTCCTCTCCCCTCCCTCTCCCCTCTCTCTCCCCTCCCTCTCCCCTCTCTCTCCCCTCCTGTCCCCTCACTCTCTCTCCCCTTCTCTCTCGCTCTCCCCCTCGCTCCCCCTTCTCTCTCTCTCCTCTCCCCTCCCTCTCCCCTTTTCTCTCTCCTCCCCTCCCTCTCCCCTTCTCTTTCTCTCCTCCCCCTCCCTCTCCCTCTCCCCTTTCTCACTCTCCCCCCTCCCTCTTCCTTCTCTCTCGCTCTCCCCCTCCCTCTCCCCCTTCTCTATCGATCTCCCCCTATCTCGCTCTCACCTCCTCTCTCTCTCTCCTCTCCCCTTCCACTCCCCCCTCTCTCTCCTCTTCCCTCCCTCTCCACCCTCTCTCTCCCCCTCTCCTTCTCTCTCTCCCTAGTCCTTCTCCTCTCTCGCTCTCTCCCTTCTCTCTCCCTCTCCCCATTCTCTCTCACTCTCCCCCTCCCTCTCCCCTTCTCTCTCGCTCTCCGCGTCTCTCCCTCTCCCTTCTCTATCGCTCTTCCCTCCCTCTCCCCCTCCCTTCTCTCTCGCTCTCCCCCTCTCTCGCTCTACCCCTCTCCCTTCTCCCTCACTCTTCCCCTCCCTCTCCCTTCTCTCTCACTCTCCCACTCACCCTCTTGCTCTCCCCCTCCCTCTCCCCTTCTCTCTCACTCTCCCCCTCCCTTTCCCCCCTCTCCTTCTCCCCTTCTCTCTCACTCTCCCCCTCCCTCTCCCCCTTCTCCCTCGATCTCCCCCTCTCTCACTCTCCCCCTCTCTCACTCTCTCCCCCTTCTCTTTCTCTCCTCTCCCCTCTCTCTCCCCCTCTCTCTCTCCTCTCCCCTCCCTCTCCCCCCTCTCTCACTCTCCTCTCCCCTCCCTCTGCCCCCTCTCTCTCCGCCTCTCCTGCTCTCTCTCCCCAGTCCCTCTCCTTCTATCTCGCTCTCTACCTTCTCTCTCCCTTTCCCCATTCTCTCCCTCTGTTCCTTCTCTCTCGCTCTCCCCCCTCCCTCTCACCCTTCTCTCTTGCTCTCACCCCTCCCTCTCCCCCTTCTCTTTTGCTCTCCCCCCTCACTCTCCCACTTCTCTCTTGCTCTCACCCCTCCTCTCCCCTTCTCTCTCACTCACCCCCTCCCTCTCTCTCATCTCTCTCGCTCTCCCCCTCCCTCTCTCCCTTATCTCGTTTTCCCCCTCCCTCTCCCTCTCCCTTCTCTCTCATTTTCCCCTCTCCCACTCCCTTCTCTCTAGTTCTTCCCCTCCCTCTTCCTCTCCCTCGCTTTCCCCTCCCTCTCTTTTCCCCTTCTCCCCCCTCACTCTCCCTTCACCCTCGCTCTCCCCCTCCCTCTCCCTCTTCCTCCTCTCTCGCTCGCCCCTACCACTCCCTCTCCCTACTCTCTTGCTCTCCCCCTCCCTCTCCCCCCTCCCTCTCCTGTAAGGTTCACAAAATTTTGGCAGCCCCCGAAGATTATTTGATTAAAGAAGACCTGGTTGGAATGTACGTTAAAAACCCAAGACTTCAAAAATGGCTGTAGCCGGCCCTGTGGCAAAATTGAAAGACAGCCTGTATGAATATGAAAGGAGGATCTCCCAGCACTGGCTGATGAAAGGATTGAAAAAAACCTAGCTTCTGAGTACTTAAGTACTTGAACCTGTCAATCAGGTGCGGTTAGGAAGTTTCAATGTGGAACAAATGACTCTGTTTACACAAGCCCTCAGCAGTGTTGACTCAAGGGTTGCTGTCAATCAAGTTGCGGTTGGGCTGTAACCACAGGACAAAGGATTGTTTACCTAACACTCAAGAAACCAGTGGGACATTTCAAACTGGGACAGCTCCATTCAGCAAACCAGATAAATGAATGGGAAATGCATTATAGCTGCATTCAAACCCATTACGGTCAATGGGGCCAGATTGGTCCCTTTTGTGTAACACAGATACATCCAGATTTGGGTGTGAAGTTAAGGGCTCCCAATGGGGTATAAAGGTAGCCCCTCAGGAAGCCATTCTCTCTCTACCCGCCTTGCCTCCGGTGCCCTGCCTTCAAGAGGATCGTCACAGCCGCCCAAAGAAGTGGAATACCCGCAGTTACTTTTGAATTACTGGGGTATCTCTACTTCGGGCGGTGAAAAATCCAAGGCAGACTGCAGGTCATGGAGCAGACGTTTCAGCATCGTAGACTGGTGAGCATAAACTTTCTGGCCCATTAGAAGGCAACCTAGATAGGTATAAGGGGTGGGAACTAAAGGGGAATTTTGTTAAATTGTCATTTTAGCCAATTTTCCCTCGATGTGTCCGTCTTTTCTCCTCCCCGTTATGTAAAAGTGTGCTGTATTCATAATTATTTTCACTGAATAGCAATGCATTCTTTATTTCAATCAAACATTGGTTTTCTTTGCACCAAACCACTGGTCTCGTTTTGTCTATATCGTTACTGAAATAAGTCCGGCAGTCAGAACCAAAGGGGAAGCGACTCGAACCGCACGGGGCTGGAACAGCTCAGAAAGACGGCTGACCGACCAGGCAAAAACCCCAAAACCAAAACCCCCCCTTACACTCCCTCTCCCTTCTCTATCGCTCTCCCCTCCCTCTCCCTTCTCTCGCTCTCCCACTCACCCCCTTCCCTCTCGCTCTATCCCCCTTCTCTCTCGCTGTCCCCTCTTCTCTCTAACTCTGCCCCTCTCTCGCTCTCCCCCTCTCTCGCTCTCCCCCTCTCTCGCTCTCCCCTTCTCTCTCTCTGCCCTTCTCTCTTGCTCTCCCCTTCTCTCTCTCGCCCCCTTCTCGCTCTCCTCTCCCCTCCCTCTCCCCCTCTCCTCTCCCCACTCTCTCTCTCTCCCCACCCCCCCCTCTCTCTCCCCCACTCCTTCTCCCCTTCTCTCGCTCTCCCCCTCGCTCACCCTTCTCTCTCTCTCCTCTCCCCTCCCTCTCCCCCTCTCTCTCTCTTCTCCTATCCCTCTCCCCACTCTCTTTCTCTCTCCTCTCCCCTCCTCTCCCCCTCTCTCACCCCGCTCTTTCTCTCCCTCCCCAGTACCTCTGACCCTTCTCTCTCTCTCCTCTTCCCTCCCTCTCCCCCTCTCTCTCCCCCTCTCCTTCTCTCTCTCCCCCTCCCTCTCCACCTTCTCTCTCGCTCCCCCCTCCCTCCCCCCTCCCCTTGCTCTCCCCTCCCTTTCCCCCTTCTCTCTCGCACTCCACTTCCCTCTCCCCCTTCTCTCTCGCACTCCACTTCCCTCCCCCTTCTCTCGCTCTCCCACTCCCTCTCCCCTTGTTTCACTCTCTCCCCCTTCCCGCTCTCCCTTCTCTCTCGCTCTCCCCACTCCCACTATCCCTTCTCTTTCATTCTCCCCTCCCTCCTCTCTCGCTCTCCCCCTCCCTCTCCCTTCTCTCTCTCACCTCTCCCCTCCCTCTCCCCCCTCTCCTCTCCCCGCCCTCTCCCCCTCTCCCCTCTCTCTTTCCCTCTCCCCTCTCTCTTTCCCTCTCATTCTCCCCCTTCTCTCTCGCCCTCCCCTCCCTCTCCCCCTCTCCTTCTCCTCCTTCTCTCTCACTCTCCCCCTCCCTCTCCCCCTTCTCCCTTGATCTCCCCCTCTCTCACTCTCCCCCTCTCTCGCTCTCTCCCCTTCTCTCTCTCTCCTCTCCCCTCCCTCTCCCCCCTCTCCCTCTCCTCTCCCCTCCCTCTCCCCCCTCTCTCTCTCTCCTCTCCCCTCCCTCTCCCCCTCTCTCTCCCCCTCTCCTGCTCTCTCTCCCCAGTCACTCTCCTGCTCTCTCGCTCTCTACCTTCTCTCTCCCTCTCCCCATTCTCTCACTCTGTTCCTTCTCTCTCGCTCTTCCCCCTCCCTCTCACCCTTCTCTCTCGCTCTCACCCCTTCCTTTCCCCCTTCACTCTCGCTCTCCCCCTCCCTCTCCCCTTCTCTCTCGCTCTCCCCCTACCTCTCCCACTTCTCTCACCCCTCCTCTCCCCTTCTCTCTCACTCGCCCCCTCCCTATCTCCCATCTCTCTCGCTCTCCCCCCTCCCTCTCTCCCTTCTCTCATTTTTCCCCTCCCTCTCCCTCTCCCTTCTCTCTCATTTTCCCTCTCCCTCTCCCTTCCCTCTAGTTCTCCCCCTCCCTCGCTCTCCCCTCCCTCTCCCTCTCCTTTCTTATTCTGCCCCCTTCCTCTCCCACTCCCTTCTCCCTCACTCTCCCCCTCCCTCTCCCTCTCCCTTCTCTCTCGCTCACCCCACCCACTCCCTCTCCCTTCTCTCTTGCTCTCCCCCTCCCACTCCCCCCTCCCTCTCCTGTAAGGTTCACAAAATTTTGGCAGCCCCCGAAAATTATTTGATTAAAGAAAACCTGGTTGGAATGTACTTTAAAAACCCACGACTTCAAAGATGGCTGTAGCCGGCCCTGTGGCAAAAGAGAAAGACAGCCTGTATGAATATGAAAGGAGGATCTCCCAGCACTGGCTGATGAAAGGATTGAAAAAAATCCTAGCTTCTTAGTACTTAAGTACTTGAAGCTGTCAATTAACTGTGGTTAGGAAGTTTCAACACGGAACAAAGGACTCTGTTTACACAAGCCCTCACCAGTGTTGACTCAAGGGCTTAAGTGGTTGCTGTCAATCAAGTTGCGGTTGGGCTGTAACCACAGGAAAAAGGATTGTTTACCTAGCACTCAAGAGACCAGTGGGACATTTCAAACTGGGACAGCTCCATTCATCAAACCAGATAAATGAATGGGAAATGCATTATAGCCACATTCAAACCCATTACGGTCAATGGGGCCAGATTGGTCCCTTTTGTGTAACCCAGATACATCCAGATTTGGGTGCGAAGTTAAGGGCTCCCAATGGGGTATAAAGGTAGCCCCTCAGGAAGCCATTCTCTCACTACCGCCTTGCATCCGGTGCCCTGCCTTCAAGAGGATCGTCACAGCCCACCCAAAGAAGTGGAATACCCGCAGTTACTTTTGAATTACTGGGGTAACTCTACTTCGGGCGGTGAAAAATCCAAGGCTAACCGCAGGGCATGGAGCAGACGTTTCAACATCGTAGACTGGTGAGCATAAACTTTCTGGCCCATTACAAGGCAACCTAGATAGGAATAAGGGGTGGGAACTAAAGGGGAATTTTGTTAAATTGTCATTTTAGTCAATTTTCCCTCGATGTTTCCGTCTTTTCTCCTCCCCGTTAAGTAAAAGTGTGCTGTATTCATACTTATTTTCACTGAATAGCAATTCATTCTTTATTTCAATCAACCATTGGTTTTCTTTGCACCAAACCACTGGTCTCGTTTTGTCTATATCGTTACTGAAATAAGTCCGGCAGTCAGATCCAAAGGGGAAGCGACTCGAACCGCATGGGGCTGGAACAGCTCAGACAGACGGCTGACTGACCAGGCAAAATCCCCAAAACCAAAACCCCCCCTTACATTCCCTCTCCCTTCTCTATCGCTCTCCCCTCCCTCTCCCTTCTCTCGCTCTCCCACTCACCCCCTCCCCTCTCGCTCTCCCCCTTCTCTCTTGCTCTCCCCCCTTCTCGCTTGCTCTCCCCCTCTCTCGCTCTCCCCCTCTCTCGCTCTCCCCCTCTCTCGCTGCCCCCTTCTCTCGCTCTTCCCTTCTCTCTCGCTGCCCCCTTCTCTCTCTCTGCCCTTCTCTCTCGCTCTCCCCTTCTCTCTCGCTCTCCCCTTCTCTCTCTCTCTCCCTTCTCTCTCTCCTCTCCCCTCCCTCTCCCCCTCTCCTCTCCCCACTCTCTCTCTCCCCCTCCCCTCCCTCTCTCTCTCTCCCCCACTCCTTCTCCCCCTTCTCTCACTCTCCCCCTCTCTTGCTCTCCCCCTCTCTCACTCTCCCCCTCTCTCACTCTCTCCCCCTTCTCTCTCTCTCCTCTCCCCTCCCTCTCCCCCCTCTCTCTCTCCTCTCCTATCCCTCTCCCCCTCTCTCTCTCTCTCCTCTCCCCTCCCTCTCCCCTTCTCTCACCCCCTCTGTCTCTCCCTCCCCAGTACCTCTGACCCTTCTCTCTCTCTCCTCTTCCCTCCCTCTCACCCTCTCTCTCCCCCTCTCCTTCTCTCTCTCCCCTCCCTCTCCACCTTCTCTCTCTCCCCTCCCTCCCCCCTTCTCTCTCACTCTCCCCCTCCCTCTCCCCCTTCTCTCTCGCTCTCCCCTCCCTTTCCCCCTTCTCTAGCTCTCCCCTCCCTCTCCCCCTTCTCTCGATCTCCCCCTCCCTCTCCCCTTGTTTCACGCACTCCCCCTTCCCGCTCTCCCTTCACTCTCGCTCTCCCCCCTCCCACTATCCCTTCTCTTTCGTTCTCCCCTCCCTCCTCTCTCGCCCTCCCCTTCCATCTCCCTCTTCCTTCTCTCTCGCTCTCCCCCTCCCTCTACCTTCTCTCTCGCTTTCCTCCTCCTCCCCCCTTCTCTCTCGCTCACCCCCCTTCCCTCTCCCTCTTCCTTCTCTCTCGCTCTCCCCCTCCCTCTACCTTCTCTCTTGCTTTCCTCCTCCTCCTCCCTTCTCTCGCTCACCCCCTTCCCTCTCCCTTCTCTCTCGCTCACCCCCTTCCCTCTCCCTCTCCCTTCTCTCTTGCTCTCCCCCTCCCTCTCCCCCTTCTCTCTCGCTCCCACCCCTCCCTCTCCCTTCACTCTCACTCTCCCCCTCACTCTCCCTCTCCCTTCTCTGTCCGTCTCCCCCTCCCTTCTCTCTCACCTGTCAACTCCCTCTCTCCCCTGTCTCTCTCCTCTCCCCTCCCTCTCCCCCTTACTCTCTCCCCCTCTCATTCTCTCTTTCCGCAGTCCCACTCCCCCTTCTCTCTCCCTCTCCCCCTTCCTCTCCCTTCTCTCTTGCTCTCACACCTCCCTCTCCCCCTCCCTCTCTACCCCTCTCATTCTCTCTCTCTGCATTCCCTCTCCCCTTCTCTCTCCCTCTACCCCCTCCCTCTCCCGCAACACTCTCACTCTCGCCCTTCTCTCTCACTCTCCCCCTCCCTCTCTCCATTCTCGCTCGCTCTCATCCCTCCCTCTCCCCCTTCTCGCTCACTTCCCCTCCCTCCCTCCCTTCTCTCTCGCTCTCCCCCTCCATCTCCCCCTTCCCTCCCCCACTCCCCTCTCTCTCACCCTTCTCTCTAGCTCTCAGCCCTCCCTCTCCCCTTCTCTCTCGCTCTCCCCCCCTCCATCTCCCCCTTCTCTCTCGCTATCCCCCTCCATCTCCCCCTTCCCTCCCCCACTCCCCTCTCTCTCACCCTTCTCTCTCGCTCTCAGCCCTCCCTCTCCCCTTCTCTCTCGCTCTCCCCCCCTCCATCTCCCCCTTCTCTCTCGCTCTCCCCCTCCATCTCCCCCTTCCCTCCCCCACTCCCCTCTCTCTCACCCTTCTCTCTCGCTCTCAGCCCTCCCTCTCCCCTTCTCTCACGCTCTCCCCCCTCCTTCTCCTTCTCCCGTCACTCTCGCTCTCCCCCTCACTCTTCCTCTCCCTTCTCTGTCCCTCTCCCCCTCCCTCCCCCCTCCCTTCTCTCTCTCCTGTCAACTCCCTCTCCCCCTGTCTCTCTCCTCTCCCCTCCCTCTCCCCCTTACTCTCTCCCCCTCTCATTCTCTCTTTCCGCAGTACCTTTCCCCCTTCTCTCTCCCTCTCCCCCTTCCTCTCCCTTCACTCTCGCTCTCCCCCCTCCTTCTCCCTCTCCCTTCTCTCTCGCTCTCCCCCTCACTCTCCCTCTCCCTTCTCTCTCCCTCTCCCCCTCCCTCTCCCCCTCCCTTCTCTCTCTCCTGTCAACTCCCTCTCCGCCTGTCTCTCTCATCTACCCTCCCACTCCCCCCTTACTCTCTCCCCCTCTCATTCCGCAGTCCCACTCCCCCTTCTCTCTCCCTCTACCCCCTCCCTCTCCCGCAACACTCTCACTCTCGCCCTTCTCTCTCTCTCCTCCTCCCTCTCTCCATTCTCGCTTGCTCTCATCCCGCCCTCTCCCCTTCTCGCTCGCTTCCCCTTCCTCCCTCCCTTCTCTTTCGCTCTCCCCCTCCATCTCCCCTTCCCTCCCCCACTCCCCTCTCTCTCACCCTTCTCTCTCGCTCTCAGCCCTCCCTCTCCCCTCTTCTCTCTCGTTTCCCCTCCCTCTCTCCCTTCTCTCTCGCTCTCCCCCTCAATCTCCCCCTTCACTCCCCCACACCCCTGACTCTCCCCCTCCATCTCCCCCTTCCCTCCCCCACTCCCCTCACTCTCCGCCCTTCTCTGTCACTCTCCCCCTCCATCTCCCCTTCTCTCTCACTTTACCCCTCCCTCTCCCCTTCTCTCTCGCTCTCAACCCTCGGTCTCCCCTTCACTCTTGCTCATGCCCCGCCCTCTCCCCTTCTCTCTCGCTCTCCCCCTCTCCCATCTCTCATGCTCTCCCCCTCCCTCTACCTTCTCTCTTGCTCTCCCCCTCACTTCTCTCGCTCACCCCCTTCCCTCTCCCTCTCCATTCACTTTCGTTCTCCCCCTCCCTCTCCCTTCTCTCACGCTCTCCCCATGCCTCTCCCTCTCCGTTCTCTCACGCTCTCCACCTGCCTCTCCCTCTCCCTTCTCTCACGCTCTCCCCCTCCCTCTACCTTCTCTCTTGCTCTCCCCCTCACTTCTCTCGCTCACCCCCTTCCCTCTCCCTCTCCATTCACTTTCGTTCTCCCCCTCCCTCTCCCTTCTCTCACGCTCTCCCCATGCCTCTCCCTCTCCCTTCTCTCACGCTCTCCCCCTCCCTCTACCTTCTCTCTTGCTCTCCCCCTCCCCCTCACTTCTCTCGCTCTCCCCCTTCCCTCTCCCTCTCCATTCTCTTTCGTTCCCCCCTCCTTCTCCCTCTCCCTTCTCTCTCGCTCTCCCCCTGCCTCTCCCTCTCCCTTCTCTCACGCTCTCCCCCTCCCTCTACCTTCACTCTCACTCCCCCCTCCCCTCCCTTCTCTCTTGCTCTCAACCCTCCCTCTCCACCTTCTCTCTTGCTCTCAACCCTCCCTCTCCCACTTCTCTCTCGCTCTCCCCCCTCCCTTTCCCCCTTCTCTCATGCTCTCTCCCCTCCTTCTCTCTCACCTCTCCCCTCCCTCTCCCCCCTCTCTCACTCTCCTCTCCCCTCGCTCTCCCCCTCTCCTTCTCTCTCTACCCAGTCCCTCTCCCCTTTCTCTCTCCCTCTCCCCCTCCCTCTCGCCAACTCTCTCACTCTCGCCCTTCTCTCTCGCTCTCCCCCCTCCCTCTCTCCCTTCTTGTTCGCTCTCACCCCTTCCTCTCCCCCTTCTCGCTCACTCTCACCCTTCCCTCTCCCTTCTCTCTCACTCTCCCCATCCATCTCCCCCCTTCTTTCTCCCTCTCCCCCACCCTCTCCCCAACTCTCTCACTCTCGCCCTTCTCTCTCGCTCTCCCCCTCCCTCTCTCCCTTCTTGTTCGCTCTCACCCCTCCCTCTCCCCATCTCTCTCACTCTCGCCCCTCCCTCTCCCCTGCTCTCTCGCTCTCGCCCCTCCCTCTCCCCTTCTCTCTCGCTCTCCCCCTCCCTCTCTTCCTTCTCTTGCTCTCCCCCCTCCCTCTCTCCCTTCTCTCGCTCTCCCCCTCCTTCACCCTCTCCCTTCTCTCTCGCTCTCCCTGTCTCTCCCTCTCCCTTCCCTCTTGCTCTCACCCCTCCTTCTACCCCTTCTCTCTCGCTCTCCCCCTCTCCCCCCTCTTCCCCTTCTCTCTCGCTCTCCCCCTCCCTCTACCCCTTCTCTCTCGCTCTCCCCCCTCTCCCCCTTCTCTCTTGCTCTCCCTCTCCCTCTACCTCTTCACTCTTGCTATCCCCTCCCTCTCCCCTTCTCTCTTGCTCTCACCCCTCCCTCTCCCCTTCTCTCTCACTCTCCCCCTCCCTCTCCCCTTCTCTCTTGCTCTCCCCCTCCCCTCCCTTCTCTCTCGCGCTCCCCCTCCTTCTACCTCTCCCATTCTCTCTCGCTCTCCCCATCCCTCTCCCCTTCTCTCTCGCTCTCCCCCTTCCCTCTCCTCTTCTCTCTTGCTCTCCCCCTCCCTCTCCCCCTTCTCTCACTCTCCCCTCCCTTTCCCCCTGTTGTGTTTGCAAAGATAATCCAGAGTCCGTAAGCAGAGTTCAGTTCATGTTGCTTTTTTAATGGCTGCTCCACACACACACTCCCAGGCAAAAGCAATCGAATACCTATACACAATACAATGATAACAGCACTATCAAACTCCATGTGCTCAGGCCAAGGCAATCGAGTACCTATCACCAATGTCAGACATAACATTTCCTCCCCCCTCACAGAATTTCAAACATGAAATGTAGTGACAAAGTCCTGTAGGCGGCCAGGGTGAGAACATGTACGAACAGGCCGAGGTGCGGACTGGTGAAGAGCAGGCCGAAGTGGGGACTGGTGAGGAGCAGGCTGAGGCGCAATATCTGCTTGAGGGTTGGCTGGCTGAGCCACATGTGCATCGCGCCACTCTGGGGGTAAGGCTTGGGGATTAGATCCGTATAATCCCGCATCAGGGGGTGCTGGCACCTTCCGAAGGCGGCTGGCATGCCACCGAGAGCCATCAGTGAGGCAGAAAGTGGCTGGTCCAAGTTGGCGGCTGATTTGGAGAGGGGAGGACCAGAATGACGTCACCTTATTGTTGCGGTGCGGCCTGCGGACTCTGACCCAATCGGAGACTGAGATGTTGGGCGCCTTGGCCCTCTTCGACTGGTCGAAGCAGAGTTTCATCTTCTCCTGCTGTCTAGCGACTGTGGCTTGAGCCAGTGGAGCAGGGCTCTGAGCTAGCGAGGGGTGGAGCCTGCCAAGGGGCAGCATTAGCTCACGGCCTAGCATGAGGGATGCGGGTGAGACCCCTGTAGTGGAATGCTGGGAGGCTCTGTAGTGCAGCATTGTGTGGAGGAGGGCCTTGTGAACGCACACCCCTGGGATAGGTGTGCTCTGAGGCCATTTTTCAGTGTCTGGTTAAAACGCTCCACCCCCCCCCCCATATGACTCGGGGTGGTAGTACGTGCGTACGTGATGGATGCCCTTGTTCTCAAGGTAAGAGGAGAGTTCCGAAGAGACCATTTGGGGGCCATTGTCTGTGGTGATGGCCTTTGGATGCCCCCAGCGGAAGAAGAGGGACTCAAGGATATCAATGATGACCCAAGAGGTGACGGAGCCCACGGCAGTGACCTCTGGCCATTTTGAGTGCAGGTCATAGGTCACCACTAGGAACCGTTGATGGTGGGGGACACCATGGATCTCCCCGCAGATGTCCAGCTGCAAGTGCTCCCAGGGCTGAGAGGGCCAGGCAAGGGGTAGCAGGAGTGGAGGAGCTTGGTGGCCAGTCTTGCCACTTACAAGGCAGGCTGCACAGTCCTTGACCAGGGCCTCAATTTCCCTGTCGATACCCGGTCACCACACTAGGTCTCGGCATTGTTTTTTGAGCTTCACTATGCCCAAGTGGCCCTCCTGCGCCATGGATAAAACACGTGCACGAAGGGCACTTGGGACCACAGTGCAGAGCCCACGTGCAACACAGGAGTCATTCCAGCAGGAGAGCTCCTCTTTAACTCTGGAGTAGGCAGACAGTTCCTCAGGCACCTTGCGAGGCCAGCCATCTCTGATGAAGGTGCACAGCTGGGGGAGGGCCGGATCCTGTTCAGAGGCCTCTTTGAGCTCCTGGAGAGAGACTGTGGTTTGGAGAGGTGTGTGCAGCATCTGGACGATATCCTGTTCCACATGGTCAGACCCGACGAGTGGGGCTGGGGCAGAGACAGTGCGGGAGAGCAGATCTGTAACAACATTGTCACATCCTGGTGTGAACTGGAGACTGAAATTGTATTGGCGGAGGTGGTCAGACCAGCGGTGTAGACGCAGTGGTCTGTGGCCCGTGCCGGATGTCGACAGCAGGGCAGTGAGAGCCTGGTGATCGGTTCGCAGGGTGAAGGCACGGCCATACGTGCACAGGTGCCACCGCTCACCTGCCCAGACGCACGCCAGTGCCTCACGCTCGCCTACTGAGTACTTCTGTTCGGTGGGGCTAAGGGCTCGGGAGGCAAAGGCGATTGGTTTCTCCACTCCATTCTGTATCTGTGATAACACCGCCCCCACAGCTACAGCGGACGCGTCGCAGGTGACGAGGGTGGGGCTGGTGACGTCAAAGTGAGCCAACACTGGAGGCGACGTGAGCTGCGATTTGAGGAGGCGAACAGCTTCCATACAGGCTTGTGACCACACCCAGTGCTCATCCTTTCGCAGGAGCTGGCGCAGTGGGGCTGTGGTGGCTGAGTACTGGGGCAAAAACTTCAGGTAGTACCCAGTCATGCCAAGGAAGGAGGCAACCTGTGCTGCAGAGCTGGGTTCTGGGATGCTGTGGATGGCATCCACGTTTGACTGGAGTGGGGATATACCGTCAGCCGACAACCGAAACCCCACAAATTCGATCTCTGAAACAGCAAAGACACACTTTTCGCCATTCAGTGTGAGCTTGTGTTTTGCTAGAGCCGTGAAAACTTTGTGAAGGCGTTCATCGTGAGTTGAGGTCGAGGGCCCATGCACGACGATGTCATCCAGATAGATGGCCACCCCAGGAATGCCCACGAGCACAGAGGACATCATCTTTTGGAAGCAGCTGGGTGCAGAGCTAAGTCCAAATGGCATCCTGGTGTACCGAAAGACACCAGCATGTGTCACAAAAGCAGTGAGGTCCCTGCTGCTGGGGTGGAGGGGAACCTGTAGATAGCCCTGTCGAAGGTCCAGTTTCGAGAACAGGATGGAACCATAGAACTGCGCTGTGAGTTCCTCTGACGTGGGCAGTGGATATTTGTCAGGGATTATGGCCTTATTCACTGCTCGAAGATCAACACAGATGCGTAGACCACCTGACTTTTTCATTGCGACCACCAGGTTGGAGACCCATGGGGAGGCATCAACTGGTTCGATGATGCCAGCTTCCAGTAGCTGCTTTAGTTCAGCTGTGACCCCGTCGCGGAGAGCAAGCGGGATGCGGCGCAGTGGCTGAATGACGGGGGTAATGGTGGAGTCAACCATGGGCTGGTGGGTGAAGGGAGTCAGGCAGCCCAGAGCCTCGAAGAGTGCTGGCCATGTTTGGCGCCACGGTGAGGCGACGTGCAGAATCGCAGACCTGCTGGCGTCCAAGAGAGAAAAACCCAGGTCAGTGAAAAGATCCAGTCCCATCAGGTTAGCTCCTTGGCGTGCCACATGAAAACAAAAATCTGGCAAAACTTTTGTTCCATAGCGTACAGAGAGGTTGACTGAGCCCACTAGTCCAATTTTTGAATTACCATACCCGCAAAGGGCAGTGGAGGGCGCAGAGAGTGGCAGGGAGCTGAAAAAGCATTTGAATGTGTTCACATTCAGCACTGAGACACTGGCACCGGTATCCAACAACAGCGGACTGCACACATCATTCAGGTTAATTGTGCATGACTTCAAAGCCACTACTGGCCCAGAGCTCACGTTGTGAATTATAGTGATTGAGGACTGAGAGTGTTCATTTGTAGCAACCGGGCAGAGCGGCAGACATTGGCAAAGTGATTTTGTTTTCCACAATTGCGACAGGCTTGGCCGCGCGCAGGGCAATTCTGCGCTCTGGTAGCATGTGAACGAGATCCGCACTTTCCACACTGTTGCCGCGGTAGTGCGCATTGCTGCCGTCACACGAGCATTACCGTGTCAGAGCTGTCGGGGCCGAGGGCGCTGTCACTGGGTGAGTGCGCTAGTTTCACTGCACATTCGGCTGCAGACTCCACTTGAAAGGCAATGTTAACTGCCTGTGACAACGACAGATCGTCGGACTCGAGTAACAGTCTTTCACGCACTCTCACGTTGTTGGTGTGCTCTATTAGTTGATCACGCACCATCTCGTCTTGTAGTGCACTGAACTTGCACGAGCTAGCTAACCCCCTCAAATTAGCCACGTATTGATGCACAGACTTGCCGGGGAGTTGGTGACGCTGTCTAAAAATGAATCGCCGCAGGAGGGCAATTGTGGGGCAGAGAAGTATGTGCTTAACAGAGCCACAGCCTCATCATATGTTTGAATTGAGTCTGCTGTGCATAATGTCCCAAGAACATGCTGGCCCTCCACTCCTAAGCAATGGGATAACAGTGCCTTTTTCCGTAATAACAACAGAAAATGCTGGAAAAACTCAGCAAGTCAGGCAACATCCGTGGAGAGAAATTTGAGTTGACGTTTATCTTCCGATTAGGCAGTCTGCAGCCTTCCGGTCTCAATATCGAGTTCAACAATTTCAGATCATAACCTCGGCCCCTATTTCATTTTCACTTATATTTTTCCACTCCTTTCCTTTCCCCCCCCCCCCTTTCCTTTTGTTTCTCTCTCACACCTGGCAGCTATCTTTTGCCCTGCCAGTACACTTTACACCTAATCACAGCCTATTACCATCTCGTCTAGCTTCTAATCTCTTTTACTTCTTTTGGTTCTTTAATTCTTTTGTCCGATCGCAGCCCTGCCTTCGATCTAGTTCCTTTTCTCTCCAGTTTTGAAGAAGGGTCAAACCCGAAACGTCAACTCAAATTTCTCTCCACGGATGTTGCCTGACTTGCTGAGTTTTTCCAGCATTTTCTGTTGTTATTTCGGATTTCCAACATCTGCAGTATTTTGCTATCGTGCCTTTTTCCGTGATGTACTCACATTTTCTAGTCCAAGAGCAATGAGATAGGTTTCAAAGGACTGTAACCAGTGAACCCATGGGATCAGCAGCTCACCGGGTAGTGCAAGGAAGGGAGGAGGTGGTGGAAGAGAGATTTCAGTCATCCTTGTCGCCAAATGTTGCTTTTGCAAAGATAATCCAGAGACCGTAAGCAGAGTTCAGTTCATGTTGCTTTTTTAATGGCTGCTCCACACACACACTCCCAGGCAAAAGCAATCGAATACCTATACACAATACCATGATAACAGCACTATCAAACTCCATGTGCTCAGGCCAAGGAAATCGAGTACCTATCACCAATGTCAGACATAACACCCCCTTCTCTCACTCTTCCCTCCCTCTCCCCCTTCTCTCACTATCCCCCTCCCTCTCCCCTTGTCTCTCGCTCTCCCCCTCCCTCTCCCTTCTCTCTCGCTCTACCCCCTCCATCTCCCCCTCTCTCTCCCCCTTCTCTCTCGCTCTCCCCCTCCCTCTCCCCCAACTCTCTCGTTCTCGCCCTTCTCTCTCGCTCCCGCCCTCCCTCTCTCCCTTCTTGCTTGTTCTCACCCCTCCCTCTCCCCCTTCTCTCTCGCTCTCCCCCTCCATCTCCCCGTCCATTCTCCCTCTCCCCCTCACTCTCCCCCTTCTCTCTCGCTCTCACCCCTCCTCTCCCCCTCCTTTCTCACTCTCACCCCTCCCTCTCCCCTTCTCTCTCACTCTCCCCCTCCCTTCTCTCTCGCTCTCCCCCTCCATCTCCCCGTCCATTCTCCCTCTCCCCCTCACTCTCCCCCTTCTCTCTCGCTCTCACCCCTCCTCTCCCCCTCCTTTCTCACTCTCACCCCTCCCTCTCCCCTTCTCTCTCACTCTCCCCCTCCCTTCTCTCTCGCTCTCCCCCTCCTTCTACCTCTCCCATTCTCTCTCGCTCTACCCCTCCCTCTCAATCTCCCCTCTCTCTCGCTCTCACCCCTCCCTCTCCCCGTTCTATCATGCTCTCTGCCCCCCTTCTCTCTCTCCTCTCCCCTCCCTCTTCCCCTCTCTCACTCTCCTCTCCCCTCCCTCTCCCCACTCTCTCTCTCTCCCCCTCTCCTTCTCTCTCTCCCCAGTCCCTCTCCCCTTTCTCTCTCCCTCTCCCCCTCCCTCTCCCCCAACTCTTCTTACTCTCACCCTTCTCTCTCGCTCTCCCCCTCCCTCTCTCCCTTCATGCTCACTCTCACCCCTCCCTCTCCCCCTTCTCGCTCATTCTCACCCTTCCCTCTCCCCCTTCTCTCTCGCTCTCCCCATCCATCTCCCCCTTCTTTCTTCCTCTCCCCCTCACTCACCCCATCTCTCTCGCTCTTGCCCTTCCCTCTCCCCTACTCTCTCACTCTCACCCCTCCCTCTCCCCTTCTCTCTCGCTCTCCCCTCCCTCTCTTCCTTCTCTCGCTCTCACCCTCCCTCTCTCCCTTCTCTCTCGCTCTCCCCCCTCCTTCACCCTCCCCTTCTCTCTCACTTTCCCCATCTCTCCCTCTCCCTTCCCCCGTGCTCTCACCCCTCCCTCTACCCCTTCTCTCTCGCTCTCCCCCTCTCCCCCTTCTCTCTCGCTCTCCCCCTCCCTCTGCCTCTTCTCTCTCGCTATCCCCTCCCTCTCCCCCTTCTCTCTCACTCTCACCCCTCCCTCTTCCCTTCTCTCTCACTCTCCCCCTCCCTCTCCCCTTCTCTCTCACTCTCCCCCTCCCCTCCCTTCCCTTCTCTCACTCTCCCCCTCCTTCTACCTCTCCCATTTGTTATGTTCATTAATAACTAGTCGTTTTTATTAAGAACAGCTAGCTTTAGCTAGATACTTTATTGAGCACATGTGGACTAGGTACAGTATCTGTAGCAGCCTCCATCTTGACTGCTGCCTTGTGGGTAGCCTAGTGCATCGTGGGTAGCCCACTCTTATATACATACAGCACCACCTAGTGTACCATTCCAGAATGACAGGTTACTGATCATTACATCCCCCTTTCTTTGAGGTTAAACAAAATCAGTATCAATCAATATCAATCAATAACAACATAAACATCTTCAACAGTCAATACATTTTCAATGTAGTTTTCTTTATACTCAAAGATTAAGTCTATCAGGCTTTTTTACTTCATGTGTGGATCTTCTCAGCACAGGTAAGTCTGATGTGTATTTGTGTTAGATTGTTCTGGTGGTGAATGAAAAGATTCAGTTGCGGCATTGTCATTGATTTGCTCTTCGATAGTCTCTTGTGTTTTTAGGAGGGAACGGTGGTTCCTCCTGAGAATCTGTCCTTCCTCAGTTTGAACAGTGTATGACCTTGCTCCTACTTCCTCAAGAACTGTAGCTTTCCTGTTCCATGCATCTGGATCCTCAATCCTGACAACATCATCCCTTGTCAATGGTTTCAGAGTTTTGGATGATTTGTCATAGTATGATTTCTGTTTCAGCTTTAACAGTTGAAGTCTCTGTCTCAGTTCCTTACTCTGCTTTTCTTTTGCACAGCAGGGTAGTGTGGTACGCAACTTGCGACCCATTAGGAGTTCAGCAGGTGAAGAACCAGAGTCTAAAGGTGAGGCTCGGTAGCTCAGCAGGGCGAGATAAGGATCAGACTTGCTTTCTGTCGCTTTCTTCAGTAGCTGCTTGAGAACTTGAACACCTTTCTCTGCCTTACCATTCGACTGAGCATACAAAGGACTGGATGTGATGTGTTGAAAGTCATAATGTGCTGCAAACTGTTGCCACTCCTTACAGTTGAAGCACGGACCATTGTCGCTAACGGCAATCCTGGGAATTCCATATCTGGCGAAGATGGATTTCACATGCATTATGACACTGCTTGCTGTGGTGCTTGAGAGCAGCACCATCTCAGGATAGTTAGAATAGTAGTCAATCACTATTGGATAGTCTTTACCATTTAAATGAAAAAGGTCCATACCAACCTTTTGCCATGGTGCTGTTGGTATGTCAGCTACTATCATTGGTTCCTTTGCTTGTTTGTTTTGGTGTTTCTGACATGTCTCACATTTGCCTATCATGTTCTCAATGTCCTTATTTATGCCAGGCCAATAAACAGTGTCTCTTGCTCTCCTTTTCCATTTTTCAATTCCGAGGTGTCCCTCATGAATCCTTTTGAGCATGTCTTGATGTAAAGCCTGTGGAATGACTATTCTGTTCTGTTTTAGTAATAGTCCACTTGCGACACTCAATTCTGACCTTATGTGAAAATATTTTGGACAGGAACCTTTTGGCCAACCATGATGAATGTTCTCTATTACTGTTTGTAATACTGTATCTTTTACTGTTTCTTCTGCTATTTGCTTTGATTTTGTGTCTGACATGGGCAGCGCAGCAGTGACCATACTCACATGAACATCCACGTCTTCTTCAGTAGAGCTCACATAACTCATTGTGGGTGCTCGGGATAGTGCATCTGCTAACACTATGTATTTGCCTGGTGTGTAGATCAGTTCAAAGTCATATCTTTGCAGCTTCATCATGAGTCGTTGAATCCTTGGAGACATCTCATTCAGGTTCTTTTTTATGATGGCAACCAGTGGGCTGTGGTCTGTCTCAGCTGTGAAGGTGGGAAGTCCATATATGTAGCCCTGAAACTTTTCTAGTCCAACTACCAAGCCTAGACATTCCTTTTCAATCTGGGCGTACCGACACTCAGTATCAGTCATAGACCTGGAGGCACAGGCAACAGGCTTCCAATCTTCACCCTCTGCTTGCAGCAAGACCGCACCTAGGCCATCTTTTGATGCATCCGTTGACACTTTGATTCTTTTTGTTGGGTCAAAGAAGGTGAGTACAGGTGTGGTTGTCAGCACTGTTTTGAGGTTCATCCACTCTTGTTCATGTCTTTCTGTCCATGCGAACTCATTTGTTTTATGTAGCAGGTCTCGCAGACAGGCTGTCTTGGCTGATAAGTTAGGAATGAACTTTCCAATGAAGTTTATCATCCCCATGATGCGTAGCACTCCTTTTTTGTCAGTGGGTCGGGGCATTTTGAGTATGGCGTTTACTTTTTCCATATCTGGCTCTATTCCTTTACCAGATAGATTGTCTCCTAGGAAAGTGATTTCCTGGACGCCAAACTGACACTTGGCTTTGTTGAGCTTCAGTCCATTCCGGCGTATGCTCTGTAGCACTTTAGTCAGTCTCTCATTGTGTTCTTTCAGTGTGGAGCCCCAGATGATGATGTCATCAACATAGACCCAAACTCCTTCCAGACCTTCAATTATGTGTTCCATCGCTCTATGAATGATTTCAGATGCAGATATTATCCTGAAAGGCATTCTGAGGAAAGAATACCTGCCAAATGTTGTGTTGAAGGTACAGTATTTGGTGCTCTCTTCATCCAGTTTTAGTTGCCAAAATCCTGGTGAGGCATCGAGCTTTGTAAAGTATCTGGCACTTAACATTTCACTGGTGACTTCTTCTCGCTTGGGAATCTGGTAGTGTTCACGTTTTATGTTTGCATTTAAGTCCTTTGGATCCATGCATATTCTTAGATCATTGTTCTTTTTCTTTACACATACCATGGAGTTAACCCAGTCTGTTGGCTCTTCGACTTTCCTGATGACTCCTAGTGTGGTCATTCTGTCCAGTTCATTCTTGAGCCGGTCACGCAGGGGTGCTGGAACTCTTCATGGAGCATGTACCACTGGCTGAGCATCCTCCTTTAGCTGGATCTTGTAAGTGAATGGTAGAACTCCAAATCCTTTGAACACATCCTGGAAATTATTCACTACAGAATCCACCGAGTCATCTGGTCTGCTTATGGCACAGTTTATACGGTAGACTCTCTTGACCAGTTCTAAGTCCTCACAAGCTTTGTCACCCAGTAGTGAATCAAGTCCTTCAGCCACAACAGAAAGCATGAGATGATGCACTTTGTCTTTGACTGTCACTTTAAGTCTGCATACACCTAAGCTATCTATTTTCTGTCCATTATAGTCCTTCAGTAGTACTGACTTTTTCTGTATTTTGGGCTTTTCTTTCATATTGTTAATGTCACTCATACTGATTAAGTTTGCTTTTGCCCCAGTGTCTAGTTTCAATGGACCTAATGCTCCATTTACCTGCAGTGGGATCATCCATTTGTCCTCTTTTACTGCATTAACTTTATGTTCAGCATTGTTAATTCCTGAGAGCTGCACATTTTCTGTATCCTTTTTGATATTGTCACATGACACCATTCCTACAAAAATGTCTCACTTAAATCAGTGTCCTCAATTACATTAACTCGTTGCCCTTTCTTAGTTTCAAACTTCTTTAGCACATCGTCTAATTTTTCTCTGTTCTCCTCTGGATTAAATACAAATGTATTAAATACCTCTATTGCCTGTGGGCCTGCAACCGTGAGCAGCAACGCTATTTTCCTTGCGTCTGGCTTCATACCGTACCCGATGGCAGCAATGTAGAGTTCGAATTGTTGTTTAAAAGTCTGCCAATTGTAGTCGACATTTTCTGTGAGTTTCAAACGCTCTGGTGGCTTCAAATTCTCCATGTCGCGTTGCACGATATTCAGCAGATCTTACAAATCCTGGTACCATGTTATGTTCATTAATAACTAGTCGTTTTTATTAAGAACAGATAGCTTTTGCTAGACACTATATTGAGCACATGTGGACTAGGTACAGTATCTGTAGCGGCCTCCATCTTGACTGCTGCCTTGTGGGTAGCCTAGTGCATCATGGGTAGCCCACTCTTATATATATATACAGCACAACCTAGTGTACCATTCCAGAATGACACATTACTGATCATTACACCATTCTCTCTCGCTCTCCCCACTTCCTCTCCCTCACTCTCCCCCTCCCTTTGCTGTCGCTCTCCCCCTCCCTCTCCCCCTCCCTTCTCTCTTGCTCTCCCCCTCCCTCTCCACTTCTCTCTCGCTCTCCCCTCCCTCTCCCTTCTCTCTCGCTCTCCCCCTCCCTTACACTCTCCTTCTCCTTCTCCCTTCTCTCTCACTCTCCCCATCCCTCTCCCCTTCTCACTCTTGCTCTCCCCCTCCCTCTCCCCTTCTCTCACTCTCCCCTCCCTTTCCCCCTTCTCTCACTCTCCCCTCCCTTTCCCACTTCTCTCACTCTACCCTCCCTCTCCCCTTCTCTCTCTGTCCCCCTCCCTCTCCCCTTGTCTCTCGCTCGCCGCCCTCCCTCTCCCCTTGTCTCTCGCTCTCCCCCTCCCTCTCCCTTCTCTCTCGCTCTACCCCCTCCATCTCCCCCTCCCTCTCCCCCAACTCTCTCACTCTCCCCCTTCTCTCTTGCTCTCCCCTCTCTCTCCCCTTCTCTCTCACTCTCCCCTCCCTCTCCCTTCTCTCTCACTCTCCCCTCCCTCTCCCTTCTCTCTCACTCTCCCCCTCCCTCTCCCCTTCTCTCTCGCACTCCCCCTCCCTCTCCCCTTCTCTTGCTCTCCCCCTCCCTCTCCCCCTTCTCTCTTGCTCTCCCTCCTCCCTCTCCCTTCTCTCTCGCTCTCCCCCTCCCTCTCCCTTCTCTCTCACTCTCCCCCTCCCTCTCCCCTTCTCTCTCACTCTCCCCCTCCCTCTCCTCTTCTCTCTCGCTCTCCCCCTCCCGCTACCCTTCTCTCTCGCTCTCCCCCTCCCTCTCCCCTTCTCTCGTTCTCCCCCTCCCTCTCCCCCTTCTCTCTCGCCCTCCTCCCACTCCCTCCCCTTCTCTCTCTCTCCCCTCCCTCTCCCCCTTCCTCCCTCTCCCCCTCCCTCACCCCTTCTCTCTCGCTTACCCCTCTCTCTCGCTCTCCCCCTCCCTCTCCCTTCTCTCTCGCTCTCCCCCTCCCTCTCCCTTCTCTCTCACTCTCCCCCTCCCTCTCCCCTTCTCTCTCACTCTCCCCCTCCCTCTCCCCTTCTCTCTCGCTCTCCCCCTCCCGCTACCCTTCTCTCTCGCTCTCCCCCTCCCTCTCCCCTTCTCTCGTTCTCCCCCTCCCTCTCCCCCTTCTCTCTCGCCCTCCTCCCACTCCCTCCCCTTCTCTCTCTCTCCCCTCCCCTCTCCCCCTTCCTCCCCTCCCCCCTCCCTCACCCCTTCTCTCTCGCTCTCCCCCTCCCTTGCCCCTTCTCTCTCGCTCTCCCCCTCCCTCTCCCCTTCTCTCTTGCTCTCCCCCTCCCTCTTCCCCTTCTCTCTCGCTCTCCCCCTCTCTCTCCCCTTCTCTCTCGCTCACCCCTCTCTCTCGCTCTCCCCCTCCCTCTTTCCCTTCTCTCTCGCTCTCTCCCCTTCTCTCACCCTCCCCCTCCCTCGCCCCCTTCTCATCCCTCTCCCCCTCCCTCTCACCCTTCCCTCTCGCTATCCCTTCTCTCTCACTCTCCCCCTCCCCCTCCCTCTCCCCTTCCCTCCCCTCCCTCTCCCCTTCTCTCGCTCTCCCCCTCCCTCTCCCCTTCTCTCTCACTCACCCCTCTCTCTCGCTCTCCCCCTCCCTCTTCCCCTTCTCTCTCGCTCTCCCGCCTCTCCCCTTCCCTCCCCCTCCCTCTCCCCTTCTCTCGCTCTCCCCCTCCCTCTCACCCTTCCCTCTCGTTCTCCCCCTCCCTCTCCCGCTTCTCTCTCGCTCTGCCCCTCCCTTTCTCCTTCTCTCTAGCTCTCCCCCCTTCCTCTCACTTCTCTCTCGCTCTCCCCCTCCTTCTCCCCTTCACCCTCGCTCTCCCCCTCCCCTTCTTGCTCGCTCTCCCCCTCCCTCTCCCCATTCTCTCTCGCTCTCCCCCCTCCCTCTCCCTTCTCTCGCTCTCCCCCTCCCTTTCCCTTCTATCTCGCTCTCCCCCTCCCTCTCCCCTACACCCTCGCTCTCCCACCCCCCTCTCCACTTCTCTCTCACTCTCCCCCTCCCTCTTCCCTTCTCTCTCGCTCTCCCCCTCCCTCTACCCGTCTCTCTTGCTCTCCCCCCTGCCTCGCCTCTTCTCTCCCTTCCCTCTCGCTCTCCCCCTCCCTCTCTCTCGCTCTCCCCATCCCACTTCCCTTCTCTCTCACTCTCCCCTCCCTCTCCCCTTCTCTCTCGCTCTCCCCCTCCCTCTCCCCTTCTCTCTCGCTCTCCCCCTCCCTCTCCCCTTCTCTCTCGCTCTCCCCTCCCTCTCCCTTTGCTCTCGCTCTCCCCTCCCTCTCCCCCTCTCTCTCTCCCCCTCTCCTTCTCTCTCTCCCCAGTCCCTCTCCCCCTTCTCTCTCCCTCTCCCCCCTCACTCTCCCCTTCTCTCTCACTCTCACCCTTCTCTCTCGCTCTCCCTCTCCCCCTCTCTCTCTCCTCTCTCCGCCCTCTCCCCCTCTCTCTCCATCTCCTTCTCCCACTTCTCTCTCGCTCTCCCCCTCCCTCTCCCCCTTCTCTCTCTCACTCTCCCTCTCTCACTCTCCCCCTCTCTCTCCCCCTCTCCTTCTCTCTCTCCCCAGTCCCTCTCCCTTCTCTGTCGTTCTCCCCCTCCCTCTCCCTCTCTCTTCTCTCTCGCTCTCCGCTCCCTCTCCCTCTCCCTTCTCTCTCGCTCTCCCCCTCCCTCTCCCTTCATGCTCACTTCCCTCCATCTCCCCCTCCCTTCCCTCTCGCTCTCCCCCTCCCTCTCTCCCTTTTCTCTCGCTCTCCCCCTCCCTCTCTCCCTTCTCTCTTGCTCTCCTTCCCTCTCTCCCTTCTCTCTTGCTCTCCCCCCTCTCTCCCTTCTATCTCACTCTCCCCTCCTCTCACCCCTTCTCTCTCGCTCTCCCCCTCTCTCTCGCTCTCTCCCTTCTCTCTCTCTCTCTCCTCTCTCCCTCTCTCTCCCCTTCTCTCAATTCAATTCATTTCAATTCAAATCGCTTTATTGGCATGACAAGTTACATCTTATGTTGCCAAAGCATCGAAAAACATTCATGTTTGTACACAAAAATACAAATCTATCCATACAGTTTATAAACAGATATATCCCTGAGTGTATAAATATACTTTCATATAATTTATATATACTCTTTTCTTATATTTAGTGGTTGTCCCTCTGTTTATGGCAAGCTGTAACATAGTGTGCCGCTAGTGTTACACAATTTCTCTCTTCCCCTAGTAGGTATGGGAGTTTTTGGTCGTCATTCAAATTTCTGAATTCTGGGCATATTTTTGTGAATTTTAGGTAGAAATTCTCCCGTATGCCCTGATATTTTCTACAAGCTGTGAGGAAGTGCATCTCTGTCTCCACCACTCCCTGACTGCAGTGAGAGCATATCCTGTGTCTACCTTTTTCGATCGCCAGGCTATGTTCACTAAGTCTGTACATTGTCAAGGTTTTTCTCAGTTTGCTATCCTTTACCATGGTCAGGTAATCAGCCATGTTGTATTGTCTGTTTAGGGCCAAGTAGCAATTGAGTTTGCTTTGGGTTTTTGTTGTTTCTGCCCAATATGACAGATATTTTGCTTAGCGACGATTGTGTTGGGTCGAATTCTTTGTGTTACGCTGTCACTGTCCTGAGGCTGGTTATTGTTAGTAGTGTTAGTAGTTACTTCACTGAGTCCCAGGACTAGTTGACTGAGGGTATTCTTCTTTATGGTCCTCTCTTGGCATTTCAGGGCTTCGTAATGATAGCATTGGGGGTTGCTCATTTCTAGGTGTTTCCAGAATTTGGTGGCTCTTTTTTGGATAGTGATTATTAATGGGTAGTGGCCTAGTTCTGCCCTGCATGCATTGTTTACGGTTTTCCTTTGAGTCCGGAGGATACTTTTACAGAATTCTGCATGTAGGATCTCAATTGGGTGTTTGTCCCATTTTGCAAATTCTTGTTGTGTTAGCGGTCCCCACACCTCACTGCCATAGAGTGCAATTGGTCCAATTATTGATTTGAAAATTTTGAGCCAAATGCTAATTGGGATTTCTATTTGGATTGATTTTTTAATGGCATAGAAAGCCCTTCTTGCTTTCTCTTTCAGTTCATTCACAGCCAGTTTGAAATTTCCCATAGAACTGATTTTTAAGCCCAAGTATATGTAGTTAGTGGTTTGTTCAATTTTGGTTGTTCCTAGTGTGAAATTTATTTTGGGTCCCTGATGTCTGGATCTTTGCTGGAACACAAGGACTTTGGTTTTTTGGGGATTTATTGTCAGGGCCCAAGTCTGGCAGTACGACTCCAGCAGATCCAGGTTCTGCTGTAGACCCTCCTTAGTTGGTGACAGCAGAACTAGGTCATCTGCATAGAGGAGGAATTTAACCTTGGATTCGTATAGGGTGAGGCCGGGTGCTGTAGATTGTTCAAGTAGTTTTGCCAATTCATTTATGTAAATATTAAAGAGTGTCAGTGAGATTGGCGAGCCCTGCGTCACCCCCCGCCCCTGTGGGAAGTATTTTGTTTGTTTGTCTCCAATTTTAACTGCACATTTGTTGTTTGTATACATTGATTTAATTACATCATATGTTTTTCCCCCTACCCCGCTTTCGATAAGTTTCAGGAATAAACCATCGTGCCAGATGGAATCGAAAGCCTTCTGGAAATCTATAAAGCATGCGTAGATTTTGCTTTTGTTTTGATGAACGTGCTTGTCGATTAGCATCTGTAGGGTGAAGATATGATCTGATGTTCTATAGTTTGGCAGGAATCCAATTTGACTTTTACTCAAGACATTGTGCTCCTCAAGGAAGTTTATAAGTCTTTTGTTTATGATACTACAGAATACCTTCCCCAGGTTACTGTTTACACAGATGCCTCGATAGTTATTTGGGTCGACTTTGTCCCCACTTTTGTATATGGGTGTTATGAGTCCTTTGTTCCAGATATCAGGGAAGCAACCGACACTCAGAACCAAGTTGAAGAGTTTTAGGATAGCCAGTTTCATTTTATCGTCTGTGTGTTTAATCATCTCGCTTAGTATGCCGTCTGCCCCGCAAGCTTTTCCTGGTCGCAGGTCCTTGAGTTTTTCAAAAAGTTCTTTTTCTGTTATTATGGAGTCTAGCGGGTTGTGGTTATCTTTTATGGCCATTTCGAGCTTTTCCAGTTTTTTGCATATTTGGTGTTGCTCTGGCCTTAGTGTGTTTTTCTGGTATAATTTTTCAAAGTGGTTTTCCCATGTGTCTCCATTTTGAATGGCCAATTCGTCGTGTTGTTTTTTGTGTAATGTATTCCAGTTGTCCCAGAAACAATTGGAATCAATGGATTCCTCAATGGAGCTGAGTGTATTCTTAATATATTGCTCTTTTTTGGTTCTGAGTGTGTTTCTGTATTGTGTTAGTGTCTGACAATAAGTAAGGCGTAATTCCTCGTTTTCTGGATGTCTGTATTTTTGGTTTGATATTTTTCTAAGTTTTTTCCTCATGTTATGGCAATCTGGGTCAAACCATTTTTCATAGCTTTTTGTTTTGGGTTTGTTCTTGCGAGCTTTCAAGTTTGACCTTGTTGCCAAATTATCAAAAATATTGTTTAGGTTATTCACTGCCCGGTTTATGCCTTCTTTATTGTGAGTGTAAATGTTATCCAGAAAGGTGTCCAAGAGAGCTTGAGTTGATTCATTGCTAATTGCTTTCTGGTATTTTTCCGTTTCGTTTTTGGCCCATCTGTACAATTTTTTGGTGTTGTACAGTTTACTGGGTTGTGTTTCTGTGTTGTTTGTTTCTGTCTTTTTAAGATACATAGTAATTTGACTGTGATCTGACAGTGTTGTTTGTGGTTTGACTGTGAATGCTCTGAAAGAGGATGGGTCCAAATCCGTAATCATATAGTCTACGGTGCTGCAGCCAGGAGGTGAGCAATAGGTCGATCTTCCTAGGAGGTCTCCCATGAACCTACCATTGACAATGTACAGACCCAGGCTTCGACAGAGTTGCAGGAGCTGTTTTCCGTTGGTATTTGTCTGCTTGTCGCAGTTATGCCTGTATGGAAGGGAAGGATATCGAAGTGGTTATTCCCGAATATGTAATAGTTTTCCCTGATTATTGGTGAAGTCTGGTTTTTCGCCAGTTCTTGAATTGAGGTCACCACAGATCAAACACGTTCCCCTGGGCCTGGAATTGGATAATTTCCCTCTCAATGTTGGAGAAGGTGTCCTCTTTAAAGTACGGGGATTCCATTGGGGGGATATAGAGTGTGCAAATGAGAATATCTTGGGTGTTAGAGATAATCCCCCTCTCAATTTTGAGCCACATGTGGTTTTTCGCCCTTTTTTATAAATTTGATGCAATTCTTAAGCTCTGTTTTAAACCAAATCAGTATGCCTCCGGAGTCTCTGCCTTGGGTTACTCCTGGTAATTTCTCCCTCCCTCTCCCCTCCCTCTCCCCTCTTTCTCACTCTCCCCCCCTTGATTCACTCTCGCTTTCCCCCCATCTCCCTCTCACTCCTCTCCCAATCACTTCTCTCTCGCTCTCCCCCTCCCTCTCTCCCTTCTCTCTCGCTCGCCCCCTCCGTCTCTCCCTTCTCTCTCGCTCTCCCCTCCATCTCCCCTCCTCTCTTCTCCTCTCCCCTCCCTCTCCCCCTCTCTCTCTCCTCTCCCATTCCTCTCCCCTCTCTCTCTCTCCTCCCCTCCTTCTCCCCCTCACTCTCTCCCCCCCTTCTCTCTCTCCCCAGTCCCTCCCCCCTTCTCTCTCCTCTCCCTCCCTCTCCCCCTCTCTCTCCTCTCCCTCCCTCTCCCCCTCTCTCTCCTCTTCCCTCCTTCTGCCCCTCTCTCTCTCCCCTTCTCCTTCTCTCTCTCCCCAGTCCCTTTCCCCTTCTCTCTCCCTCTCTCCCTCCCTCTCCCCCTTCTCTCTCACTCTCCCACCTTCCTCTCCCTTCTTTCTCTCACCTCTCCCCTCCCTCTCCCCCTCTCTCTCCCCCTCTCTCTCCCCCTCTCTCCTACTCCCCCTTCTCTCTCGATCTCCCCCTCTCTCGCTCTCCCCCTCTCGAATCTACCCCTTCTCTCTCTCCTCTCCCCTCCCTCTCGCCTCTCTCTCTCCTCTCCCCTCCCTCTCCCCCCTCTCCTTCTCTCTCTCCCCAGTCCCTCTCCTTCTCTCTCTCCCCAGTCCCTCTCCTTCTCTCTCCCTTCTCTCTCCCTCTCCACATTCTCTCTCACTCTCTTCCTTCTCTCGCGCTCTCGCCCCTGCCTCTCACACTTCTCTCTCGCTCTCCCCCCTCCCTCTCTCCCATCTCTCTCGCTCTCCCCCTCCCTCTCTCCCTTCTCTCTCATTTTCCCCCTCCCTCTCCCTTCTCTTTCATTTTCCCCCTCCCTCTCCCTTCTCTTTCATTTTCCCCCTCCCTCTCCCTTCTCTCTCGTTCTCCCCCTCCCTCTCCCCTCTTGTTGTGTCCGTACCTTTCTACTAGACACAATTAGGGCTCAGAACCCAGAGATTCAAACATGAGGCTATTTTATTCAAAGGGAAGATTCTGGAGAGTACAGAACAAAGAAAACAGAAACCCAACCAAAAGAACAAACCCAACCATTTATCTGCTGTGACAGCGTCACCGCAGGTGGGAGGAGACCACATAATACATAACATATTCCGCCCCTCTTATATGAAATGTGCACATTATTCCTCAACAGGTAAGTTACTTTCAATGCACTCACTAACCAAGGGTAGTGGTAGACTGCCTCAAACCCTGTCTTTACCCTGGGGTTTATTCTGCCCCAGTCTTGTGGGTAAGTCACTAAGCCTACAGATCCAAGTGTCTTGGATGCCACCGCTCTCTGACAGGATACCGGCGGTCATCGCTGGCTTCCACAGCAGTAGGCATTGACATAGGCCTAGCTAGAGAAGGTGCCTATGTCAGTCGAAAGTCAGGAGTTTGCACAGGTGGAACAGTCTCTTTGGCTTCCTGTGTTGGAGAAGAGCACTGTGGCAAAGGATGCTGGTTTGCGATATCATCCGGAAACAGTTCAGGCCACCCAGCGTTGGAGCCTCTGTGGCTGTCTCTGCTCCTAGCAACAGTTGATCAGTGTGTCTTCTCCAGACGACGTCCTCAGCAGTCTCAACCGTTGTAAGACACAGGGCCCGTCTGCGCGATCATCGTAGCAGGAACCCATTTCGGTCCAGTGTTGTAGTTTCGAGCTAGGACGTGCTCTCCAGGATGAAACCGCCTCTCCTTGGCTCGTTTCTCTCTCCTTTCAACTTGAGCTTGTTGTTGACGATGGACAACCTGTTCTGCCTTGGAGGTTTGAGTAAGTCAAAACTTGTCCGCAACTGCCTCTTCATCATGAGCGAAGCGGGGAAAGTTTTGGTTGTGGCATGCGGCTCGTTCCTGTAGGACATCAGGAAGCTGTTCAGACGTTGGCGGATTGAGCCCATGACCTTTGTGATGCCTTCAAGGCGTGCTTCAAAGTTTGCACAAACCTTTCTGCCAGGCCATTAGTAGAGGAATGATAGGGCGCAGACCTGATGTGTTGGACACCATTCACTTGCAGGAAGGTTGCAAACTCCTGTGATACAAATTGTCGACCGTTGTCACTTATGAGTTGCTCCGGTGAGCCATAACGGCTGAACATCTCACCAAGTTTCTCAATTGTTTTCTCTGCCGTGGTAGACCTCATCACAGCGACCTCCGGCCACTTGCTACAAGCGTCACAACCACCATAAACATCTTCTTTTCGAAATGACCGGCGAAGTGCACATGTACTCGCTGCCACACTTCTTCAGGCCAATCCCAGGGGAGTAGGGTTGCCAGCTGTGGAACATTCCGGACCCTTTGACATGGGGAACATGTTTTGGCTTTCTCCTCAATATTTCCATCGAGACCTGGCCACCAGAAGTAGCTTCTTGCCATTTCCTTCATCCGAACCATCCCACTGTGGCCTGTATGATGTTGTTGCAGTACAGGTTCCTCAGAGCTGGCGGAATGATGACATGGTGGCCCCAGAGAAGACAACCTGCCTGGATGGAGAGCTCATTTCTTTTTAAATGTGAGGTTTCAAACTAGGAGAATCTCCTATAGCTCTCCCTCGAATGACATCGTCCATTACCTCAGACAGGACTGGATCGTTGCGGGTCTACCTTCGCACCTGAACTGCAGTGACAGGTGCTCCCTCTGCTTGTCTGAAGTAGAAGATGTCTATCTGATGAGGCTCTGGGGGAGTAACAGGCAAGGGCAGCCTCGAGAGACCGTCTGCATTGCCGTGCAAGTGTGATTTGCGATATTTGACGTCGTATGTGTGTCCTGACAACAGTAAAGCCCACCTTTGCATCCTGCTTGCAGCAAGAGACGGAATTCCGGTGTGGGGCCCGAAGATTGAAGTCAATGGACGGCGGTCCGTCAGGAGTGTGAACCTTCTCCCATACAGGTACTGATGAAATTTTTGAATTCCAAAAACGATTCCCAAGGCCTCGTGCTCAACCTGTGCATAGTTACTCTTGGCCTTGTTCAAGGTGCGTGATGCGAAGGCGATAGGTTTCTCTTCACCAGAAGGCATGATGTGGGATATGACTGCTCCCACACCATATGGTGATGCATCACGTGCTAGCTGCACGGGTAGTTTAGGTCGAAGTGTGTCAGGACCTTCGACTTCATCAATGCTTTCTTTGCTTGGACGAAAGCTTCGTTGCACAGTTCAGTCCATTTCCATGTTTTGCCTTGACATGGCAACTGATGTAGCGGCTTCAGCAATGTTGCTAAGTCTGGAATAAACTTTCCATAGTAGTTAAGTAGCCCCAGGAATGAACGTAACTGGCTCACATTCCGGGGTGCAGGGGCCTCCACGATCGCCTTGACCTTTGACGGCACCTTATGCAGGTAGCACTGGACTCTTGGCAGTCCACTCAAAATCTGATCCATTGCCATTTGGAATAGAGCAGGGGCTGATGTAATTCCAAACGGAAGGTGGCAGTACCTGTATAGCCCCTTGTGTGTCACAATTGTCAGCAACTCCTTTGATTTGTCATCGACATGCATTTTTAGATAAGCCTGGCATAATTCTATTTTGCTGCACTTTTGCCCTCCGGCCAGGCCCGTAAAAAGATCACCAATGAGGGGAAGAGTGTACTCTTCCGCAGACAGCACTGGGTTAATCGTCACTTTAAAATCCCCGCAGATTCGAATAGATCCATCCTTTCAGGACAGGAACAATGGGTGTGGCCCATTTGCTCATGCTCACAGGCTCCAGGACTCTATTCTCGACTAAGGCCTCCAAGTTAGCCTCAACTTTTGGCCTAATTGCATAGGGTACAGGTCGGCCTTGTGAAACTACGGCTTGCTGTCAGGCTTAATGTTCAGTCTCACGCTGATCTTTTTCATGCTCCCAAGTTCACCATTGAAGAGTTATCCATGTTTGTTTAAAACTGCAGTCAGACCTGACTCCCCCTTTGACATCATGCGGACTGCAGGCCAGACCAGCGTGATTTTCTCCAGCCACGCACGTCCCAGTAGAGATGGGTAATTTCCCTTTACCACATATAGTGGCAATTTCGCAGTCTGTCCGTTCAATTTAACTGTCACCTCAATGGCGCCACTGATGGCCACAGGTTCGCCAGTATACATCTTTAGCACAATATTTGTTGGATGAAGGGTAAGATGCTTTAGCATTTTGTTGTAGACAGTGTCTGAAACAAGGGACACTGCCGCGCTTGTGTCCACCTCCATCTGCACTGATTGTCCCTCCACCAGCGGTGACACCCAGTAGCCATTTGAACCACCTGCAACCGTCAGTATGTGCACCTCTTCCTCCTAAGAGATGTCGCTCCCCTCTGTTTTGCTTGTTCCATCATACTGCACTGAATGAACACTCTTTTTCTTCTCTTGTCCAAATACAGACATTTTGCTTTCATGCTTCCCAGCTCTGTCTGTTCTTTTTTTTTACCTCTACAGGCATGTTCAATGTGACCCTTTTTGGCACAATTTCGGCATTCCAGATCCGTACACCAGCAGTCATTAGCGTGATGGCCCGTTTTCCCACAACGGTAACACGTGCCGTTCCGCGCACCTTTAGGCTCAGACGACACCTTGTGAACTCTCCCTGTTGAACTAAACTGGTGAGCCTCCTTTTCCACCATCTCCATGGAGACACTAACTTCAATGGCCTTTTCAAGAGTAAGGTTGTCCTCAGTAAGAAGGCGCTTCTGTGTGGCTGCACTTTGCAGACCACACACAAGTCTGTCTCTAATGGTGTCATTCAGCACCTCCTTGAACTCGCAGTGTTCTGACAACCTTTTTAAAGCAGCAACAAACATAATCACTGATTCCCTCTCCTCTTGATTCCATTTGTGAAATCTAAATCCCTCAGCAATAACCAGAGGTTTCGGTGAAAAATGTGCTCCAAGAATTTCCACTAGTTGTTTATATGTTTTAGTTCCTGGCTTAACTGGCTGTACAAGGCTGCGCAGTAAATTGAATGTCTTTGCTCCCAGTATACTCAAAAAGGTAGGCACGACCTTATCGCTTGCCACCGCATTCGCCAAAACAAAATAGTCAAAACATTCCGTATAAACGCTCCATTGCTCCACATTTTCATCAAAATCACCGATGTTTCCGAATATAGTAGCCATCTCACGTTTCAAATTTTAATTTCTGTTTACTCACTGCACCCGTCTCTGTTCCGAGTGTTTTGCAGTCGAAAACAAGAAAGTTCCCACAACGCAGATTCATCCGATCCTCGTCGCCACTTTCTACCTTGTCACAATTAGGGCTCAGAACCCAGAGATGCAAACATGAGGTTACTTTATTCAAAAGGAAGGTTCTGGAGAGTACAGAACAAAGTAAACAAAAACCCAACCAAGAGAACAAACCCAACCATTTATCTGCTGTGACAGTGCCACCGCAGGTGGGAGGAGAACACATAATACATAACACCCCTCCCTTCTCTCTCGCTCTCCCCCCCCACCTTCTCCCTTCTCTCTCATTCACCCCCTCCCTCTCCCTCTCCCTTCTCCCTTGCACTCCCCCCTCCCTCTCCCTCTCCCTTCTCTCTCATTCTCCCCTCCCTCACCCTCTCCCTTCTCCCTTGCTCTCTCCCTTCCCTCTCCCTCTCCCTTCTCTCTTGCTTACTCCCCTCCCTCTCCCTCCTCTCTCGATCTCACCCCTCACCCTCCCTCTCCCTTCTCTCTCACTCTCCCCCTCCCTTCTCTCTCGCTCACCCCCCCGCTCCTTCTCCCTTCTCTCTCGCTCTCCCCCCTCCCACTCCCTCTCCCTTCTCTCTCGCTCTCCCCTCCCTCTCCCTTCTCTCTCGCTCTCCCCCTCCCTCTCTCCCTCTCTCTCCTCCCTCTCTCCTCTCTCCCTGCTCTCTCTCACCCCTCCCTCTCCCATTCTCTCTCCCACCCTCCCTCGCCTTCTCTTTCGCTCTGCCCCTCCCTCTCCCCCTTCTCTCTCGCTCTCCCCCTCTCTTGCTCTCCCCCTCTCTCACTCTCCCCTTCTCTCTCTCTCCCCTTCTCTCTCTCTCTCCCCTACTCCCTCGCACTCCCCCTCCCTCTCCACTTCTCTCTCGCTCTCACCCCTCTTCTCCCCTTCTCTGTCGCTCTCCCCCTCCCTCTCCCTCTCCATTCTCTGTCGCTCTCCCCCTCCCTCTCCTTCTCTCTCGCTCTTCCCCTCCCTCTCTCCCTTATCTCTCGTTCTCCCCCTCCCTCTCGCTTCTCTCTCACGCTCCCCTCCCTCCCTCTCCCTTCTCTCCAGCTCTCCCCCTCCCTCTCCCTCTCCCTTCTCTGTCGCTCTCCCCCCTCTTCTCTCTCGCTCTCACCCCTCCCTCTCCCCCTTCTCTCTCGCTCTCCCCCTCCCTCTCCCTTCTCTCTCGCTCTCCCCCTCCCTCTCCGCTTCTCTCTCTCTCCCCCCACCCTCTCTACTTCTCTCTTGCTTTCAACCCTCCTGTCCCCTTCTCTCCCGCTCTCCACCCTCCCTCTCCCCTTCTCTCTCGCTCTGCCCCTCCCTCTGGCCCTTCTCTCTCACTCACACCCCTGCCTCTCCCCCTTCTCTCTCATTCTCCCCCTCCCTATCCCTCTCCCCTTCTCTCTCACTCTCCCCTCCCTCTCCCTCCCTCTCTCGCTCTCCCCCTCCCTCTCCCTTCACTCCAGCTCTCCCCCTCCCTCTCCCTCTCCCTTCTCTCTCACTCTCACTCCTGCCTCTCCCCCTTCTCTCTTGCTCTCCCCCTCCCTCTCCTTCTCTCTCGCTCTCCCCCTCCATCTCCTTCTCTCTCGCTCTCCCCACTCCCTCTCTCTCCCCCACTCCTTCTCCCCCTTCTCTCTCTCTCTCCCCCTTCTCTCCCGCACTCCCCCTTCTCTCTCTCCCCCTTCTCTCTCTCCTCTCCCCTCCCTCTCCCCCTCTCCTCTCCCCTCCGTCTCCCCCCACTCTCTCTCCCCCCTCCCCTCCCCTTCCTCTCTCTCCCCCGCTCCCTCTCCCCCTCTCTCACTCTCTCCTCTCCCCTCCCTCTCTCTCTCACCCCCCTCTCCATCTCTCTCTCCCCAGTCCCTCTGACCCACCTCTCTCTCCTCTTCCCTCCCTCTCCCCCTCCCTCTCCACCTTCTCTCTTGCTCTCCCCCTCACTCTCCCTTCTCTCTCGCTCTCCCCCTCCCTCTCCCTTCTCTCTCGCTCTCCCCCTCCCTCTTCCTCTCCCCTTCTCTCTCGCTCTCCCCTTCCCTCTCCCTCCTCTCTCGCTCTCCCCTCCCTCTCCCTTCACTCTCGCTCTCCCCCTCCTTCTCCCTCTCCCTTCTCACTCTCTCCCCCCTGCCTCTCACTCTCCCTTCCCTCTCACTCTCACCCCGCCCTCTACCCCTTCTCTCTCGCTCTCCCCCTCCCTCACCCCTTCACTCTCGCTCTCCCCTCCCCTCCTTTCTCACTCACTCTCCCCCTCCTTCTACCTCTCCCCTTCTCTCTCGCTCACCCCACTCCCTCTCCCTCACTCGCCCCCTCCCTCTCCCTTCTCTCTCGCTCTCCCCCTCCCTCTCCCCCTCCCTTCTCTCTTGCTCTCCCCCTCCCTCTCCCTCTCCCTTCTCTGTCGCTCTCCCCCTCCCTCTCCTTCTCTCTCGCTCTTCCCCTCCCTCTCTCCCTTATCTCTCGTTCTCCCCCTCCCTCTCGCTTCTCTCTCACGCTCCCCTCCCTCCCTCTCCCTTCTCTCCAGCTCTCCCCCTCCCTCTCCCTCTCCCTTCTCTGTCGCTCTCCCCCCTCTCTTCTCTCTCGCTCTCACCCCTCCCTCTCCCCCTTCTCTCTCGCTCTCCCCCTCCCTCTCCCTTCTCTCTCGCTCTCCCCCTCCCTCTCCGCTTCTCTCTCTCTCCCCCCACCCTCTCTACTTCTCTCTCGCTTTCAACCCTCCTGTCCCCTTCTCTCCCGCTCTCCACCCTCCCTCTCCCCTTCTCTCTCGCTCTGCCCCTCCCTCTGGCCCTTCTCTCTCACTCACACCCCTGCCTCTCCCCCTTCTCTCTCATTCTCCCCCTCCCTATCCCTCTCCCCTTCTCTCTCACTCTCCCCTCCCTCTCCCTCCCTCTCTCGCTCTCCCCCTCCCTCTCCCTTCACTCCAGCTCTCCCCCTCCCTCTCCCTCTCCCTTCTCTCTCACTCTCACTCCTGCCTCTCCCCCTTCTCTCTTGCTCTCCCCCTCCCTCTCCTTCTCTCTCGCTCTCCCCCTCCATCTCCTTCTCTCTCGCTCTCCCCACTCCCTCTCTCTCCCCCACTCCTTCTCCCCCTTCTCTCTCTCTCTCCCCCTTCTCTCCCGCACTCCCCCTTCTCTCTCTCCCCCTTCTCTCTCTCCTCTCCCCTCCCTCTCCCCCTCTCCTCTCCCCTCCGTCTCCCCCCACTCTCTCTCCCCCTCCCCTCCCCTTCCTCTCTCTCCCCCCGCTCCCTCTCCCCCTCTCTCACTCTCTCCTCTCCCCTCCCTCTCTCTCTCACCCCCCTCTCCATCTCTCTCTCCCCAGTCCCTCTGACCCACCTCTCTCTCCTCTTCCCTCCCTCTCCCCCTCCCTCTCCACCTTCTCTCTTGCTCTCCCCCTCACTCTCCCTTCTCTCTCGCTCTCCCCCTCCCTCTCCCTTCTCTCTCGCTCTCCCCCTCCCTCTTCCTCTCCCCTTCTCTCTCTCGCTCTCCCCTTCCCTCTCCCTCCTCTCTCGCTCTCCCCTCCCTCTCCCTTCACTCTCGCTCTCCCCCTCCTTCTCCCTCTCCCTTCTCACTCTCTCCCCCCTGCCTCTCACTCTCCCTTCCCTCTCACTCTCACCCCGCCCTCTACCCCTTCTCTCTCGCTCTCCCCCTCCCTCACCCCTTCACTCTCGCTCTCCCCTCCCCTCCTTTCTCACTCACTCTCCCCCTCCTTCTACCTCTCCCCTTCTCTCTCGCTCACCCCACTCCCTCTCCCTCACTCGCCCCCTCCCTCTCCCTTCTCTCTCGCTCTCCCCCTCCCTCTCCCCCTCCCTTCTCTCTTGCTCTCCCCCTCCCTCTCCCTTCTCTCTTGCTCTCCCCCTCCTTCTCCCCCCTCACTTTCCCTCTCCCTCTCCCTCTCCCTTCTCTCTCGCTCTCCCCCTCCCTCTCCCCCTCCCTTCTCTCTTGCTCTCCCCCTCCCTCTCCCTTCTCTCTTGCTCTCCCCCTCCTTCTCCCCCCTCACTTTCCCTCTCCCTCTCCCTCTCCCTTCTCTCTCGCTCTCCCCCTCCCTTCTCTCTCGCTCTCCCCCTCCCTCTCCCCTTCTCTCTCGCTCTCCCCTCTCCCCTTCTCTCTCACTCTCCCCCTCCCTCTCCCCTTCTCTCTCGCTCTCCCCCCTCCCTCTCCCCTTCTCTTTCGCAATCCCCCTCCCTCTCCTCTTCTCTCTCGCTCTCCCCTCTCCTCTTCTCTCTCGCTCTCCCACTCCATCTCCCCTTCTCTCTCGCTCTCCCCCTCCCTCTCCCCTTCTCTCTCGCTCTCCCCCTCCCTCTCCTCTTCTCTCTCGCTCTCCCCTCCCTCTCCCCCTTCTCTCTTGCTCTCCCGCCTCCCTCCCCCTCTTCTCTCTCGCTCTCCCCCCTCTCCCTCTTGCACTTCTCTCTCACTCTCCCCCTCCCTCTACCCTTCCCTCTCGCTCTCCCCCTCCCTCTCTCTCGCTCTCCCCCTCCATCTCCTTCTCTATCGCCATCCCCCCTCCCTCTCTCCCTTCTGTCTCGCTCCCCCCTCCCCCTCCCTTCTCCTTCGCTCTCCCCCTCACCCTGCCTCTCCTCTTCTCTCTAGCTCTCCATCCCTCCTCTCCCTTCCCTCTCACTCTCCCCCCTCTCTCTCGCTCTCCCCCTCCCTCATCCCTTCTCTCTCACTCTCCCCCTCCCTCTCTCCCTTCTCTCTCACTCTCCCCCTCCCTCTCTTCCTTCTCTCTCACTCTCCCCCTCCCTCTCTCCCTTCTCTCTCGCTCTCCCCTCCCTCTCTCCCTTCTCTCTCACTCTCCCCCTCCCTCTCTCCCTTCTCTCTCGCTCTCCCCTCCCTCTCTCGCTTCTCTCTCACTCTCCCCCTCCCTCTCTCCCTTCTCTCTCGCTCTCCCCTCCCTCTCTCCCTTCTCTCTCACTCTCCCCCTCCCTCTCTCCCTTCTCTCTCGCTCTCCCCTCCCTCCCTCCCTTCTCTCTCACTCTCCCCCTCCCTCTCTCCCTTCTCTCTCGCTCTCCCCCTCCCTCTCTCCCTTCTCTCTCGCTCTCCCCCCTCCCTCTCTCCCTTCTCTCTCGCTCTCCCCTCCCTCTCTCCCTTCTCTCTCGCTCTCCCCTCCCTCTCTCGCTTCTCTCTCACTCTCCCCCTCCCTCTCTCCCTTCTCTCTCGCTCTCCCCCTCACTCTCTCCCCCTTCTCTCTCTCCCCAGTCCCTCCCCCCCTTCTCTCTACTCTCCCCTCCCTCTCCCCCTCTCTCTCCTCTTCCCTCCCTCTGCCCCTCTCTCTCTCCCCCTCTCCTTCTCTCTCTCCCCAGTCCCTTTCCCGTTCTCTCTCCCTCTCTCTCTCACTCTCGCCCTTCTCTCTCACTCTCCCACCTTCCTCTCCCCCTTCTTTTTCTCACCTCCCCCCTCCCTCTCCCTCTCTCTCCCCCTCTCTCTCTCCCCTTTCTCCTTCTCCCCCTTCTCTCTCGCGCTCCCCCTCCCTCTCTCCCTTCTCACCCGATCTTCCCCTTCTCTCGCTCTCTCCCCCTTCTCTCTCTCCCCAGTCCCTCTCCTTATCTCTCCCTTCTCTCTCCCTCTCCACATTCTCTCTCACTCTCTTCCTTCTCTTGCGCTCTCCCCCGCCTCTCACACTTCTCTCTCGCTCTCCCCCCTGCCTCTCACACTTCTCTCTCGCTCTCCCCCTCCCTCTCTCCCTTCTCTCTCATTTTCCCCCTCCCTCTCCCTTCTCTTTCATTTTCCCCCTCCCTCTCCCTTCTCTCTCGTTCTCCCCCTCCCTCTCCCTCTTGTTGTGTCCGTACCTTTCTACCTAGACACAATTAGGGCTCAGAACCCAGAGATTCAAACATGAGGCTACTTTATTCAAAGGGAAGGTTTTGGAGAGTACAGAACAAAGAAAACAGAAACCCAACCAAGAGAACAAACCCAACCATTTATCTGCTGTGACAGCGTCACTGCAGGTGGGAGGAGACCACATAATACATAACATATTCCTCCCCTCTTATATGAAATGTGCACATTATTCCTCAACAGGTAAGTTACTTTCAATGCACTCACTAACCAAGGATAGGGGTAGACTGCCTCAAACCCTGTCTTTACCCTGGGGTTTATCCTGCCCCAGTCTTGTGGGTAAGTCACTAAGCCTACAGATCCAAGCGTCTTGGATGCCGCCGCTCTCTGACAGGATACCGGCGGTCATCGCTGGCTTCCACATCAGTAGGCATTGACACAGGTCTAGCTAGAGAAGGTGCCTGTGTCAGTCGAAAGTCAGGAGTTTGCACAGGTGGAACAGTCTCTTTGACTTCCTGTGTTGGAGAAGAGCACTGTGGCAAAGGATGTTGGTTTGCGATATCATCCGGAAACAGTTCAGGCCACCCACCCATTGGAGCCTCTGTGGCTGTCTCTGCTCCTAGCAACAGTTGATCAGTGTGTCTTCTCCAGACGACGTCCTCAGCAGTCTCAACCGTGTAAGACACAGGGCCCCTCTGCGCGATCACCGTAGCAGGAACCCATTTCGGTCCAGTGTTGTAGTTTCGAGCTAGGACATGCTCTCCAGGATGAAACCGCCTCTCCTTGGCTCATTTCTCTCTCCTTTCAACTTGAGTTTGTTGTTGACGATGGACAACCTGCTCTGCCCTTGGAGGTTTGAGTAAGTCAAAACTTGTCCGCAACTGCCTCTTCATCATGAGCGAAGCGGGGAAAGTTTTGGTTGTGGCATGCGGCTCGTTCCTGTAGGTCATCAGGAAGCTGTTCAGACGTTGGTGGATTGAGCCCTGACCTTGCGGTGCCTTCAAGGCGTGCTTCAAAGTTTGCACAAACCTTTCTGCCAGGCCGTTAGTAGAGGAATGATAGGGCGCAGACCTGATGTGTTGGACACCATTCACTTGCAGGAAGGTTGCAAACTCCTGTGATACAAATTGTCGACCGTTGTCACTTACGAGTGAGCCATAACGGCTGAACATCTCACCAAGTTTCTCAATTGTTTTCTCTGCCGTGGTAGACCTCATCACAGCGACCTCCGGCCACTTGCTACAAGCGTCCACAACCACCATAAACATCTTCTTTTCGAAAGGACCGGCGAAGTCCACATGTACTCGCTGCCACACTTCTTCAGGCCAATCCCAGGGGTGTAGGGTTGCCAGCTGTGGAACATTCCGGGCCCTTTGACATGGGGAACATGTTTTGGCTTTCTCCTCAATATTTCCATCGAGACCTGGCCACCAGAAGTAGCTTCTTGCCATTTCCTTCATCCGAACCATCCCACTGTGGCCTGTATGATGTTGTTGCAGTACAGGTTCCCTCAGAGCTGGCGGAATGATGACACGGTGTCCCCAGAGAAGACAACCTGCCTGGACGGAGAGCTCATTTCTTTTTGAAATGTAAGGTTTCAAACTAGGAGAATCTCCTATAGCTCTCCCTCGAATGACATCGTCCATTACCTCAGACAGGACTGGATCGTTGCGGGTGTACCTTCGCACCTCAACTGCAGTGACAGGTGCTCCCTCCGCTTGTCTGAAGTAGAAGATGTCTATCTGATGAGGCTCTGGGGGAGTAACAGGCAAGGGCAGCCTCGAGAGGCCGTCTGCATTGCCGTGCAAGTGTGATTTGCGGTATTTGAAGTCGTATGTGTGTCCTGACAAAAGTAAAGCCCACCTTTGCATCCTGCTTGCAGCAAGAGACGGAATTCCGGTGTGGGGCCCGAAGATTGAAGTCAATGGACGGTGGTCCGTCAGGAGTGTGAACCTTCTCCCATACAGGTACTGATGAAATTTTCGAATTCCAAAAATGAACGCCAAGGCCTCGTGCTCAACCTGTGCATAGTTACTCTTGGCCTTGTTCAAGGTGCATGATGCGAAGGCGATAGGTTTCTCTTCACCAGAAGGCATGATGTGGGATATGACTGCTCCCACACCATATGGTGATGCATCACATGCTAGCTGCACGGGTAGCTTTGGGTCGAAGTGTGTCAGGACCACCGACTTCATCAATGCTTTCTTTGCTTGGACGAAAGCTTCGTTGCACAGTTCAGTTCATTTCCATGTTTTGCCTTGACATGGCAACTGATGTAGCTGCTTCAGCAATGTTGCTAAGTCTGGAATAAACTTTCCATAGTAGTTAAGTAGCCCCAGGAATGAACGTAACTGGCTCACCTTCTGGGGTGCAGGGGCCTCCACGATCGCCTTGACCTTTGACGGCGCCTTATGCAGGTAGCACTGGACTCTTGGCAGTCCACTCAAAATCTGATCCATTGCCCTTTGGAATAGAGCAGCGGCTGACGTAATTCCAAATGGAAGGCGGCAGTTCCTGTATAGCCCCTTGTGTGTCACAATTGTCAGCAACTCCTTTGATTTGTCATCGACATGCATTTGTAGATAAGCGTGGCATAAGTCTATTTTGCTGTACTTTAGCCCTCCGGCCAGGCCTGTAAAAAGATCACCAATGAGGGGAAGAGTGTACTCTTCCGCAGACAGCACCGGGTTAATCGTCACTTTAAAATCCCCGCAGATTCGAATAGATCCATCCTTTCAGGACAGGAACAAAGAGTGTGGCCCATTTGCTCAGGCTCACAGGCTCCAGGACTCCATTCTCGACTAAGACCTCCAAGTTAGCCTCAACTTTTGGCCTAATTGCGTAGGGTACAGGTCGGCCTTGTGAAACTTCGGCTTGCTGTCAGGTTTAATGTTCAGTCTCACGCTGATCTTTTTCATGCTCCCAAGTTCACCATTGAAGAGTTATCCATGTTTGTTTAAAACTGCAGTCAGACCTGACTCCCCTTTTGATATCATGCGGACTGCAGGCCAGACCAGCGTGATTTTCTCCAGCCACGCACATCCCAGTAGAGATGGGTAATTTCCCTTTACCACATATAGTGGCAATTTCACAGTCTGTCCGTTCAATTTAACTGTCACCTCAATGGCGCCACTGATGGCCACAGGTTCGCCAGTATACATCTTTAGCACAATATTTGTTGGATGAAGGGTAAGATGCTTTAGCATTTTGTTGTAGACAGTGTCTGAAACAAGGGACACAGCCGCGCTTGTGTCCACCTCCATCCGCACTGATTGTCCCTCCACCAGTGGTGACACCCAGTAGCCATTTGGACCACCTGCAACTGTCAGTATGTGCACCTCTTCCTCCTAAGAGATGTCGCTCCCCTCTGTTTTGCTTGTTCCATCATACTGCACTGAATGAACACTCTTTTTCTTCTCTTGTCCAAATACAGACATTTTGCTTTCATGCTTCCCAGCTCTGTCTGTTCTTTTTTTTTACCTCTACAGGCATGTTCAATGTGACCCTTTTTGGCACAATTTCGGCATTCCAGATCCGTACACCAGCAGTCATTAGCGTGATGGCCCGTTTTCCCACAACGGTAACACGTTCCGTTCCGCGCACCTTTAGGCTCAGACGACACCTTGTGAACTCTCCCTGTTGAACTAAACTGGTGAGCCTCCTTTTCTGCCATCTCCATGGAGACACTAACTTCAATGGCCTTTTCAAGAGTAAGGTTGTCCTCAGTAAGAAGGCGCTTCTGTGTGGCTGCACTTTGCAGACCACACACAAGTCTGTCTCTAATGGTGTCATTCAGCACCTCCTTGAACTCGCAGTGTTCTGACAACCTTTTTAAAGCAGCAACAAACATAGTCACTGATTCCCTCTCCTCTTGATTCCGTTTGTGAAATCTAAATCTCTCAGCAATAACCAGAGGTTTCGGTGAAAAATGTGCTCCAAGAATTTCCACGAGTTGTTTATATGTTTTAGTTCCTGGCTTAACTGGCTGTACAAGGCTGCGCAGTAAATTGAATGTCTTTGCTCCCAGTATACTCAAAAAGGTAGGCACGACCTTATCGCTTGCCACCGCATTCGCCAGAACAAAATAGTCAAAACGTTCCATATAAACGCTCCATTGCTCCACATTTTCATCAAAATCACCGATGTTTCCGAATATCGTAGCCATCTCACGTTTCAAATTTTAATTTCTGTTTACTCACTGCACCCGTCTCTGTTCCGAGTGTTTTGTAGTCGAAAACAAGAAAGTTCCCACAACGCAGATTCATCCGATCCTCGTCGCCACTTTGTTGTGTCTGTACCTTTCTTCCTTGTCACAATTAGGACTCAGAAATCAGAGATTCAAACATGAGGTTACTTTATTCAAAAGGAAGGTTCTGGAGAGTACAGAACAAAGAAAACAAAAACCCAACCAAGAGAACAAACCCAACCATTTATCTGCTGTGACAGCGCCACCGCAGGTGGGAGGAGAACACATAATACATAACACCTCTCCCTTCTCTCTCGCTCTCCCCTCCCTCACCCTCTCCCTTCTCTCTCGTTCACCCCCTCCCTCTCCCTTCTCCCTTGCTCTCCCCCCTCCCTCTCCCTCTCCCTTCTCTCTCACTCTCCCCTCCCTCACCCTTTCCCTTCTCCCTTGCTCTCTCCCATCCCTCTCCCTCTCCCTTCTCTCTTGCTCTCTCCCCTCCCTCTCCCTCCTCTCTCTCGATCTCGCCCCTCACCCTCCCTCTCCCTTCTCTCTCGCTCTCCCCCTCCCTTCTCTCTTGCTCACCCCTCCCTCTCCTTCTCCCTTCTCTCTCGCTCTCCCCCTCCCACTCCTTCTCCCTTCTCTCTCGCTCTCCCTCTCCCTTCTCTCTCACTCTCCCCTTCTCTCTCTCCCCTTCTCTCTCTCTCTCCCCTACTCCCTCGCTCTCCCCCACCCTCTCCAATTCTCTCTCACTCTCACCCCTCCTCTCCCCTTCATCTCGTTCTCCCCCCACACTCTCTCCCTTCTCTCTCGCTCTCCCCCTCCCTCTCCCTCCCCCTTCTCTCTCGCTCTCCCCCCTCCCTCTCCTTCTCTCTCGCTCTTCCCCTCACTCTCTCCCTTTTCTCTCATTCTCCCCCTCCCTCTCCCTTCTCTCTCATGCTCCCCTCCCTCCCTCTCCCTTCTCTCCAGCTCTCCCCCTCCCTCTCCCTCTCCCTTCTCTCTCGCTCTCCCACCTCCCTCTCCCTTCACCCCAGCTCTCCCCCTCCCTCCCCCTCTCCCTTCTCTCTCGCGCTCCCCCCTCCCTCTCCCCCTTCTCTCTCGCTCTCCCCCTCCCTCTCCCTCTCCCTTCTCTCTCACTCTCACCCCACCCTCTCTACTTCTCTCTCGCTCTCACCCCTCCTCTCCCCTTCTCTCCCGCTCTCCACCCTCCCTCTCCCCTTCTCTCCCGCTCTCCACCCTCCCTCTCCCCCTTCTCTCTCGCTCTCCCCCTCTCTCTCCCCCTTCTCTCTCACTCACACCCCTGCCTCTCCCCCTTCTCTCTCATTCTCCCCCTCCTTATCCCTCTCCCCTTCTCTCTCACTCTCCCCTCCCTCTCCCTCCCTGTCTCGCTCTCCCACCTCCCTCTCCCTTCACCCCAGCTCTCCCCCTCCCTCTCCCTCTCCCTTCTCTCTCGCTCTCCCCTTATCTCTCTTACTCTCACCCCTCCCTCTCCCCCTTCTCTCTTACTCTCCCCCTCCCTCTCCTTCTTTTACACCCTTTTCTTCCACTGAGAAGAAAAGGGTGTAAAAGTAAAGACAGCCATCCGTGGCTAAGTAAAGAAATTAAGGATAGTATTCGACTAAAAACAAGGGCATATAAGGTAGCCAAATCTAGTGGGAGGATAGAGGATTGGGAAAACTTTAAAAAACAGCAAAAAATAGCAAAAAGATTAATTAAGAAAGGGAAGATAGATTATGAAAGTAAATTCGCAAAAAATATAAAAACAGATAGTAAGAGTTTTTATAGTTATATAAAAAGAAAAAGGGTGGCTAAAGTAAATGTTGGTCCCTTAGAGGATGAGACCGGGAAATTAATGGTGGGAAATATGGAGATGGCAAAAACACTGAATGAATATTTTACATCAGTCTTTACAGTAGAGGACACTAAGAATATCCCAACACTGGGCAAACAGGGGGCTAAAGCGGGGAAGGAGCTAAACATGATCAAAATCACTAAGGAAGTGGTACTCGGTAAAATACTGGGACTCAAGGCGGATAAATCACCTGGACCTGATGGCTTACATCCTAGGGTCTTGAGGGAAGTGGCGGTAGGGATTGTGGATGCATTGGTAATAATTTTCCAAAACTCCCTGGATTCGGCAAAGGTCCCGGCAGACTGGAAAACTGCTAATGTAACACCCTTATTTAAAAAGGGCAGTAGACAGAAGGCTGGAAACTATAGACCGGTTAGCCTAACATCTGTGGTAGGTAAAATTTTGGAGTCCATTATTAAAGAGACAGTAACAGGACATTTGGATAATCATAATTTAATAGGACAAAGTCAGCATGGTTTTATGAAGGGGAAGTCATGTTTGACAAATTTGCTGGAGTTCTTTGAGGAAGTAACATATAGGGTGGATAAAGGGGAACCAGTGGACGTAGTGTATTTAGACTTCCAGAAGGCATTTGACAAGGTGCCACACAAAAGATTATTGCTTAAGATAAAAAATCAAGGGATTGGGGGTAATATTCTGGCATGGATAGAGGATTGGCTATCTAACAGAAGGCAGAGAGTTGGGATAAATGGTTCATTCTCAGACTGGCAATCAGTAACTAGTGGTGTTCCGCAGGGGTCAGTGCTGGGTCCCCAACACTTTACAATCTATATTAACGATTTGGAGGAGGGGACCGAGTGTAACATATCAAAGTTTGCAGATGATACTAAGATGGGAGGGAAAGTAGTGAGTGAGGAGGACATAAAAAACCTGCAAGGGGACATCGACAGGCTAAGTAAGTGGGCAGAGATTTGGCAGATGGAATACAATACTGGAAAGTGTGAGGTTATGCACTTTGGCAGGAAAAATCGTAGAGCAAGTTATTATCTTAATGGCAAGAAACTGGAAAGTACTGAAGTACAAAGGGATCTGGGGGTCCTGGTGCCCGAAACTCAAAAGGTTAGTATGCAGGTGCAGCAAGTGATTAAGAAGGCCAATGGAATGTTGGCTTTCATTGCTAGGGGGATAGAATATAAAAATAGGGAGGTATTGCTTCAGTTGTACAAGGTATTGGTGAGACCGCACCTGGAATACTGCGTACAGTTTTGGTGTCCATACTTAAGAAAGGACATACTTGCTCTCGAGTCAGTACAAAGAAGGTTCACTCGGTTAATCCTGGGGATGAGGGGGTGGACATATGAGGAGAGGTTGAGTAGATTGGGACTCTACTCATTGGAGTTCAGAAGAATGAGAGGCGATCTTATTGAAACATATAAGATTGTGAAGGGGTTGGATCGGGTGGATGCGGGGAAGATGTTCCCGATGATGGGTGAAACTAGAACTAGGGGGCATAGTCTTAGAATAAGGGGCTGCTCTTTCAAAACTGAGATGAGGAGGAACTACTTCACTCAGAGGGTGGTAGGTCCATGGAATATGCTGCCCCAAAAAGCTGTAGAAGCTACATCATTACATAAATTTAAAACAGAAATAGACAGTTTCCTAGAAGTAAAGGGAATTAAAGGTTATGGGGAGCGGGCAGGAATTTGGACATGAGTCTAGGTTCGGATCGGTCATGGCCATATGGATAGCGGAGCGGGCCCAGGGGCCGTGTAGCCTGATCTTGCTCCTATTTTGTGTGTCTAATTCTGTTAGATTCAGGAGATGGATCTGTGATAGTGGATTGGCGGTTAGGATAAGATCAGCCATGATCTTATTGAATGGCGGAGCAGGCTCGAGGGGCCGATTGGCCTACTCCTGCTCCTATTTCTTAAGTTCTTATGTTCTTATGTTCTCTCGCTCTCCCCTCTCCCTCTCCCTCCTCTCTCGCTCTCCCCCTCCCTCTCCTTCTCTCTCGCTCTCCCCACTCCCTCCCCCTTCACTCTCTCCTCTCCCCTCCCTCTCCCCCTCTCCTCTCCCCTCCCTCTCCCCCCCTCTCTCTCCCCCCTCCCCTCCCTCTCTCTCCCCCACTCCTTCTCCCCTTCTCTCTCTCTCTCCCCCTTCTCTCCCGCACTCCCCCTTCTCTCTCTCTCCCCCTTCTCTCTCTCCCCCTTCTCTCTCCCCTCTCCCCTCTCCCCTCCCGCTCCCCCTCTCCTCTCCCCTCCCTCTCCCCCCTCTCTCTCTCCCCCCTCCCCTCCCTCTCTCTCCCCCACTCCTTCTCCCCCTCTCTCACTCTCTCCTCTCCCCTCCCTCTCTCTCTTACCCCCCTCTCCTTCACTCTCTCCCCAGTCCCTCTGACCCACCTCTCTCTCCTCTTCCCTCCCTCTCCCCCTCTCTCTCCCTGTCTCCATCTCTCTCTCCCCCTCCCTCTCCACCTTCTCTCTCGCTCTCCCCCTCCCTCCACCCTTCCCTCTCGCTCTCCCCCTCACTCTCCCTTCTCTCTCGCTCTCCCCCTCCCTCTCCCTTCTCTCTCGCTCTCCCCCTCCCTCTTCCTCTCCCCTCCTCTCTCGCTCTCCCCTCCCTCTCCCTCCACTCTCGCTCTCCCCCTCCTTCTCCCTCTCCCTTCTCTCTCTCTCCCCCCTGCCCCTCACTCTCCCTTCCCTCTCGCTCTCACCCCGCCCTCTACCCCTTCTCTCTCGCTCTCCCACTCCCTCTACCTCTTCTCTCTCACTATCCCCTCCCTCGCCCCCTTCTCTCTCGCTCTCCCCCTCCCTCTCCCCTTCTCTCTCGCTCTCCCCCTCCCTCTCCCTTCTCTCTCGCTCTCCCCCTCCTTCTACCTCTCCCCTTCTCTCTCGCTCTCCCCATTCCCTCTCCCTCACTCTCCCTCTCCCTCTCCCTTCTCTCTCGCTCTCCCCCTCCCTCTCCCCCTCCCTTCTCTCTTGCTCTCCCCCTCCCCTCCCTCTCCCTTCTCTCTTGCTCTCCCCCTCCTTCTCCCCCCTCTCTTTCCCTCTCCCTCTCCCTTCTCTCTCGCTCTCCCCACTCCCTTCTCTCTCGCTCTCCCCGCTCCCTCTCCCCTTCTCTCTCGCTCTCCCCCCTCTCCTCTTCTCTCTCGCTCTCCCCCTCTCCCCCTTCTCTCTCGCTCTCCCCATCCCTCTCCCCTTCTCTCTCACTCTCCCCCTCCCTCTCCCCTTCTCTCTCGCTCTCCCCTCCCTTTCCCCCTTCTCTCGCTCTCTCCTCCCTTTCCCCCTTCTCTCGCTCTCCCCTCCCTCTCCCCTTCTCTCGCTCTCCCCTCCCTCTCCCCGTCTCTCGCTCTCCCCTCCCTCTCCCCTTCTCTCGCTCTCCCCTCCCTTTACCCCTTCTCTCGCTCTCCCCTCCCTCCCCCTCTTCTCTCTCGCTCTCCCTCTTGCACTTCTCTCTCGCTCTCCCCCTCCCTCTACCCTTCTCTCTTGCTCTCTCCCTGCCTCTCCTCTACTCTTTAGCTCTTCCCTCTTCCTCTCCCTCCCTCTCGCTCTCCCCCTCCCTCTCTCTCGCTCTCCCCCTCCCTCTCCTTCTCTATTGCTCTCCCCCCTCCCTCTCTCCCTTCTCTATCGCTCTCCCCCCTCCCTCTCTCCCTTCTCTCTCGCTCTCCCCCTCCCCCTCCCTTCTCCTTCGCTCTCCCCCTCACCCTGCCTCTCCTCTTCTCTCTAGCTCTCCATCCCTCCTCTCCCTTCCCTCTCACTCTCCCCCCTCTCTCTCGCTCTCCCCCTCCCTCATCCCTTCTCTCTCACTCTCCCCCTCCCTCTCCCCCTTTTCTCTCGCTCTCCCGTCTCCCTCCCCCTTCTCTCTCGCTCCCCCCCTCTCTCGCTCTCCCCCTCCCTCGCCCCCCTCTCTCGCTCTCCCCCTCCCTCTCCCTTCTCCTTCGCTCTCCCCCTCCCTCTCCCTCTCCCTCACTCTCCTCCTCCCTCTCCCTCCTCTCTCGCTCTCCCCCTCCCTCTCCCTCTCCCCTCCCTCTCCCTCTCCCTCTCACGCTTCTCTCTTGCTCTCCCCCTCTCTCTCCCACTTCTCTCGCTCTACCCCTCCCTCTCCCTTTCTCTTGCTCTCCCCCTCCCTCTCCCTTTCTCTCTTGCTCTCCCCCTCTCCCTTCTCTCTCGCTCTCCCCCTCCCTCTCCCCTTCTCTCGCTCCCCCCCTCCCTCTCCCCTTCTCTCGCTCCCCCCCTCCCTCTCCCCTTCTCCCGCTCTCCCCCTCCCTTGCCCCCTTTTCTCCTGCTCTCCCGTCTCCCCCCCCTTCTCTCTCGCTCCCCCTCTCTCTCGCTCTCCCCCTCCCTCGCCCCCTTCTCTCTCGCTCTCCCCCCTCCCTCTCCCCTTTTCTCACTCTCCCTCTCCCCCTCCCTCTCCCCTACTCTCGCTCTCCCCCTCCCTCTCCCCTTCTCTCTCACTCTCCCCCTCCCTCTCCCCTTCTCTCTCGCTCTCCCCCTCCCTCTCCCTTTCTTTCTCTCTCTCCCCCTCCCTCTAACCCTTCTCTCTCGCTCTCCCCCTCCCTCTCCATTCTCTCTCGCTCTCCTCCTCCCTCTCCCCCTTCTCTCTCGCTCTCCCCCTCCCTCTACCCATTCTCTCTCACTCTCCCCCTCCCTCTCCATTCTCTCTCGCTCTCCCCCTCCCTCTCCCTTCTCTCTCGCTCTCCCCCTCCCTCTCCCCTACTCCCTCGCTCTCCCCCTTCCTCTCCACTTCTCTCTCGCTCTCACCCCTCCTCTCCCAGCACCTTTCTCTAACAATTCCAATATCAGGAGATATAGGCTCTGTGCTGAGAAACAGCAATGAGTTTGTTAAAGCACAGCAAAGAGTTTTCAAAACAAGCCACACTTTAAATATAATATTCAAGATTAATGCTTCAGCCAGGGTTTAAATATGACACTCGTTATTAGTCTGTGCATAGATCAACTCATTTATAATAATACCTGAACTTCCTCAATTTAAGTACTATCTGATTTAGTGACTTGATTATTTCCTACTAATAATGATCTTTTGATATTCACTCAATGAACTTGCGATTAAAGTTAATCCTATAGTTGATGACCCCTGCACCGTTACCTCTGGGGTCTCCCGAGGATCTATCCTCGGCCCCCTCTTATTTCTCATCTACATGCTGCCCCTCGCCGACATCATCTGAAAACATGTCAGGTTCCCCCAGTGTGCTGACGACATCCAGCTCTACCTCTGACATCCAGTCCTGTAATCGGTGGCGAGGAAACATAGTTGGTGGCGGGGGCTGAAGGCAATGCCTTTGGTCTTCCCAATGTTAAATTGGAGGAAATTTCAGCTTATCTAGGACTGGAATTGTGAGGGGAAGTGCAGCAACATTTCGTCATGATTTTCAAAGCCCATGTCTTGTAAGCTTTAACTCTTTACCTAACCATATTTTGAAAAATTCATTTATGGGATGTGGGCGTCGCTGGCAAGGCCAGCATTTATTGCCCATCCCTAATTGCCCTTGAGAAGGTGGTGGTGAGCCGCCTTCTTGAACTGTTGCAGTCCGTGTGGTGAAGGTACTCCCACAGTGCTGTTAGGGAGGGAGTTCCAGGATTTTGATCCAGCAACGATAAAGGAATGGCAATATATTTCCAAGTCAGGATGGTGTGTGACTTGGAGGGGAGCTTGGAGGTGGTGGTGTTCCCATGCGCCTGCTGCCCTTGTCCTTCTAGGTGGAAGAGGTCATGGGTTTGGGAGGTGCTGCTGAAGAAGCCTTGGCAAATTGCTGCAGTGCATCTTGTAGATGGTACACACTACAGTCACGGTACGCCGGTGATGGAGGGAGTGAATGTTTAAATTGGTGGATGGGGTGCCAATCAAGCGGGCTGCTTTGTCCTGGATGGTGTCGAGCTTCTTGAGTGTTGTTGGAACTGCACTTATCCAGGCAAGTGGAGAGTATTCCATCACACTCCTTGCTTGTGCCTTGTAGATGGTGGAAAGGCTTTGGGGAGTCAGGAGGTGAGACACTCGCCACAGAATACCTAGCCTTTGACCTGCTCTTGTTGCCACAGTATTTATGTGGCTGGTCCAGTTAAATTTCTGGTCAATGGTAACCCCCAGGATGTTGATGGTCGGGGATTTGGCAATGGTAATACCGTTGAATGTCAAGGGGTGGTGGTTAGACTCTTGCTTGTTGGAGATAGTCATTGCCTGGCACTTCTGTGGCGCGAATGTTACCTTTCACTTATCAGCCCAAGCCTGAACATCGCCCAGTTCTTGCTGCATGCGGGCGTGGACTGCTTCATTATCTGAGAAGTTGTGAATGGCGCTGAACACTGTGCAGTCATCAGCGAACATCCCCATTTCTGACCTTATGTTGGAGGGAAGGTCATTGATGAAGCAGCTGAAGATTGTATATATTAATCCACTTCCTTCTTAAGGGTCGTGGTTCCGCATTGCATGCTGTACAAATCAGACCTACTGAGTAGCCTCATCGCAAAAGTCCTGGAGCAGGAAAGCCCCCACGGGTGGCAAGGGGGTCAGTGGTTGAATTTGGAAACCAAGAAGAAAAGAGATGGAGACACAGTGTAATCTGGCCCTGCCCCAATTTCTCCCCCACCTGCCCAAACAAAGGCATCCCCAGGGCCCAGGAATATTGACCCTTAGTACCAATAAACCCTTGAAACTGGTGTTTGTTAACCCAATGTTATTCAAAGGTGGCTTTAAATACCCTAAAGCCATTTGATTTTTTTCTCTTCTGCATTTAATGTGATGCTAGATAAGTACATAAGAGTGAAAGGAATAGCACCTTATGATGATAGGGTGAGATGAAGTAAAAAGAGCGGGAGGAGGCTCGTGTGAAACATAAAGACCTGCATTGGGCTGAATGGTCTAATTCTGTGCTGTAAATTTGATCTATTTTTTGTAAAGGAAAAGCCATATTTCAGTAAGATACACCATCCTATGTACAGAATTCTGACTTTATTAATACATGACATACTGGGTTTAAAAATCTAAAAAGCCTCAACGACACAAGCTGTCAATACAGGCTTCTGAGATAAGATGAAGTGTTAACACAAAAGTTGTAAACACCACACAAGCTTTTGAAATGGGAATTGATTGTTAATACTGAGACAAAGGCCCTATTGAAGAAGCAAAGGCTTGCTTCCAAGGAGTCTGCAGTTTGGAACCAACACAATAGCAATGCCCAAGTAAAGTGTTAAAAAATAACAATTTGAACAGAAATACAGGACATTAAAAACCATGTGCCTTTGATAAAAGTAACATCAAATGAAAGACAGGAAACATAAGTTTGTAATACAACCAATTGAAGTAGCTAATAAATGCATGGAACACCCTGGTTGAAGTAGTTTTGATTTACATATTGTAAAAGGTACAAAACAGAAGACTCTGTAGATATGACTTCAATAGATGACACCAAGCAATCACATTGTGCTTGTATTGAAAATGGAACAGTTAGTAGACATGACGTCTGCTTATAACCAGTTAAGGGGATATTAAGAATTGAATTGAAGACCTTCATGGGAATGGCATCAAAGAGATAATTCTGTAATAAACCATTTTATATAAGTTTTGAAACACCTATACAGCAGACGGGATTCTGAAAGTTAACAGCTGAGTTGACAATAGGAGTAGAGAGAAGTCAGCAGAAAGAATGACTAAAGATAATTAGCTTACATCAGCAGAAAACTTCAAAGAATAAACCACTAAAAAAAGGTATAAAAATACAGCTTTTCAGATGGAAAGTCAGAAGTTGCTGGAAGGGCTAAGCGATTCTCAACTTCAGAGGCAGACTCTGTAAGTTTTTAACTCTTTGAGTCTCGGGGATCTAGTGTCAAATAGTGTTTCTGTATCAAACTCGCGAACTCAAACTCTGTACACTCTTTGGTGAGGAGTTGCAGAATTCTGGAGGGGTTTTCCGGACCCTCATAATATCCAGAAGGTTACAGTCTAGTTAAACTTATTAAAAGTGCTATCTGGAAGACGGTAACATCTTCAAGTCGTTCCTTTCCTTCAGAGAGAGATAGCTTGGACCTTTAGACCCAATTAAGCGTCTTATAGAATTCAACTATCTCTAACTTTAGTTGAAGGTGAATGTCTGGGGAATACGGCTGATCTGGGGTAGCCCGAAAAGGGCTAGGACTAGTAATTATCCCTTCATTCTGTGGTTTCCTGAATCACTATTGCTGCTAACTAGCCTATCATTGAGTTTGAGTTTGAGTTAATGGTAATACTTTGTTTAGTGTTGCTATGCATTGCTCGTTTCTGCTCTGTCACTCACAGTTCTGACTTTAGACTCTGAACAATCTACTGCTCTTTTCGGCTTGATTGCCCATTGATTTAAAGAGACACTTGTCCGTCGCATCGCCTTTCTGGGTATCAGATCATTGCTTGCTTTTAAGGTCACTAACTGCTAACAATTACGGCAGCAACAACTTGCATGTAAATAGTACCCTTAACATACAGGTACCTTCCTCAGAAGATTAAATTGGCTGGGTTTACAATAAAGAAGAGGGCAGATTTTCTGTGCAATGAATGGGCTTTGTGGGCCCACGACCCTTTCTTGCGCCATGCTTTCTTATCTTCTTGCATTCCATTGCACATACGTGCCTTCAGTCCGTAAGGGGCTGATAATCTGTGGTTGTTTTGACATAATTGAGGCTAGAGTCTGCCGAACCCATCACCCCCTGTGCTCGCTGACCTACATTGGCTCCTGGTCCAGCAGCACCTCGATTTTAAAATTCACATCCTTGTTTTCAAATCCCATTATGACATCACCTCTCCCTATCTCTGTAACCTTCTCCAGCCCTACAAAGCTCCGAGATCTCTGTTCTCCTCCAATTTTGGCCTCTTGCTCATCCCTGATTTACTTTGCTCCACCATTGATGGCCGTGCCTTCAGCGGCCGATGTCCTAATCTCTAGGATTCCCTCCTTAAACCTTTCCACCAAAGAGTCGGCAGAGACACGATGGGCCGAATGGCCTCCTTCTGTTATGTATGATTCTATGATACTCCTGGATACACCAAACCAAGTTATTTCATAGTAGAGGAGCCAGCGAGCTCACACGCTGGTTGAAGTTTTTAGATACCTCTGCGTTGCAAAGGCAATTCACTCTTGGCACTTCATAGAATCATAAGGGGAGAAATTCGGTACATTAGCGCCTCCTGTTATCGTCCCTGGGGGGTGATAACGGAGTGTCAATGACTTACAGACCGGGTGCGCCAAAATGAACGAATCCCGCTAAATTGGCCAAGAGATTTGCGGCGGCAGTAACACATTGCGCCACGATCTCCTGCGCCCGGAGATCGTGGCGTCATTGCCGTGCGCATCGCCCTGGACCCGAACTTCGTTTCCGCCCCCTGCAGCATCGCTGGGCGAAACACCGACAGCTGCAGGAGGCATTGTTCGGGAGGTCGGGCACTTCGGGACGCTAGTTAAAGTGGATGTTGGCGCGGTAAGTATAAAAATTGTTGCAATGCATTATTTCAATTTTTTCAATTTTTGTTCAGTCGCGATCGATCAGCCCCTGGAGCGCATGGGGCTGATCAGGTCGGATCGCAGCTGCCGTCGGGGACCAGCTAACTGCTCCCAATGTAAAGCCTGCAGCGATGGCCCTTCCCTTTAAGGGAGGGAAGGAGCCTCGGATCTCGGCAGCGATGCACGGGACATTGTGCAGCGCTGCTCCACCACCACCCTGCCTGCGTCCTTTAGCACTCCAGGAAGGAAGTGGAGCATTTGATTTAGTGCTCCATTTCCTTCCTGGAGCAATAACAGCAATTTAGGAGAAGCTCAGAATCATTAGCGCCTGGCGCTAATTTTTCAGGATTTCAAAAAATAGTGCCCCAAACGGGGCGATACCAAATTTCTCCCCACATAGAATCTTACAGCACAGAAGGAGACCATTTGGTCCATCGGCCTTTTGAATGTGCTATATAATTCACCCCACTCCCCTGCTCTTCCCCCATAGCCACTTGGTGTGTATTGAGAAAGGAGGGAAATAATAACAGTGGAATGAGCATGCACTTGGAGGCACCTCCCTCAATGCCTTGGTGAGATTAACCAGTGAGATGTAGACCAGGAAAGTTCCAGGTTCGATGTCTGGTCTGTGTGGAGTTAGCTGTTTTCAGTGGCAGGGCCTTCAGTGTCCCTGGGCTAGGGAGGGGGAAATTCACTGGGGAAAATATTCTACATCATTTGTCTCTGATTCTGGTGGAAGTGTGGGCATAGGGACATCAGGTGAGGATAACACTGGCTGTGATGCCACTTACTGCAATGGATGTCACATGAATAATGGCCTCTTGAGTGAGGTACCAGAGATGACTCGTGCCTTTATAACCATAGCCACCAAGGAGTCAATGCCTTCAGGAGAGAAGAGGAGATAAAAATAGCAAAAGACACAGCACTGCCCTTGACAAGCAACGCATTCATCCAGTTAGGCTAATTGGATGAATGTATCGGTGTGAAATGTAAAGCTGTTTGTTATTGGATGAATGGACAAGTGTGAAATCTAATGCTGTTTGTTATTGAATGAATGGACAAGTGTGAAATCTAATGCTGTCTGTAATTGGATGAATGGACAAATGTGAAATCTAATGCTGTCTGTAATTGGATGAATGGACAAGCGTTATGTATAAAATTGTCTGTAATGTGACCGCAACTATTTAAAAAAAATTAAAACTTACCGGTTTTCAGTCACCTTACCACAGGTGCTACCACCTCCTTTTGAGAAGCACATTGCTCATATTAATTCAGTCGGCCCACTCAGAGTTGCTTTTCTGCAAACCGGGTTTGGTGGCAGCTCTCGATAATAATGGTTAAAGGAGAAATAGGATCAGATTGTAACATTTGCATACTGAATTATCATTGGCCCGCAAGCATCTGTAAGGAATACCTATTATATTCACATGTGATCACATGCTGAGTTGTCATTGGCCTGCAGGCATCTGTAAGGACTGCTATTGTTTTGGAAGACCCAGGGGCCCTGACTCCATCTTGTCCACACGGTGCTGTGCTGTAGGAGTTCACAGACCTGATGCTTCATTAAAAGAGTTTAAACTGTAATAATCCGTTGTCCTGCAATTTATTATTTTTGTATAAAGTGTGCAAAACAAGACATGGTGTCAGAACAGGGATTTGAAATGGACATCGTTGGAGCTCCCTTACCCCGAATGAATTGGGAATCTTTGAACTTACCTAGAGAATGGTGCAAGTTCAAGCAACACGTGGAATTAATGTTCTCGGGTCCGTTGAAAAGCAAAGGGGAGGAAGAAAGATGCAGCTATCTACTCTTGTGGATTGGAGAAAAAGGGAGAGACATTTTTAACACATGGTCTCTCACCGCGGATGAAGCAAAGGCACTGAAAAGTTATTTTGACCATTTTGAAGCATATGTGATGCCCAAGACAAATGCGATATTTGCTAGGTACAAGTTTCAGGAGAAAGTACAAGGAGCTAGTGAGTCGTTTGAACAGTTCGTGACTGAGTTAAAACTGCTGGTAAAAGTCTGTGACTATGCAGATAAAGATGAGATGGTCAGAGACCGCATCGTGTTTGGAATACATTCAGCTAAAGTGAGAGGCAAACTTTTGAATGTTGAGTCCGGGCTAACGCTGGACAAAGCTATAGGCATAGCTAGATCGCACGAGATAGCCCAAGCACAGTTGAAAACCATAACCGGCACCACGAGCAGCTCGAGTGAACAGACAGTGCACGCAGTTAATAGATACACACCAAAGAACACTGCCCAGAGAGCGTATTTCAGAACAGAAAGAACAGAGAGAGTTCTAAAAATGGGCGACACAGACATAAAACGCTTCAAAAACTGTGGATATTGTGGAAACAACTGGCATGGAGAAAAGGAGTGCTGCCCTGCCAAAGGAAGGCAATGTACTAAATGTGGTAAACGGAGCCACTTTGCTAAAGTTTGCAAGACTGTTTTCAGAAAAGCAGTACACACAGTGAGTGACAGCCAAATGCCAGATAGAGAGCCAAATGCAGAGGAACTGTTTATTGATTCTGTGTCACAGAAAAAACAGATTTCAGAGACTGAGCAAGCTTTTGCCAATATTGAGATAGGAAAACAGGGCATAGAGCTTAAGTTTAAACTAGACACTGGATCTCAGGTTAATGTAATTCCTCTGAGTGAGTATCACAGCTTGAAGGATGAGTGTGAGCTATAGCCCACCTCACGCAGACTGACCAGCTATGGGGGTGAGCAGCTCATTGTAAAAGGCACATGCGTGATGAAATGCAAATACAAAGAAAGCGACATGATGTTGGACTTTTACATTACTGATACTCCAGCACCTCCAGTGCTTGGTCTAAAGGCATGTTTAGACATGGACCTCATCAAGCTAGTGCTATCATTGACAGCACCAGTTGAGAAGCAGACAGTCATGGAGGAGTTTGCTGACGTTTTCAAAGGAATCGGAATATTCCCAGGTGAATGCACTATTCACCTTGACCCAGCAGCAACCCCTGTGGTTTGCCCACCGAGAAGGATACCCCTTGCTCTACATAGTCACCTGAAGGAGGAGCTGCAGAGCATGGAGAATACAGAAATCATCGTCCGGGTAACAGAACCGACAGAGTGGGTCAACGCATTAGTAGTGGTTGAGAAACCACGTACAGGCAAGCTCAGAGTCTGTCTCAACCCCAGAGATTTGAACAAGGCTATCAAACGCCCTCACTACCCTCTACCAATGCTAGATGACATCACACCCAAGCTAGTGGGAGCTGTTACTTCAGTGTAATGTACGCACGATCAGGATACTGGACTATCAAGCTCACGGAAGAGTCATCTAAGCTAACAACATTCAACACACCATTTGGACGCTACCGATTTCTGCATTTACCATTTGGTCTTATCTCAGTTCAGGATGAATTCCAGCAGAAGATCGACGAAACCTATGAAGGCCTCGACGGAGTAGTCGCAATCGTAGACGACATCCTCATCTATGGCAGGAATCGAGAGGAACATGACAGGAACCTCCGTGCGATGCTACAAAGATCACGGGAGAAAGGTATCCGGCTCAACCCCGAGAAAAGCATAATCGGATCCACCGAGATCAGTTATTTCGGGCATCGTCTCTCAACTGATGGCATTAAGCCGGATCCAGAGAAAATCTCCACCATCAAGAAGATGGAGCCGCTGAAGAACCGCACAGAGCTAGAGACAGTACTAGGCATGGTTAACTACTTAGCCAAGTTTTCCCCGAGCCTCTCTGAAATCAACGCACCCATGCGTCAGTTGCTCAAACAATCCAATGAGTTCCTGTAGGACAAACAACATGACACAGCATTTCAGAAAATGAAAGACCTAATCACCAGAGAACCAGGTCCAGTTCTTGCCTACTTCGACCCCAACAAAGAGCTCAGACTACAAGTAGACGCGTCAAAGTACGGACTAGGTGCAGTATTACTGCAAGAAGGAAAACCCATTGGCTACGCTTCCAGATCTCTCACAGACAGTGAAATCAACTATGCTGAAATCGAGAAAGAGCTATATGCAATTCTGTTTGAATGTAAGCATTTCCACCAGTACGTTTATGGCCGTCAAGTCATTGTGGAATCTGACCACAAGCCCCTCGAGTCAATCCTGAGGAAACCACTAGCCGCAGCCCCACCAAGGCTACAGAGAATGATCCTTCAGCTACAGAAGTATGACTTCACAATCATTCACTGTCCAGGCAAAGACATTCCTGTCACAGACACGCTCTCCAGAAAGTCTCTTAGCTACCAGGACAGCAGCCTCAGTGAAGGCATGGATGTGCAGGTGCACATGGTGTACAACAGCTTACCTGTGAGTGACTCAAAACTGAAGGAGATCCGAGCAAGAACAGAGAAAGATGCACAACTCACACTGCTGAGCAAAGTCATACATGAAGGATGGCCTGAGGAAAGGAGGAAATGCCCTCAGAGCATATCCGAATTCTGGAACCACAGAGACGAAATGTCATAAATCAATGGAATCGTCTTCAAAGGGGAGAAAATCATCATTCCTACCAGTCTCAGAGAAGAGATGTTGACAAAAGTTCATGCTGGACATCTGGGCATGGAAAAATGCAAACAAAGAGCACGTGGCATTATGTTTTGGCCTGGAATGTGCAAACACATTGAGGACATTGTTGGAAATGTTCCATTTGTCTAGAACACCGCCCATCAAATGTCAAAGAGCCCATGATACCTCATCGTATCCCAGACAGGCCCTGACAGGTCGTCAGCTGCAAGCAAGTGCAGGCTAAACATGTACAGAGACAGCAATACCAAAAGAGATACTATGACAGGTCAGCTAGACTACTGCCACCGCTGCACAATAGCGTTATCCTTGACTTGTGAACTGTCAAAGGGTGTAGGCGGATTGCTGTCCTAAAAAAAACTGTACATCGTTATTGAAACATTAAGATGTTTTCAGTGCTAGTTAACTGTTGAGTTTACTTATATGTTGACACTACTGAGAATATTATGTAGAAGAAAGGTTCAAAAGTAATGCATAACATTTTTCTTTTAAAAGAAAGGGGATGTAACATTTGCATACTGAATTATCATTGGCCCGCAGGCATCTGTAAGGAATACCTATTATATTCACATGTGATCACATGCTGAGTTGTCATTGGCCTGCAGGCATCTGTAAGGACTGCTATTGTTTAGAAGACCCAGGGGCCCTGACTCCATCTTGTCCACACGGTGCTGTGCTGTAGGAGTTCACAGACCTGATGCTTCATTAAAAGAGTTTAAACTGTAATATTCCGTTGTCCTGCAATTTATTATTTTTGTACAAATTGTGCAAAACAAGACACAGAACATCAGCCTCTCTTTCTCTTCATCCATTACCGTTCAACCTCTTCTGAGTGATCTTCGGAGATGAAATGAACACAAACTGCAGGCATTCCTCATGCTGTGCATCACTGCAGCTGCATTCATTCCGCAATTCACTCATTGCTTGCTAAAGCAAAGAATTCGGACTTCATCATTCCGAGTCCTCAGGGCATCTCAGGTCTCTTTACAATCAATGAAGTGGAGCCATTCATGGAGCAAGCCCGATCTCAGGCTCCCAGCACTGGGCCACGCTCACGGGCAGCACGAGTCAGAGGGTCTACATCAACATAAGTTGTTGTTGTCGCACAATGTTCAAGTTCCCGAAAGCACTCCTCCCTTTCATCACGTGAGTATTAGAAAGCATGCAACAAGAAAAGGCCATTTGGCTCATCGAGCTTTCTTCTTGCATAGTCTGTTCCCAATTTGCTCACTGCAAAATTCCTGCTAAGCCTCTAAAAGGTAATCAAACCAATCTATCCATCCATATATTGAACCCTTAGTGTTTAGGGGTTAAATTATGAGGACTGGTTGCACAAACGTGGCGTGTATTCTCTTGAGTTTAGAAGATTGAGTGATGATCTGATCGAGGTGCTAAAAATGTTAAAAGGATTCAATCTGGTAGACACAGAGAAATGATTCCCTTTGGTGGGGCAATCAAGAAGGAAGGGACATAATCTTAAAATTAGAGCTAGGTCATTTAGCAGTGAAACCAGGAGACACTTTTTCATACAAAGGGTAGTAGAAATCGAGAATTTTCTCTCCCCCCAAAAGGCTGTGGCTCAATTGAAGTTTTCAAGACTGAGATCAATAGATTCTTGTTGGGTTAGGGTATTTTAAGATTCGCAAAATTCAGCAGATTCCCCAAAAACCAAGAAGATTACCCTAAAGAAGGGATTTTTGGACTGTTAATAAACCATGTCAGAATGGTATAAGAATATTGGGCCAAAGGGAGATTTAAAAATCAAGGACCCCAGGATTTTGGTTTTTATTTTAAAAGCATGTTCGAGCCTGTGGAAGGAAAGGGGGCTGCAACAAAGGAATTGGGATTGGCCTCTGTAAATGGACAGTTTTGAGTATTGGCATTAGCCAAGCTGTCTGGGGACTATCTGGACCGTCTCAGTCATTTTACATAATGACAATAGGCCTACAGAAGAGCAGTTCCCACCCAAAATCACAGAACCATCCAAAGTATACATAATGCAGAACATGCCACCAACTAACAAAAGAACCTTGCCCCCCACAGGAAAAGACAAATGTTATTGCAATTAAACAAGAGGTTAAACAATCGCTTAAAACCACTTAGAATCGATGGGACCATCCTGAAACCACTTCACACAATCTTAAACCAATTAAGATCGATGGGACCATCCCGAAACCTATTAAATAATTTTTAACCCATCAATGTTAACAAGCCCACCAAAACTAACAATGAGACAGAACTGATTTGGCGCACAGATTAGCAGGCCTCCAACAGTATAATTGAGGGCCTGCTTTTACAACAGCAGTTGGAGTCAATGGTGAGTTCAGTGAGAGGAGAGTTCAAGGAGTTCAAAACGGTGGGAAGAGGGCAAACAGTGGAAGAAAAGAGTTCAAGAAAGCAGTGCTGGAGGAAGTTCGTTTCAGCATTCATGTCAAATCAAATCACCAACTTCAGTCCAAGAAGAAGCTCCCTCTCGAAGAAGTAACACACTGTCGGAGACCTCGCGGCAGACCAGGGCCCCACGAAACAAGCAACCAAATATTACCAGCAACCGGGTAATATTGGGCCACCGCGACCAACAAAACCCAACTCGGAAGAAAACCGAAGATCTGCAAGTTTTTCCACTCTACAATCTATCCTGACTTACCCCTGGGTAAGATTTTATCGAAAAGACTCTAAACCCTAACCCTAACTACTAACCAAAAGAAATTTGGTGCTCACCTGATAGATCCAATACGCACCCTACTGCATTAGCAGACTCGCGAAGACTGACCAGCCACACAGGTGAAATCCTCTACCGCGTCCGGGGTACGGCAGGCCCCAACCGACACATCTAGAGAACCCCGAAATCGCAAACCTCTACAACTGTCAAAAGAAGTCGTTTTGGTGAGCATTATCCCTGGTCCTCTGGAGCCCAAATTAGCTAGTGAAGTGGGATTGGGAGGGGTGTAGTATTCTGTCTATTGTTATTTTCCCTCGTATATTCTGAAGTGTTCCCCCAATTTAGAGTGTTAAGATTATTGTGTTGCATATTTTCTTTCTCAAATAAAGATCTTGTTCCTTTCACCAAAATTCAGTTGTCTGCTGCACTTTTCATCACAACCCCCAAATAATTCCCAGGTCTAGAACCAAGGGAGTGGGAGAAATTCGAACCACTCATAAGTCAGAGGCGAAGCTGACCCACACAGCACCCCCTTACAGTATCAAGGGATATGGAGCTAAGGCATGTAAATGAAGTTGAGGTACAGATCAGCCATGATCTAAATGAATGGCAGAGCAGGCTCGAGGGGCTGAATGGCCTGCTTCTATTCCTATGTTCTTACAGTTACTCAGGTTCTTTCCACAAATCTCATTTGCATGGTGCTAGAAGATGCAGGAGCCATTGTGCCCTGTGTAATGTATATACCTTTAAGGGGGGAACTATCTTTTACAGCTCATGTATACTGCAGTACCGGCAGTGACCACACCTGTCTATAGCACTGAGTAGTAATCTGTACAGATCAGTTCCCGAGTGAGCCACGTTGAGTAAACACCTGTTATACCGTTCTCCTGCAGTCTGTGTCTTATTATACACGGACACAACACCCTGTAGAGTATTTAACGATCTGTTTATCCTTCTCAACATCAACCCCATTCCTAAACTTGACATGTATCTAGCTCTTTTCTGAAGGAGTTAATCAACACAACAAAATGCCACTCACCTGGAAAGGACAGAAACTATTGTTAGGTTACTGCTGGGCTGATTATATGATTGTTGCGCTGATTGACTCCATCAGGAAAGTGCTAGATAAATATCTGACGAGAAATGTTTTTTTAAAGTTATAGGATGAATTGTACAGCAGTATCCCACGAATGAGGTGATTGACCAGCCAACCTCTTTTAGTGGTGTTTGTTGAATAATACCATAGGAATTATGTACTTGAGTCTGGATTATGTACTTGAGTCCTGGAGTGAGGCTCAAGCCTACAAGGTGAAAATACTACCAACTGAGCTGGGTTTCCATTTTGGCCAATGGTCACTAAATACCATGAGGTCATCAATGTGCTTCACCTGTTAAGTTGCATTAATAAGAATCACTTGTGTTCATGCATGAGATCATACCCTCTGGGCACACTGGCATGAGATGAGACATGCCTTATGCAGATTGGATCATTAGGTGTTGTCATCAAACCCATTGACTGCAAAAACAACCCAGTCACATTAAAAGAAAAGGACTTGCACTTCTATACTGACTGTTCACATCCTTAGTGTTGTGTATGTACCTTTAAGAGAATAACTGGTCTCAGACTGCAGTACCGGCAGTGACCACCCCTGTATAAAAGGCGCTAGTGAGCCTCTGTTGTTTTCAGTTTCACTATTGACTTCCATCAGTAAAGACTTGTTTTGTTCAACTCCTGCTGTCCGTGTCTCAATCATTCACAGACGTAATACTGGCAACGAGCAGATACGAACCTACCTATAGTCTGCACCACCTCCTGGGATCCATTCCTGCAGCGAAGTGAGCAGAGGTCGAGGCCAGAAAGAGAAGAAAGTAAGAGGCAGTAGAAATGGGCGTCGACCGTGGGCATCCGCCCCTGTGTTAGCGGAGTTGAAGATTGCTGGAGAAGCTGTTGGAAGCGGGGCCTGGTTCCTGTCGACGGTGCTTCAGCTAATCGGGCTGGTGGCAGGTAGTGCACTGATCCTTCCTGGGCTGCGGCGGTCGCGAACTCGAGCGGGTGGTTTGCAACGGGGCCGAGCAGCGTTGTCGGGAAGAAGAGAGAGAGAGGGTGGAGCACACAGGGCGCGGCCGGTGCTACGAAGCCGGGCTGCATATAGACCCGCGAAGAGGGAGGCAAGAGTCCCACAGGGTTGTTCCATGATGGGAAAATAATAAAAAAAGAAATATTAAACGCGCAAGAAACCGCGAGGAGCTGCAGGTTGCAACGGGAACCGCGGAAAGCAGCGCTAACAACAGCGGGGAAGAAGGCAAAGCACGGGAGGCGCCATCTTAATCAGCGGGGAAGAAGGCAAAGCGCGGGAGGCGCCATTTTGTTAAATCGGGGAAGAAGGCAAAGCGCGGGAGGCGCCATTTTAGATTTGCAAGATGCCGAAGACTGGCTGTATCACTGCTTTTGATAATACAATAGAGGACTGGACCACGTATGTGGAAAGAGTCGAGGTATATTTCGAGGCAAACGAAATAGCGGAGGAGAAAAAGGCATCGATATTGCTAAACGTAATGGGCGCTAGAACGTATGGCCTATTGCGGGACCTGATTACTCCAGCCAAACCGAAGGCGAAGAGTTTTAACAAAATTGTTGCTGTCCTACAGGAACACCTAAATCCTGCACCGCTGTTGATAGCAGAAAGATTTAAATTCCACAGGAGAACTCAGCATAAAGATGAGAGCAATGCTGAGTACCTTACGGAACTACGCAAGCTATCAAAGCACTGCCAGTTCGGAGCAGGACTGGCAGATACCCTACGGGACAAATTTGTCTGTGGACTCCTGAGTGAAGGAACACAGAAGAAGTTACTCTCAGAGAAAGAGCTGATGCTAGATAAGGCTTTCAGCGTGGCAGTATCGTATGAAGCAGCAGCCAGGGGAGCTGCAGAAATTCAACAAAAACCACAGGAATACGGCACCCACGAAATGCCACGGGGATTTGCAAAATGTTATCGCTGCGGCAGAACTAACCATGACCAGAAGGACTGCTGGTCCAAAGACAAAATATGCAGGCAATGCGGGAAGATGGGACACATTGCACGAGTTTGCAGGTCTGGGAAGAAGATCAGCGACAACAAAAAGGCTACTAAGGAACCGTACAAGAAGGTACAAAAGATGACGGACAGTAGTTCCGAAGACCAGATGAGCGATAGTGAATCCGGGAACAGGAGACGAAGCTGTCTCAAACTTCACAATGTAATCGCAAAAGAGGATCACCGAACCATTTGGGTCACCCTCACGATAGCAGGGTCCCAAGTTAAAATGGAATTGGATACAGGATCAGCGCTAACCGTCATGAATCGATGAGACTACGAGCGGCTATTTTCACACATACCCTTGAGAGAGACATCCATCGTCTTGACGACGTATACGGGGCAAAAAGTATACCCCAGAGGAAAAATAAGGGTGCCTGTCGAATACAACGGCAAGAAAATACGGAAATTGTATCTCTACATACTGCCAAATGGTGGACCACCGTTATTGGGACGGGAATGGATCAGGAAGATAAACTTAGATTGGCACTCCATTCATGCAATGACGGTGGACGGTAAAAAAGATGAAGACGTCACTCCTGGAAGATTGTCAACAATCTTAGCTAACGCCAAAGAGGTATTTCAACAAGAACTGGGCACGCTTAAAGGCGTAACCGCCTCGATAAAAATAGAAGAGAATGCAGTTCCCAAGTTTTTCAAAGCAATTCGCCCAGCCGTCGAGGCAGAGCTGGAGAATCTGGAGAAGGCAGGCGTGTTGTCTAAGGTCGACTGGAGCGAGTGGGCGACACCCATCGTTCCTGTCATGAAGAAAACGTTAAGCAATAAGTCCGGGGAGCCAAGGAAGATTCGCATCTGTGGGGATTTCAAGGTGACGGTGAACCCAGTCCTTCACACAGTACAATATCCTCTTCCAAGGATAGAAGACATTTTTGCCTCACTGTCTAGAGGGAAGCGTTTTACAAAAATTGACCTAGCACAAGCATATTTGCAGATGGAGGTTGAAGAGTCCTCTAGGAAGTATCTCACGATAAACACTCACAAAGGTCTTCACCAGTATCATCGATTGGTATTCGGAGTAGCATCGGCTCCGGTGATATGGCAAAGAGCGATGGAACAAGTCCTGCAAGGGATTCCGGGGACTCAGTGTTACTTGGACGACATCCTTGTGACAGGTGAAGATGACAGTGAACACCTTAACAACCTAGAACAGGTGCTCACTAGACTACGGGAACATGGGCTGCGAACCAACCGCCCCAAGTGCGAATTTTTTAAGAAACAGATATCGTATTGTGGCCACGTGATTGATGAAGGGGGGTTACATAAGTCCCCTGACAAAATTGAAGCAGCTGTAAAGGCCCCAGCGCCTGAAAATGTGTCGCAACTGAGGTCATTCCTCGGATTGGTGAATTACTACCAGAAGTTTTTGCCGAATTTGTCGACGATTCTGCACCCACTGAACGCCCTGCTGCGAACGGGGGTAGCATGGAAATGGAGCGATGATTGTAAGCGGGCCTTTCAGAAGAGTAAGGACTTAATCACTTCAAGGGAAGTATTGGCTCACTACAACCCAGCACTGCCGATCAGACTGGCGTGTGATGCGTCTCCCTACGGCATTGGGGCGGTACTGTCACATAAATTCCTTGATGGTTTAGAGAGGCCGATAGCTTTTGCGTCACGCTCGTTAACTTCTGCCGAGCGTAACTACGCCCAGATTGACAGAGGGGCCCTCAGCCTAGTGTGGGGGGTGAAGAAGTTCAATCACTACCTGCACGGTCAAAAATTTACTCTACTAAGCGATCATCAACCTCTTGTCTCCATTTTCAACCCTCAGAAGGGCGTACTGATAATGACAGCACAACGGCTGCAGAGGTGGTCCCTTTTCCTAGGGGCACACCAATATGACATCGAGTACAAAGGAACTAAACAGCATGGAAATGCTGATGGATTGTCATGCCTACCATTGCCGATGGTGGAAGAAGAAGACCTTGCAGTGGATCCAATGGAGTTATTCCACTCGACCATAGTCGAATGTCTCCCTGTGACGAATGCAAACATAGAAAAGGAAACACAGAATGACCCGACACTATCACGGGTCTATGATTTAACGGTGAAGGGATTGCCAGCACATGGCGAACCACTGCTGCCAGCATTCTCGCCGAGAAGAGAACAGCTGTCAGTGTGCAGACGAACCTTGATGTGTGGATCCAGAGTAGTAATTCCACCTAAGTTGACGGATAGAGTGCTCAATGAGCTTCATGAGGGTCATCTGGGTGGGGTAAAAATGAAGAACTTAGCCAGAGCATTTGTGTGGTGGCTGGGAATCGATAGAGAAATCGAAGAGATGACCAAGAGCTGTGCAGGATGCCAGAAGGTCCAAAACGCCCCACCACAAGCTCCTCTGCATCCATGGGAGTGGCCCTCATCTCCATGGCAAAGGGTGCACATTGATTTTGCTGGTCCCTTCATGGACTCGATGTTTTTAATTGTGGTTGATGCACATTCAAAGTGGCCAGAGGTAATAAAAATGTCCTCAACCACCACGGAAAAAACTATCACAGTTTTACGAACCATATTCGCCAGGAATGGGCTGCCTGAACAGATTTGCTCTGACAATGGACCACAGTTTGTGTCTGAAGAGTTCCGGAGGTTCTTAAAGAACAATGGTGTTAAGCATTACACATCTGCCCCATATCATCCAGCCACTAATGGATTGGCCGAGAGGTTTGTCCAAACATTCAAGAAGGCTATCAAGGCAATGTGTAATGAAGATATTGTTAAGTATGTGTATTGTATTGAACAATTAACACAAAGACTTAAACGTATAACTCAAACAGGCCTTTACTGGTTGGAGGTAGGGACTATACTGAATACAAGATTACTGCACAGTGCTTATATACCGGTGTGTTCACCCCCGGTATTACGTCTACAGCAGCCTGAGAAAGTAGTACATCTCTTAAGGTGGAACAGGCTTAAGCTCTCTTAAGGTGGAACAGGTTACATACACAACACTCCTCCCTTCTTAGCTTTATAGTCATCCCCCCCATTTAACATAACGTAATAACATATATACATATATAACTTCATGTTTAACGTAACATATCACAGATTCAGTCTCTGCGGAAAACAGTTCACAGATTCAATCTCTACGAACAGTTGCAACATACTCTTAGTGGGAACAGTTTACAGGTTCAGTCTCTGTGGGAACAGTTCGTAAATTCAGTCTCTGATCTTAATTCGTTCCAGACAGCATCTTTTCGTAGTGTTCGGCCGGAGGTAGTAGAAGTAACAATATTTTAAACAATTATTATTTTCGGCCTCTTCTTTTTCTTTTCTGCCTTTTTACAACTCTTGTCGTTCCCATCTTCTCGGCGGACAGCTGTAATGCTACCAACTCTCTATGTTCTTTAGACCTTAAGTGCTTCCTCCGGATTTCAGCACTTTGGGAGTTTCCATCACAATTTGGGCATACCACATCCTCGTAGTATTCACTATCACTCAACAGGTCGAGAGGCCCTTCTACTTCTTCCTTACCCAACTGGACGCTATCCGACTGCTGTTCCTTCTCTATCTCTCTTACTTCCCGTAGTAGAGCCACCTTCTTCCGATGTTCCGTAGACTTTTGGTGCTCCTCCATGATTTCTGCACTTTGGGGGTCGAAGTTACAAGCTGGGCAGGACAGGACATCGTAATATTCGGAGTCGTCCGACAGGTCATGGTAATATTCGGTGTCGTCCTGAGCTAGGCCAGCGAGAGGGTCGTCTATTTCCTCCATACCCAGCTGGACGTTAGCCAGCTCTTGTTCCAAATCCAGACATCTTTCCTGAAGAGACTTCTTCATGTGTACCTCTGCATCCAGCTTTTTCTGGGCTTTCAGCAAGTCGTTTACTAGTGACCTCATTTGTGATTTTAATACTTCAACTTCCTTTGGAGATTGATTGCTCGGACTATGCAGTCCCTCTACCGGAGCAGCTGTTTCAGCGGTCTGTTGTTCTACATTGACGTGAGTCAGCATACTTTTGGCATCCAGTGGCTGCTCTGTTGCAGTCGTTTCAGTCTGTGTCGTCACATCAGCCATCTCAATGACTTTTGAGAGCTCCGAACCCTTTTCCTTTGAAGATCGCAGCTCGTGTTCAAGTTTTTCCCATTTCAGAGTCTTGTCCCTCAGCATATGAAGGAGTTGGCTGACCGTTAACTCTTCTGACACCAGATTATGGCACGCACCTTCAGAACCTGAATCAGCTTTGATTCGTTCGGCCTCCTCGCGCAGATGGTTGGTGTGCTCCTGCTCCATTTTCTCCATCAGTTGCTTCTGTTGCCTTTCCAGATTCTCCCACTCTGTAACAAAGAACTTTTTTATTTCATTCATCTCTTGCTCAAAACGGCAAATCATTTGTTCTAATTGCTGTTGTAGTTTGAAATGGAGTTGAGTTCGAGCCCAGTGTCCCTCAAAAATGTGCATATCAGTAGACTTGACAGACTCAGAATTCTCTGTTAAACTATGTTGTTGTTGCTCAGTGGAATTCTGTGCTGAAACTTTGTCTTTTGCACATGGGTTGGTCTTACCATCATCAGTTCTAGAGTCTGGGCTGATTATCTGCACCGAGTTCTCACTCTTTATGGCTTTTAGCGAATGCCAGTCCATATTTATGTTTCTAAACCACTCCCGGCCTAGTAGTGGTGGACCTCCCTCCGGTAGCACATATAAGTCCATTATTTGACTTCCTTCGCCCTTGTTGGCCACTGCAACCTTTATTGTCCCGATGGGGTACACTCTCTGCCCCGTGTAGGTTGTCAATATAATCTCCGTATCCTGTAGGGGAATATGTTGGAATAACCTTCTGTAATCTTTCTTATTCATGACCGACAATGCCGATCCAGTGTCCAATTCCATTTTTACTTGGACTCCTTCTATCTGAAGAGTAACCCAAATTGTCTGGAGGTCTGCACCCTTACCAACGTTGAGTACCCTTAAGCTAGCCAGTTCAATACTGCTTGCGTCTGAATCGGACTCCTGTTCGGCCACCTTGTGTACCTTTGCGTATTTCCCTTGCGGTGACTTCTTGTTGCTGGTCTTCTTCCCTGACCTGCATACTCTAGCTATATGTCCAAGCCTACCACAAGTTCTACATTCTTGGTTTTTAAACCAACACTGGTTCTGATCATGCGTTGTCTTTCCACAACGATAACATTTAACAGAACTCACACCCAATTTGTGTGCACTGAGCTCCGGTGACCGTAGCTGCATTACTGCCGTGCCTCTCGCTGCGGCTTCGTGTGCTGCTGCCATAGTGACCGCCTTCTCAAGCGTCAGCTCATTCTCCTCGAGCAGTCGCTTTTGTGTATCCTGTTTAAATAAACCACACACAAATTTGTCTCGTAGTGCATCTGTCAGTCCCGTTCGAAACTGGCAATATTTCGCTAATTTACGCAATTCCAGCAAATATTCAGCATTGCTTTCATGCTGTAGCTGCCTTCTGTCGTAAAATTTAAATCGTTCCGCTAGCATCAGCGGCGTGGGGTTTAGATGATCTTTCAGGACAGTAACAATCTCATCGAACGTCTTATCCGCCGGTTCATCTGGTGATAACAGGTGTTTCAATTGCCCGTATGTCTTCGCACCCATTAAATTTAATAATGTTAGTGCTTTATCAGCCTCACGAATTTTATTGGCCTTACAATAATTTTTAACTCGTTCAACATATATGGCCCAATCTTCGATGTCACTATCAAAGTTGCTAATATTCCCGTGTTTAGGCATTGTAGTACTTTATCAGATTTGCAATTTCTCAGATTTTTTTTTTTTACTGCTATCCAAGATGGCGGATTCCCGCTCTTGCCGTCGTCCTCCGCCCACAAAATGGCGGTTTTCCCGCGCTTGGCGGTCTTCACCCGTCCCCCGACGCCGTCTCCCTTCAGCCCCGAGTGCGGCCCTTATCTTCGCCGCGATCGCCCGAGTGCGGCCCTTATCAGCGGATGCGATCGCTGGATCGCGAAGTGGCTCCCGACCGAAGCGGCTCTCGGCCCTTATCAGGAGATGCGATCGCTCTGTTGAAATGCCTCCCGCTCGAAGCGGCTCTCGCGCCCTATTCCTCCGGCTCCCCCAGCCCCATTCGTGCGGCCAACGCGGTCGACTGCCTGTCGCGTCGCTGCCCGGCTCAGACAACGGCTTACCCACCACCAAGCTGGAGAAGAAGCTGACGGTCGCCGATGGAGGCTCCGAGGTCAGGATGTCTTCCAGTGGGGTGGAGAGGGTGGAAACCTCTCTGCAACGTCCTGGCTGTGGACGAAGCTGCCGTGGAGTGACTGCCGCAGGGTCCGAATCAGACTCGTCGCCAGTGTTAAATCTGTGAGTTATCTAGTTAATTAAGACACAGACTAATTAATAACAATCAAAAACAGGTCTTTACTGGTTGGAGGTAGGGACTATTCTGAATACAAGATTACTGCACAGTGCTTATATACCGGTGTGTTCACCCCCGGTATTACGTCTACAGCAGCCTGAGAAAGTAGTACATCTCTTAAGGTGGAACAGGCTTAAGCTCTCTTAAGGTGGAACAGGTTACATACACAACACCCTCGAGGTCACATTCTAACAGTGCAGGATGGGTGTTTCTCCCACTTGAACCCCGCTCCCTTCTGTCCCAATGTCATGTCTGCGGTGGCGGGGGTGAAGGGGTTGGCAGGCTCCCTCGACATCCCACCAGATACACCAGCAGTATGCTCAGCACCAGCGGCACTTACACTTTGCAGGGAGCAGAGTGCTGGCTGTATCTGTGCTGTACTACGCCACATGTGGGCCCCACTAACAACAACTATTTGTATTTGTACAGCACCTTTAACGTAGTAAAACCTCCCAAGGCGCTTCACAGGGGGGTTATCAAATGAAATTTGACACCAAGCCACATAAGGAGATATGAGGGCAGATGACCTAAAACTTGGTCAAAGGTTTTAAAGGAGGAAAGAACAGTAGAGAGGCGGAGAGGTTTAGGGATAACTTAGGGCTATCAATTGCAGATGGATCAATTGGTGTTTGACTAGGGCCTCCCATGGTATTGTGATCAGTCCACAGCACCAATTATGTCCCAGGAACTTGATGGGTTGATATTAAATGATCTTCCAAGGTACTTTAAGAGGGTTACACATAATGAAGAGTGTTGACATCATGGCCGATGAGGCAATGGTGTCACCAGGTTGGCATCTGCATCTCTACAATTGTTTTTGTAAGGCTGTAAAATTTTCTATTGGCTGATGATTTATCTAGGAACAGTTGTACAGGGCCCATTGTGCAAGGTCAGCTCATTTGAATAAATTTTCGGAGCTCCCAGGTCATAGTGCATGGCGACCTGTTCGTGTGCAGAGGTCAGGGGGTGTAGTTAACTGACACCAGTAGCTCTTAAAGGGGCGCTGGTCATCCTTAAAGGGGAACTGGCCGCACATGCAAAAAGTGGCAGAAGCAAGGTGCAGGGGCAGAGCAGCACCATGCCAAGATATGCTTCTACACAAGGTTCTGCATAGAAGGGTCACCCTGCAGTAAAGAGTACTTGCCAGAGTATCCTGAATAGAGATGACAGAGAATTAATCCCCAGCCCTGCCTTCCCCTGTTCTCCCCTGGTTCCAGGGATAAGGGATTACAGTTACATGGATAGACTAGAGAAGCTGGGTTGTTCTCCTTAGAGCAGAGAAGGCTAAGAAAAGATTTGTTAGAAGTGTTTAAAATCATGAAGGGTTTAGAATCATAGAATGGTTACAGCAGAGAAGGAGGCCATTTGGCCCATGTTAGCTCTCTGCAAGAGCACTTTAACTAGTCCCACTTCCCCGCCATTTCCCCGTAGCCCTGCAAATTTCTTTCCTTCAGGTATTTATCCAATTCCTTTTTGAAAGCCACGATTGAATCTGCCTTCACAACCCTTTCAGGCAGTGCATTCCAGATCCTAACCATTCACTACGTAAAAAAGTTTTTCCTCATGTCGCCTTTGGTTCTTCTGCCAATCACCTTAAATCTGTGTCCTCTGGTTCTCGACCCTTCTGCCAATGGGAACAGTTTCTCTCTATCTACTCTGTCTAGACCCCTCATGATTTTTGAACACCTCTATCAAATCTCCTCTCAACCTTCTCTGCTCTAAGGAGAACAACCCCAGCTTCTCTACTCTATCCACACAACTGAAGTCCCTCATCCCATTCTTGCAAATCTTTTCTGCACCCTCTCTAAGGTCTTCACATCCTTCCTAAAGTGCGGTGCCCAGAATTGGACATTATAGGGCACGATTTTCCCAATGGAGGTGGGTTGGAGGCGGGTTTCGGTTTGGGTGGGTTCCAAACCCGCGATTTTCCACTAATTGGCCAGTTGATTTCAGAGGTGTGGGTTCCCCTGGGCCAATTAGTGTTTTTGGGACTGAAACTCGCCTCTGCTGACGTCGCTTATCCAGCTTCATTTAAGGGCTGTTGCTGCCTTGGCTCATTCCACTGATTTTTGGCCGATGCTGCACCACCTCCAAACTTTCACCACAGAGAAGAATGGCCAGCTCCAAGGCAAGGGCCTCCCCGAGGTTCTTGGATGAGGCGCTGGGTATGCTGGTTGAGGGGGCAAAAGCTAGCAGGGAGGTGCTTTTCTCCTTATCTGGGAGGAAGAGGCCTCCCAAAGAAACCAAGGCTGTGTGGGTACAGCTGGCAAGGGATATCACCTCCAGATCAGTGTGCAGCAGAACATGGCTGCAGTGCCGTAAAAGGTTCAATGACCTTGTAAGATCAGGCAAAGTGAGTATACCTTCAGCTTGACGCTCCTTCTGCTCCCCTTCTCCTCTCATCACCAGCACTCTGCATTGTCAACCTCCTCCTACACATCCCACTTTGCCCTTACAACCCTTGCACCATTCACCATCCCTCTCACTCTATGAACCCAATCACTTCACTATTCGACTATGCTGCCCTCACACTCCCTTTCAATGTTATGCAATGACAACGACTAACAATGCACAGGGAGGGCCCTTGGACATGGAACCTCACTCCATCTTTGTCTCCTTCTAAGCATCTATGCTCTGGACTCTCTACACTCACTCCATCAACTCCACTTGTCTCCCTCGCTGCAGGAAAAGAGAGCCCACAATAGAAGGGAAAGGGCGAAGACAGGAGGAGGGCCACCGTCCCTAGCCCATCTCACCCAGGCTGAAGAGGCAGCCCTGGACATCGCCGGCGCAGAGGTGGAAGTGGGGGATGGGCAGACAGGCGATGCAGACCAAGCTGGTGACAGAATAGTTTTGCGTCTCTCTCATTTACACTGCTTGAGTGACTGAAATGGCTGCTGGTGTACATTATTAAAATGCCACTTGAGCATCTGCACTATTGCATGTGCTTCCGTCAAATGTCTAACCTATGCCTTTGCTCCCCCACAGGACCATCCACAGAGTCCCACACCACTGTCGACGAGGAAGAGGCTGAGCCGCAAGACTCCTCAGGGGAGCCTGCAACCTCTGAGGACGCAGCGTCAGCAGAGGTAAGCACACCCAGCACCAGCGCAGATACGCACACCTTGGTGGGACCTTCGGGACATAGAGTAGTGTTATCACCACAGGTGAGCATCAGCAGGTGGTGGAGACAGGGACAGCAGTGGAGAGTCCTCGTCGGAGGTCACAAGACTCTCCTAACTCTGCTCTGCTGCATGTGGACCTTGTGCCTCTGGGTCCATCCAGAAGGAGAGCGGTGCTGGAACTCCAGGAGCAGGTGCAGGAGTCTCTGACGGGTCTTGTCTCCAGGGTCACTGCAAGTGTGGAGAGGATGGAGGAGTCCAACTCCAACCTGAGCAGTGCCGTTGGGGAGGCAATGGCGCATATTCGCAGCACCACGGAATGAATGGCAACCTCCGTGGAAAGGCTGGCTATGGCCATGGAGGAAATAAGTCGCCAGAGTCAGGAAAACATGGTGATTGTTCAGAATAGACTGACATCTCTGGAGCAGCGATGGGCAGCTATTGAGCAGAGAAACCAGAGCTTCATGGAAGTCCTTTTAAGTAGGACTGCCAGTGCAGAGACGGGTTCCCATGGCCCCCCTGATGTGCAGCAAGGTGCTCTCAAGCCACTTGCAAGCGCTGAGGTGGACCTGACCCATGAGAGGGAAGTTGGTGGCAGAGAACAAGGAAGTGGGGGCTCCTCTCCAAGTGCTCACACTTCCATGCCACTGCATAGCCCTCGGTCAGAGCCCCACCAGAGTCCGCACCGAACTGAGATGGGTGTCTCAGACCCTGTACTGCCGCAGGATGAGCAGACGTTTGGCGAGCCCTCACAGGCTCGTAAACCCAGAGGACGCCTGCCAAAGGTGTCGAAGCAGGAGCAGCATCAAAGTGAGCAAGGGGCCTCCACTTCTGCTGAAGCCACAGGGAGAGCACCACGTAGGAGCACATGTAAGAGAAAAATAAAGCACAGGGTTAAGCACTTGGGTGATTGTTTCTGTTTATTGACAAAATGCCATCCCTGTTTGAATGTATAAAAATGAGGTGATGGCAAACTGTTGGCGTGATGGCATCTGTTATTTCGCCTTTGGCAGCTCCACATTGCGGGCTCCGCGACACTTGCGTGGTCAGGTTGGTGGTCAGAGTGAAAGGAGGTCAGAGAGTCATGTTGAGGTAGCTCATCCTCTGTTTGTAAACCCTGAGAGGTGGGTATCTCCTGTAGCAATGTGCTTCCATGCGCTGGAGCCTTCTGTCCTGCGCAGCATCAGGTGGGTGAGCTGGAGGTTGGGGCTCCTGCTGCTGTTGCTGCTGAGCTGCCCGTTTCTGCTGCTGCCGTGGCTGCTCCTCATCCGAATCTGAGGTCCATGATAAAAGGAAATAAATGGTTCCCATGCTACTGGCAGATACCTCTGTTGGGAAAGCGCTCAGTCCAAGCGGGGAGAGGGTCTTCCAAGGAGATCCCGCAGTTGAGAGATAGAAGCTGCAGCACCTCTGACTTTGGTAGGCCTGCTAAAAGTGCTGAAAGACCTTTGGAACAAAAGTTCTGCCACCTGCAACTGCTCCCTGATGAAAGCTCCGTTTTAATGGTGGAGCTGCAGCTGTGAGGAGGCCACCCACTTGTCAACCCGCCAGGATTAGCTGGCATGGTTTAGGAGGGTCGTGCAACACACTGAAAATATGGTAAAATAACAAAGGTGTGTCAAAATTGGATTATAGAGGCCCTTAACTACTACAGTATTCAAGGGCCTTAACTACCTCTCCCGACTAATGGAGGCGGGACCGAATCGCACCCATCAAACCCGCCTCCAGCAAAATTGCGCGGAGGCGGTGTTGGAGGCGGGTTCCGAACCCGCCCTCAGTTTTTGCCATTTTGCCAACTGTCCCGTCTCCAAACCCGCCTCCTCGGGGCTGGGAAAATCATTCCCTATACTTCAGTTGAGGCCGAACCAGTGAATTATAAAGTTTCATCATAACTTCCTTGCTTTTGTACTCTATGGGCTCAATTTTGCCATTGTGGGCGGGCTGGGGTGTGTCAGGTGGTTTTCGTGTCATAACCCCGACTCCGAAGTGAAGTGGGGAAAAAAGTGCGATTTCCCCCTAATTGGGCAATTGATTTCCTGCCTGTGGGAACCCCTGGCCCAATTAGTCTTTTCATACAGAAAGTCGCCGCCGATGACATCATCAATGCTGCTGGATTTAAGGTCTGCAAGAGGCCTTGCTTCTTCTGGAGACTGCAAACTTCATGGCCATTGTAGTAAGCACTTCATTGATCGACTATGTCCACCAGTAGGCCAAAGTGTGCTCCACGCTTCGATGAACCCTCCCTCCAAGCTCTGGTGGAAGGAGCAAGATCAAATAAGTAGGTGCTCTTCCCTTCCTCAGGGAAGAAAAAGCCTCCCCAGCAGACTAAAGCTGTGTGGCTGCAAGTGGCCCAGGAGGTCAACTCCATCTCGATGAGCCACAGAAACTGGCTGCAATGCAGGAAGAGGTTTCATGACCTTCTCTGCACAGGAAAAGTGAGTATGACTTCCCCATCACCCTCAATCTGATCCCCATCGCCTCTCCTCACCAGCACTCTGCTTTGCCAACCTCTTCCTCCACATCCCACTTGACACTTAGATCGCTGCATCCTTACCCATTCCCTCTCTCTCTATGGTCACATTCACTTAGCTATTCAATCATGCAGCCCTCACACTCCCTATCACTGTGATGCAATGACAACTTACAACACACAGAGAGGGCCCTTTGTCTCCTTCTAAGCATCTATGCTATGGAATCTCTACACTCACTCCTTCATTCTCACTCAAACTCCACTTGTGTCCCTCATTGCAGGAAAAGAGAGCCCACAATAAGAGGGAAAGCGCGAGGACAGGAGGAGGGCCACCCTCAGTAGCCCAGCTCACCCTGGGAGGAGGTGGCCCTGGAAATCGCCGGGATCGAGGAGGATTCCCAAGTGGGGGACGGACAGACGGGCGCATCACAGCAAGCTGGTGACAGAATAGTTTGGCATCTCTCTCATTGACATTGCATGAGTCACTGATAATGAATCTGATGCTCTAACAGATTGACTTATGATCATCTGCACTGTTCAATGTGCATGTAACCTTGGCCTCACATCTCTAACTCTTTCCTTTACTCCCCCACAGGACCATCGAAAGCCCCCGTCCCCACTGTCCAGGAGGAAGAGCCTGAGCTTCCAGACTCCTCGGAGGAAGCTGCAACCTCTGAAGGTGTAGCGTCAGCAGAATTCAGCGCACCCAGCACCAGCACAGACACTCACACCTTGGTGGGACTTTCGCGAGATAGAGTAGTGTTGGCATCTGGTGTATCACAGCTCACAAGTGAGCATCAGCAGATGGTGGAGACAGGGACAGCAGTGGAGAGTCCTCGTCGGAGGGCGCAGGACTCTGCTAGCTTGGCTCAGCTGCATGTCGACCCTGTGCCTCTGGGTCCATCCAGAAGGAGAGCGGTGCTGGGACTCCAGGAACAGGTGCAGGAGTCTCTGGCAGGTTTTGTCTCCAGGGTCGCTGCAAGTGTGGAGCGAAAGGAGGAGTCCATCACGAACATGAGTAGAGCCTTTGTGGAGGCATTGGCGCATGAATGCATTACTGCGGAAAGGATGGCAACCTCCGTGGAAAGGCTGGCTACGGTAGAGGAGAGGATGGCTATGGCCATGGAGGAGCTTAGTTGCCAGGGTCTTGAAAACATGGTCATTGTTCACAATAGACTGACATCTCTTGAGGAGTGATGGTCAGCTATTGAGCAGAGAAACCAGACCTTCATGGAAGTCCTCTGGAGTAGGACATCCAGTGCAGAAATGGGTCCTCGTGGCCCCCCTGCAGTGCAGCAAGGTGCTGTCAAGCCACTTGCTAGCTCTGAAGTGGGGCTGACCCATGAGAGGGATGTTGGTGGCAGACAACAAGGAAGTGGAGGCTCCTCTCCAAGCGCTCACACGACTATGCCACTGCAGAGCCCTTGGTCAGAGCCCCACCAGAGTCCTCACCCAACTGAAATGGGCGTCTCAGCCCCTGCACAGCCGCAGGAGCAGCAGACTGTTGCCAAGCCCTCACAGGCTCGCAACCCCAGAGGATGCCTGCCAAAGGTGTCGAGGCAGGAGCAGCATGAAAGTGAGCAAGGGGCCACCACATCTGCTGAAGCCACAGGGGAAGCACCACGTAGGAGCATGCATAAGAGGAAGATAAAGCACAAGTAGCCACAAGGGTAATCACTTGGGTGTTGTGATGTATTGTTTTTGACCAGCCATCCTTGTCATGGTATCATAAACAGATTTGATGGCAAACTGTTGAAGTTGCGGCCTGTGTCATTTCGCAAATGGGACTTCCACATTGAGGGCTTAGGGCGACTTACAATTGTCAGTATGGTTGTCAGAGTGATAGGAATCCGCAGGTTCTTGTCCATTGTCGATGGTCTGGGAAGAAGGTGCGAGGCAAAAGTGTTTGATTGTGCAGGCTTAGCAAATCTGGCCAACATGAGTGTGTCCCTTGCATCCCGGCCAGCAATGTGGTCGCGCGCTGGCGCCTTCTGGCCTGTGCAGCTTCAGGTGGATGAGCAGAAGCTTGCCGCTCCTGTTGTTCCTGCTGCTGTTGGTGCTGCTGTTGCTCATGGGTCTGCTGCTGCCACGGCTGGTCTTCGTCCGAATCTGATGTCCAGGAGGAAAGGAAATAAATGTTCGCCATGCTTCTGGTATATGCCTCGGTTGAGGAAGCACTTAGTCAAGGTGGCGAGAGGGGTTTCCCAGCAGGTCACACTGAAGATGGGTGTCAGGCTCCAAACTTCCACAACCATGAGTATGCCTGCTAAAAGCTTCCCACAGACCTGAAACAACAAAGTTCTGCCACCTGCAAATGATGATTGGTGAAAACTCCTTTTTAATGGTGGAGCTGCAGCTGTTAGTAAGCAATCCAATTGTGAGGCCGCCAGCATTACCTGGCGTGTTCCAGAGGAGACGTGCAGGATGGGGGAAATGTCTAAAAATCAGAAAGGCCTCTCAAAATGGGATTATAGAGGCAATTAAGTGTTTGTTAAGGGCCTTAAGGGCCTATCTCGCCACTTGGAGGCAGGATGGAAACAGGGTCTGAAAACACGAATGTGGGGAAATTGCTCGGAGGCGGGATGGAGGCGGGATCTGGCCTGGCAGCCATTTTTTGCGATTTTGACACCTCACACGCCTCCAAACCCGCCTCCTTGGGCCTGGCAAAATCGAGCCCTATGCCTCTATTTATGAAGTCCAATATCCTGTATGCTTTTTTAACCGCTTTCTCAACCTGCTCTGCCACCTTCAATGATTTGTGCACATATACTCCCAGGTCTCTCTGTTCATGCACCCCATTTAGAATTGTTCCCTTTAGTTTATATTGCCTCTCCTCGTCCTTCCTACCAAAATGTATCACTTTGCACTTTTCTGCGTTAAATTTCATCTGCCACGTGTCCGCCCATTTCACCAGCCTGTCTGTGTCTTCTTTGAAGTCTGTCACTATCCTCCTCACTGTTCACTATACTTCAAAGTTTTGTGACATCCAAGTCTAAGTCATTAATATCAAGAGAAACAGTGGTCCCAGTACTGACCCCTGGGGAACACCACTATGTACCTTCCTCCAGTCCGAAAAACAACCGTTCACCACTACTCTTTCTTTCCTGTCACTTAGCCAATTTCATATCCATGCTGCCACTGTCCCTTTTATTACATGGGCTTCAACTTTGCTGGCAAGCCTATTTGATAGAGTAACTAAAGAGAAAGTGTTTCCAATGGCTGAAGGGTCGATAACGAGAGTGCATGGATTTAAGGTGATTGGCAAAAGAACCAGAGGCGAGATGAGGAAGAACTTTTTTACACAGCGAGTGGTTAGGGTTTGGAATGCTCTGCTTGATAGGGTGGTGGATACAGATTCAATAGTAGCCTTCAAAAGGGAATTGGATAAATACTTGAAGGAGAAAAAATTGCAGGGATATGGGGAAAGAGCCGGGGGGGAGGACTAACTGGATTGCTCTTCAAAAGAGCCGGCGCAGACTCGATGGGCCGAATGGCCTCCTTCTGTGCTGTACTATTCTATGATTCTATAAATGGATCTGATAGGGTAGATATGGCAAAACTATTTAACTGGTGGCGGAATCCAGACTAAGTGGGCACAGTCTTAAAATCAGAGCTAGTCCAGTTAAGAGTGAAATCAGGAAGCATTTCTTTCATACAGTGGGTAGTGGAAATCTGGAACAGTCACCCTCAAAAGGTTGTGGATTCTGAGTCAACTGAAAATTTCCCCGTGTAGAACCCGCATGGTTTGCCCTTCCATTAAAATGGGGCAGTTTCGATACGGATGGCTGATCCCTACAGAAATTCGCCACTTTTGAACCTCGGCAACAAGTTGAAAATGACCCCCACTGACACAAGGAACGGGAGGGAGACGGGAGGACGGGAGGGAGACGGGAGAGCTGGAGGGAGACGGGAGAGCGGGAGGGAGACGGGAGAGCTGGAGGGAGACAGGAGGGCGGGAGGGAGACGGGAGAGCTGGAGGGAGACGGGAGGGCGGGAGGAAGACGGGAGGGAGACGGGAGGGCGGGAGGGAGATGGGAGAGCTGGAGGGAGACGGGAGGGCTGGAGGGAGACGGGAGGGCGGGAGGGAGACGGGAGGGCTGGAGGGAGACGGGAGGGCGGGAGGGAGACGGGAGAGCTGGAGGGAGACAGGAGGGCGGGAGGGAGACGGGAGAGCTGGAGGGAGACGGGAGGGCGGGAGGAAGACGGGAGGGAGACGGGAGGGCGGGAGGGAGACGGGAGAGCTGGAGGGAGACGGGAGGGCTGGAGGGAGACGGGAGGGCGGGAGGGAGACGGGAGGGCTGGAGGGAGACGGGAGGGCGGGAGGGAGACGGGAGAGCTGGAGGGAGATGGGAGGGCGGGAGGGAGACGGGAGAGCTGGAGGGAGACGGGAGGGAGACGGGAGGGCGGGAGGGAGACGGGAGGGCGGGAGGGAGACGGGAGAGCTGGAGGGAGACGGGAGGGCGGGAGGGAGACGGGATAGCTGGAGGGAGACGGGAGAGCGGGAGGGAGACGGGAGAGCTGGAGGGAGACGGGAGACGGGAGGGAGACGGGAGGGCGGGAGGGAGACGGGAGAGCTGGAGGGAGACGGGAAGGCGGGAGGGAGACGGGAGGGAGACGGGAGGGCGGGAGGGAGACGGGTGAGCTGGAGGGAGACGGGAGGGCGGGAGGGAGACGGGAGGGAGACGGGAGAGCTGGAGGGAGACGGGAGGGAGACGGGAGAGCTGGAGGGAGACGGGAGGGCTGGAGGGAGACGGGAGAGCGGGAGGGAGACGGGACGGCCGGAGGGAGACGGGAGGGCTGGAGGGAGACGGGAGAGCGGGAGGGAGACGGGTGGGCTGGAGGGAGACGGGAGGGCTGGAGGGAGACGGGAGGGCTGGAGGGAGACGGGAGGGCTGGAGGGAGACGGGACGGCCGGAGGGAGATGGGAGAGCGGGAGGGAGACGGGAGATAGGGAAGGAGACGGGAGGGCTGGAGGGAGAAGGGAGGGCTGGAGGGAGACGGGAGGGCTGGAGGGAGACGGGAGAGCGAGAGGGAGACGGGAGGGCTGGAGGGAGACGGGAGAGCGGGAGGGAGACGGGAGGGCTGGAGGGAGACGGGAGGGCGGGACGGAGCCGGGAGGGCTGGAGGGAGACGGGAGGGCTGGAGGGAGACGGGAGGGCGGGACGGAGACGGGAGGGCGGGACGGAGACGGGAGAGCGGGAGATAGATGGGATGCTGGGAGGGAGACGGGAGTGAGACGGGAGAGCGGGAGGGAGACGGGAGGGCTGGAGGGAGACGGGAGGGCGGGACGGAGACGGGAGAGCGGGAGATAGATGGGATGCTGGGAGGGAGACGGGAGTGAGACGGGAGAGCGGGAGGGAGACGGGAGAGCTGGAGGGAGACGGGAGAGCGGGAGGGAGACGGGAGAGCTGGAGGGAGACGGGAGAGCGGGAGGGAGACGGGAGGGTGGGAGGGAGACGGGAGGGCGGGAGGGAGACGGGAGGGCGGGATGGAGACGGGAGAGCGGGAGGGAGACGGGAGACGGGAGGGAGACGGGAGGGCTGGAGGGAGACGGGAGGGCGGGAGGGAGACGGGAGGGCCGGAGGGAGACGGCTGGGCCGGAGGGAGACAGGATGGCGGGAGGGAGACCGGAGAGCTGGAGGGAGGCGGGAGGGCGGGACGGAGACGGGAGAGTGGGAGATAGATGGGATGCTGGGAGGGAGACGGGAGTGAGACGGGAGAGTGGGCGAGCGGGAGGGAGACGGGAGACAGGGAGGGAGATGGGAGAGCGGGAGGGAGACGGGAGATAGGGAGGGAGACGGGAGATAGGGAGGGAGACGGGAGGGCGGGACGGAGACGGGAGAGCGGGAGGGAGACGGGAGGGCTGGAGGGAGACGGGAGGGCTGGAGGGAGACGGGAGGGCGGGAGGGAGACGGGAGGGCGGGAGGGAGACGGGAGACAGGGAGGGAGATGGGAGAGCGGGAGGGAGACGGGAGAGCGGGAGGGAGACGGGAGGGCTGGAGGGAGACGGGAGGGCTGGAGGGAGACGGGAGAGCGGGAGGGAGACGGGAGGGCTGGAGGGAGACGGGAGGGCTGGAGGTAGACGGGAGAGCGGGAGGGAGACGGGAGGGCTGGAGGGAGACGGGAGAGCGGGAGGGAGACGGGAGGGCGGGAGGGAGACGGGAGGGCGGGACGGAGATGGGAGAGCGGGAGGGAGATGGGAGGGCTGGAGGGAGACGGGAGGGCGGGAGGGAGACGGGAGAGCGGGAGATAGATGGGATGCTGGGAGGGAGACGGGAGTGAGACGGGAGAGCGGGAGGGAGACGGGAGAGCTGGAGGGAGACGGGAGGGCGGGACGGAGATGGGAGAGCGGGAGGGAGACGGGAGGGCGGGACGGAGACGGGAGAGCGGGAGATAGATGGGATGCTGGGAGGGAGACGGGAGTGAGACGGGAGAGCGGGCGAGCGGGAGGGAGACGGGAGAGCAGGAGGGAGACGGGAGGGCTGGAGGGAGACGGGAGGGCTGGAGGGAGACGGGAGGGCTGGAGGGAGACAGGAGGGCTGGAGGGGTAGCCCAGAGGCAACACCAGAAAGTTCTGATTCAGGTGATCTTTAAAGGCATGTGGACACTTAAACATAAGTGGAAAAATAGGGGGGAAGGGTGGTTGGGGGCGCGGGCGCAAATTTCCCTGCAGCCTTTGGAAAGGCTCGAAAGGCATTTCAACACATTGGCAGCTTTCGCCAAGATTGGGGGGGGACGGGGGAAAGAATTAACGGAAAAATAAAGACACTAAGCGGTGTCTACAGACTATGATGAAGCAGCCCAATAGTCTCCCTGTTTGATGGCTAGTGAAGGCGAGATATTGATGCATGAAGTGGGTGCCCTGCCTGCCATTTAATGGCACCATCCTGTACGTCAACACTGTAGCACACCTGGAAAGGGTGGAGGCAACCTTGAGCTCATAGCTGACCACTCTACGATGCACCTTAGCTGCAAGTACCCTTCCAATAGATAGTTATTGCCAGGTCGGTGTGCTAAAACCAGTGGATATGATAGGTGGCATCTTGGCAAGTGCGGGCAATAAGGTCAAGCTAGGTACTGGGCACCCTGTCGTGCCTACTTTCATGAGGTGCCACTGGAAGTATGACATACTGTGATTGGGATGTTCCAGAAGAAGCCATCCAGTGTTAAGTGTCAGGCCGTCACATATTGTATTTGTATTTGTGACACTGAGTCTGCTGTCTTGGCCTTCCTCAGGAACTGGAGCCTCCGTACGCTCTAATACGCTGAGAAAACTAGGGCCTAGAAATCCGTCTTGGCGGTGGCGCAAAGCGGGTGGTATTGGATCGGCTGCCCGTTATACGCAGCGCCGGATATTCAGTACCATTGACTGCAATAGAACTGAATATCGGGCGCTGAGTATAACGGGCGGCCGAACCGATACCGATACCGCCTGCTTTGCGCCCCTGCCCAAGATGAATTTCTAAGCCAAGGCATCTAAAAGAACTTGGGGGAAAAATTTGGTTGCTTTGCGCCTCTCGTTAGGCGCAAAGCAACTAGCGCCCGGGCGTGCGCCGCCAACACCTCTCGCGAAATTCAGCGGGAGGTTAGCGGTGGCGGTAACCGTTAGCGCCCCGTGGCGCCGCACCGCCGGCGATGACGTCATTGCCGCGTGCAGTGCCCCGCTCGTGCCCCAGCCACGATCTTCGGTAGCGCCCCCTGACTTACTGCAGGACGCCGTGTCCAACGGGGTCAGGGGGGCCTACCTGTGGCTGGGGCGGCACTAATTAAAGGCGAGGTGCCGGGCGGCTATTTTTGTTGCTGGCCGCCTGCCAGCAACTGCCTCAGTTGTCGTCCCCGGCCTCCTGACCCGCCCCACCATGGCGTGCTGGCTGCGCTCCGTGAGCCCGGCACTTCTCTTGAGTGCTGGGCTCTTTTGCCGGCACTCTGATCCCTGGTGGCCCCACTGGGCCTCGGGTCGCGCTGCGCAAGGCCCCTCCCCTTTAAGAAGGGGAAGAAGGCCTGCAGTGCCGCAGCGCGATGTGCCGCAATGTAGCGCCGCGATATTCCCTCGCAGCGCCCCAAGAGGGAGGCGGGGTGCTTCCAGCAGCACTCTGCTTCCCCCTTGGGGTGCTACCACTCAATTTCGGCCATAGCGGCGCTAATTTTTTTGGGCGTTAAAAGTAGTGCCCCAAAGGGGACGCGACTCAATTTTTCCCCCCTTGCATTTATATAGCGCCTTTCACATCCTGAGGATGTCCCGAAGGGCTTTACAGCGAACAAAGTATTATTGAAGTGTAGTTACTGTTGTAATGTGACAGCCTATTTGTGCAAGAAACTGGAAAGTACTGAAGTACAAAGGGATCTGGGGGTCCTGGTGCACGAAACTCAAAAGGTTAGTATGCAGGTGCAGCAAGTGATTAAGAAGGCCAATGGAATGTTGGCTTTCATTGCTAGGGGGATAGAATATAAAAATAGGGAGGTATTGCTTCAGTTGTACAAGGTATTGGTGAGACCGCACCTGGAATACTGCATACAGTTTTGGTGTCCCTACTTAAGAAAAGACATACTTGCTCTCGAGTCAGTACAAAAAGGTTCACTCGGTTAATCCCGGGGATGAGGGGATGGACATATGAGGAGAGGTTGAGTAGATTGTGACTCTACTCATTGAAGTTCAGAAGAATGAGACGCGATCTTATTGAACCATATAAGATTGTGAAGGGGTTGCATCGGGTGGATGCGGGGAAGATGTTCCCGATGATGGGTGAAACTAGAACTAGGGGGCATAGTCTTAGAATAAGGGGCTGCTCTTTCAAAACTGAGATGAGGAGGAACTACTTCACTCAGAGGGTGGTAGGTCCATGGAATATGCTGCCCCCAAAAGCTGTCGAAGCTACATCATTACATAAATTTAAAACAGAAATAGACAGTTCCCTAGAAGAAAAGGGAATTAAGGGTTACGGGGAGCGGGCAGGAATTTGGACATGAGTCTAGGTTCGGATCGGTCATGGCCCTGTGGGTAGCGGAGCGGGCCCAGGGGCCATGTAGCCTGATCCTGCTCCTGTTTCGTGTGTCTAATTCTGTTAGATTCAGGAGATAGTTCTGTGATAGTAGATTGGCGGTTAGGATCAGATCAGCCATGATCTTATTGAATGGCGGAGCAGGCTCAAGGGGCCGATTGGCCTACTCCTGCTCCTATTTCTTATGTTCTTATGTTCTTATGCACAGCAAGGTCCCACAAATAGCAATGAGATAAATGACCAGATAATCTGATTTTTGGGTGTTGTTTGAGGGATATATATTGACCAGCACACCAGGGAGAACTCCTCTGCTCTTCTTCAAATAATGTTCTGCGATCACTTATATCCACCTTAGATGGCAAATGGGGTCATGGTTTAACATCTCATCTGAAAGACGGCACCTCCAACAGTGCAGCATCCCCTCACTACTGCACTGGAAGCATCAGCCTAGATTATGTGCTCAAGTCTCTGGAGTGGGACTTGAACCGATCTGAATCAGAGGCGAGAGTGCTACCCACTGAGCCACGGCTGACACCACCCCTACAGTAGCACTTCACAGTGTAGATGCTGGTGTGAGATTACCAGTAGATGGGCACAGGACTGCCTGGCATCCATCCATTAGTCCTCTTTTTCTCATAGCAGACACAGTGGGATTCCCAAGAGGAAACATCAGAACATCTATCAGAACGGCTGCTGAAAACCCAAGTGGCAGTCGAACATTCTCCACCCCTATAAAAAGGCAATGCTGCAGAAATGGTATGAAACCTGTCCATTTAATTTTTGAGCTGAGCCCTTTAAGCATCCTTCTCTGTACAGCACATTCTCTGGGAACCCCAGATGCCTGTAAAACACGGGTGTGAAGATTACCCCAGGATCCTGCCTGCCAAGTACATCGAGAATCAGTCCGCAGGAAGAAATGACGTCATCCCAGGTGTAGGGTTCTCAAAATTCCCACATTCCCCAAAAGCTATGGATAAAGGGACCCTGCATGGACAAGTTGCTAAAAAAAGGGGTACCCAAAATGGCTTCTGCAACCTCGTGACCAAAAGTAAAGGATTTTAAAAGCAAGGCCCTGCAAACAGGCAGGCACCTTTTTCAAACCTGAAATGAAACTTAAGATGCATAAATCTGTGAAGAGGCTTTGTGGAGCCAGACAGCTAAAGCAAACACAGAAGATGCATTCATTCATCTTGAAACAGATCAGGTTAAAATGGGCCTAAATCGAGGACATTAGGTTTCTGCATATTTAATCAGTAACAGCTGACAGAAGCCATCAAGTCAGGAAACCCGATTAAGTTTCATAAATAACAAACAGCCAGGACATCGAAACTATTAAACACAGAGACAACCACTCCAGAAGTCGTTAAAGTAAATGGCTATAATCATTTTAAACGAGCCCGCCAAAAGTTAGACAAAGGACTGACCTGATTTGGCACGCAGATAAGGAAGGAAGAATCGGGTATAATTGTAGGCCCATTGGTAGTGATCTCTCTCTCTTGCTCTGGCATCTTATCATTTGGCTTTTGGCCTGCTGCCTCTCGTTCTCATGCCCTGGCCTCGTGGCGGGCTCTCTTCTCACTCCCTGCACCGCTCAACACCAAGGACGCCCATTACTACACTGAGGGCCCAACGCGGGAAGAGAATGAGACCCGAGTTCAAAACCACACAGGACACACAGGCCACAAACGGGCAGGCGAGACGAGACGAGACGAAGAATACGGTAAACCGATAAAGGCAGAGAAGGGCAGCGGAATGGCGCGTTGGGGAACAAACGCCTAGTTATAAGCTGGCGTTTGGTGAATAAGTTGGCGTTACATGCATGGACAGTAAAACCCCAATTTAAGAATATGCTGGTGTTCGAAGAATGGGTAGCAAAATCGAGACAAACGGCCTAGTTATAAGCTGGCGTTTGTCACATGGACAGTAATAGCCCAGTTGAAGAATAAGCTGGTGTTCGAAGCTTGGGTAGGAAAATCATTAAGCGGTAAAGACCACCAACCGACCCCCGACCACAGCAATACCGTCGGCGACCGCCCAAAGGAGAAGAAGGCCCATCGCGCCGAAGTTCTCGACGAAGAAGTTAACGGAGAAAAAGGGAGGGTGCCTCGCACAAACGACTTCAGCGCCGCGCCCTGTGACCACATGGCGACGAGATATCTCAAAGGACAGAAAGAGCGAACCTCAAAACCCCACCATCTAAAGCAACAAGTTTCGAATTGGTGAGCATGAATTCCTGGCCCATCATAGCTTAATCTAGTTAGGTATAGGGGGTGGGATATAAATAAGGGGAATTTTAATGTATTTGTTTCCCTCGATGTGCCGTGTGTTCCCCATTCCCATGTAAGTGTATTAACTGTTTATGTCTGTAACTATACCAATAATTCTCAGTAGTATTGTGTTTTTATTCAGCCTCTTAATAAAATTTGGTTTTCTTGCACCAAACCACTTGTCTACTCGATTTTCTTTATCGCCGCCTGTACTTAAGTCCGGTGTCTAGAACCCAGGGGGTGTGGAGTGATTCGAACCGCTCAGAGACAGTCAGGGGCAGAGCTGACTAGGCACATGCCACACACCAAAACCCCCTACAGAATGGCGACCGTGGCAGGACTCTGGCAACAGGGGTGCGATACAGTAGACAATGGTTCGGATGAGCAAACCATGATGGAGGAAAGGATTTCTGATTATATGTTTACTAAGGTGAATATCACATAGAAGTGGGTCACCACTCAGTTAAAGGCTGGGCATCCGGTAGATGCCGTAGCTAAGTGGACAGAAGGGAAGGAGCACAAGAAATCACTAGAGAAGGCAGTTTGGCTGATGTGCTTTAAAAAGCAAGTCCAGCTTCTGGACAGGCTCGTTGCAGCACAGACAGCCGAGTTAAAGGAGTCAGCCCTGGAGATACAGGACAAGGCTCTAGCAGGGGAAAAGTTACTGGTAGCATTGCAGGCCCTGAATCAGGAAAGGGTACATTTAATGGGAGAACATAAGGCCAGGTTTGAATACCTACAGTGCCAAGTCACTGAAGCCAAGGGTAATGAGTTGAGGTTGCGGGAAAAGAACGCCCGCCTAGCAAGACAAGTAAGGGAACAGGAGGAGAAAGCAAAAGAGGTAAAGGCAGCTTACAAGTTAGCGAGCGAACAGGGGTTTGAAGATGCAGATCATGGCCCCTGCAAGGAACAGATAGAAAATCTGAGCCTGGCCCTGAGGAAGGCAAAAGGCATGGTGTGCCTCATAAGCCCGAAGGCAGGCCAGGCGGATTTTATAGGGAACGAGGGGAGAACGGTTCAAACATCATTGGTAATGCCCAGAGACGACCCGGTTGAGGAACAGGAGGTCTCACGACCGCCACCCATAGCGCCAGGTTTTAGCGAGGTCTGGCAGCAAGGGGGGGTGAAGTCAGGGGCGGAGTCAGGGTTGGGAGCGAAGGTGGAACAACCCCTGCCAGAGAGGCCAGAGCCGGGACCAATGTGCCCGGCTCGGCATCGGAGGTTCTGCCCACCCGTCAATGGCGACGACGAGGAACCCCTCCAAAACCAGTTCGTATTACCCTATAGCACCCAACAGCTTAGGGCTATGGTGAGCCATATCCCAAAGCTCTCCGTAAAAGGGGACCCCTCGATCCACTTCAGGGAAGTATAGCAGGCAGCCAACATTAACGACTGCGATGGTGCTGAGCAGGCCAAGATGCTGCTATTCTCCCTGGAGAGTAGGCTCCTCCAATCCCTCTCTGACAAGTGTAAGAAGGGGCAGTGCGGGTATGAGGAGCTCAGGGATGAAGTTCTGGAGGCCATGGGGATGAATGAGGGAAGTCCTTTCTCCCGTGTGGAGAAGACCGTCCAGCTCACAGGGGAAACCCCGCAGGCTTTTGCGGACAGGTTATGGCCGGTTTATAGGAGCGCCTGTCCTGGGGCACCTAATCGGGCATTCCTGAACCCGGGTCAGCTGGCCCATTGGCTCCGTTGCCTGGTGGCAAACAGCTTGCCGCAGGTCCGGGCCAAGGCGGAAGTCTGGTTCGACCCCAAGAATCCCCTGACCACCGAACTCACGGTGATCAGACAGTTGACCCTAGCCTATAAGAACGGTAGGGGGACCGATGCACACCCACCTAAGGGGAAGGTGCATGAGGTAAAGCCCGGACAGGGTAGGAAGGAGTGGCATCAGGAAGGGAATAACCCTTCTAGCACTAAGAAGAATTGTTACGGGTGTGGGAAGGACGGACACTGGAGGAAGGAGTGTAAAAACCCTTGGAAAGATAACAAGGGAAAGAATTCCACAGCCCCAGCCCAAAAGGCAGAGGCAGGAATCCCTCCCGCCGCGGTCGAGTCATTTTTGGACACTATGAGGTCCTTATTGACTGGCCACGGGAGAGTAGCAGCCGCTACCAGTGCTCTGACCCCATCAGCCCCATCCAACCCGCAGCCATGACTAGAGCCAGTGCAGCCTGCTTACCTGTGTTCCCTTCGGTACGATGAATGGAAGAGACCCCTTGTGGAGATGGAGGTAGAAAGGGTGAAGGGGACCTATCTTTTGGACACGGGGGCATCATGCACCGTGGTCCATTCAGCTAACCCCACCACCTCGCCTCTATCTAATGGGGTCCCATACAGTCTGTCGGGATTTACAGGCAAAGAACAGGCCGGCTCGTTTTCCATCCCGCTCGCCATTCGGTTAGGACCACTCCGCTCCAAGTGGACCTGTGTCCTGATGAGATGGGAAGTGGAAGGTGGAAGAGGGGTCCTGGGAGCCGACTTTATTGTAGGCCACGGGATCCTGGTAGATTTAAGGAATCATTGCCTATGGGGGGCAAATACAGGAAAGGACGGCGAGCTAGTAGTGATCCCAAGGAAAGAAGGGAAGTGGACCCTGTGCACCATGACGCCCAAAGAGGGTTATAAACTCGAGCTCATTCTCAGTAACACCCCGAAAGAGTTCCAGGCATTTGTGCGCGCCCACATAGCCACATTTGCCACGCACAAACACAACTGCGGGAGGGTCAACGGGTTTGAGGTCAGCGTAGATGGGGACCCCATGGCCCGACCACAGAAACAGTATAACTTCCCCAGGGAAGCGGAGCCAGACATGGAAGCAGCCATGTCCTCCTTAGTGCAGCAGGGAGTCTTGAGATCGATAGCCACCCAAGTAAACTCTCCACTGTGGCCGGTTAGAAAGCCGGACAATTCCTGAAGAGCCACGGTGGACTATCGGGTGCTCAACAGCAACATCCCCGCCTATGCACCCACAGTAGCCGCAGTTGCCGACCTGATAGGAAGTATCCCAGCATCTGCGACCACATTCACGGTGCTGGATATTTCCAAAGGGTTTTGGTCCATCCCTTTAAGGAGGGAGGATCAGTACAAGTTTGCCTTTATGTTTAAAGGGCAACAGTACATGTGGAAGTGTTTGCCTCAGGGCTTCCACAACAGCCCCAGCATCTTCCATCAGTGCATGGTGAACAGTTTAAAGGGTTTCAGCCAGCCCAGACAGTTGGTGCAGTACATGGATGACCTGCTCCTTTTTACCAATTCGAGAGAGGAGCATGGCCCACTACTGGCACTGGAGCAGCGGATGGATAGATATTGGAGCATTTGTGAGGCTGAGGAAGTCGTGGATAGCACGTTTAGGGATGTGGTCTAACCGCAGGTAAAGGTTGCACAGGCAGAAAGGGAATGGTGACCATCAGGCAGAATACTAGGCGCAGGCAGGTAGTGCAGAAATCCCCTGGGGTCATCCCCCTCTCGAACAGTTAAACCGTTTTGGATACTGTTGGGGGGGATGGCTTAACAGGGGAAGGCAGCAGCAGCCAACCTCCTGGCACCAGGAGTGGTTCTGCTGCACAGGACGGGAGGAAAAAGAGGGGTAGAGCTATAGTGATAGGGGATTCTATTGTAAGGGGAATAGATAGGCGTTTCTGCGGCAGCAAACGAGACTCCAGGATGGTGTGTTGCCTCCCTGGTGCAAGGGTCAAGGATGTCTTGGAGAAGCTGCAGAAAATTTTGGAAAGGGAGGGTAAACAGCCAGTTGTCGTAGTGCATATAGGTACCAACGATATATAAAGAACGGGATGAGGTCCTAAAAGCTGAATAAAGGGAGTTAGGAGGTAAATTAAAAAATAGGACCTTAAAGGTAGTAATCTCAGGATTGCTACCAGTGCCACGTGCTAGTCAGAGTAGAAATAGAAGGATACTTCAAATGAATACGTGGCTAGAAGAATGGTGCAAGGGGGAGGGATTCAAATTCCTAGGACATTGGAACCGGTTCTGGAGGAGGTGGGACCAGTACAAACCGGATGGCCTGCACCTGGGCAGTACCGGGACCAATGTCCTTGGGGGAGTGTTTGCTAGTGCTGTGGGGGAGGGTTTAAACTAAAATGGCAGGGGGTTGGGAACCTGAGCAGGGAGACAAAGGAAAGGGAAACAAGGATAGAAGCAAAAGACAGGAAGGAGAAAAACAAAGGTGGCAATCAGAGAAATCAAGGGTTTAAAACAAACATGGCCACAGTAAATAATAATTTTAAAAGGTCTGAGAGCGTTAAAAATACATGCCTGAAGGCTATGTGTCTTAATGCAAGGAGCATTCATAATAAGGTGGATGAATTAGCAGCGCAAATAGAGGTAAATGAATATGATATGATTGGGATTACGGAAACATGGCTCCAGGGGGACCAAGGCTGGGAACTCAACATCCAGGGGTATTCAATATTCAGGAAAGATAGGCAAAAAGGAAAAGGAGGTGGGGTAGCATTGCTGGTTAAAGAGGGGATTAACACAATTGTAAGGAAAGATATTAGCTCTGATGATGTGGAATCTGTATGGGTAGAACTGAGAAATACCAAAGTGCAGAAAATGATAGTGGGAGTCGTGTATAGAGCCCCAAACAGTAATGCAGAGGTTGGGGATGGCATTAAAAGGGAAATTAGAGAAGCGTGCAATAAGGGCACAGCAGTCATCATGGGTGACTTTAATCTACATATATATTGGGCTAACCAAATTAGTAAAAATACTGTGGAGGAGGAATTCCTGGAGTGTATACGGGATGGTTTCCTGGACCAATATGTCGAGGAACCAACTAGGGATCAGGCCATCTTAGACTGGGTATTATGCAATGAGAAAGGATTAATTAGCAATCTTGTTGTGCGAGGCCCCTTGGGTCGGAGCGATCATAATATGATAGAATTCTTCATTAAGATGGAGAGTGAAGTAGTTGACTCAGAGACTAAGGTCCTGAATTTAAATAAAGGGAACTATGATGGTATGAGACGCGAGTTGGGTAGGATTGATTGGGTAATGTCACTCAAAGGGTTGACGGTGGATAGGCAATGGCAAACATTCAAAGATCGCATGGATGAACTACAGAATTTGTTTATCCCAGTTTGGCATAAAAATAAATCAAAAAAGGTGACTCAACCGTGGCTAACAAGGGACATTACGGATAACATAAGATCCAAAGAGGGCATATAAGGGCACATAAATTGGCCAAAAAAAGCAGCAAACCTGAGGATTGGGAGCAGTTTAGGATTCAGCAAAGGAGGACAAAGGGATTAATTAAGAGGGGGAAAATAGATTATGAAAGTAAGCTTGCAGGGAACATAAAAACTGACTGTAAAAGCTTTCATAGGTATGTGAGAGAAAAAGATTAGTGAAGTCAAGCGTAGGTCCCTTACAGTCAGAATCAGGAGAATTTATAATGGGGAACAAAGAAACGGCTGTCAAATTAAATCATATTTTGGTTCTGTCTTCACAAAGGAGGACACAAATAACCTCCCAGAGATGTCGGGGAACATAGGATCTAATGAGAGGGAGGAACTGAAAGAAATCAGTATTTGTAGGGAAATGGTGTTGGGGAAGTTGACGGGATTGAAGGCCGATAAATCCCCAGGGCCTGATAATCTACATCCTAGGGTACTTAAGGAAGTGGCCCTGGAGATAGTAGATGCATTGCTGGTCATCTTCCAAAACTCGATAGACTCTGGAACAGTACCCATGGATTGGAGGGTAGCTAATGTTACCCCACTATTCAAAAGAGTTGGTAGAGAAAAAGCGGGGAATTATAGACCGGTAAGCCTGACATCGGTAGTGGGGAAAATGCTAGAGTCCATTATAAAAGATGTAATAGCAGTGCACTTGGAAAGCAGTGACAGGATCGGACAAAGTCAACATGGATTTACAAAAGGTAAATCGTGTTTGACTAAGCTACTGGAATTTTTTGAGGATGTAACTGGTAAAATAGATAAGGGAGAACCAGTGGTTGTGGCGTATTTGGACTTTCAGAAGGCTTTCGATAAGGTCCTGCATAAGAGATTAGCGTGCAAAATTAAGTCATATGGGATTGGGGGCAAGGTATTGACTTGGATAGAGAACTGGTTGGCAGATAGAAAGCAAAGAGTTGGAATAAACGGGTCATTTTCCGAGTGCCAGGCAGTGACTAGTGGGGTACCGCAAGGAACGGTCCCAGGACCCCAGCTGTTCACAATATATATATTAATAATCTGGACAAGGGAATTGGATGTAATATCTCCAAATTTGCAGACGACACAAAGCTGGGTGGGAGGGTATGCTGTGAGGAGGGTGTCATGAAACTCCAGTATGATTTAGACAGGTTGGGTGATTGGGCAGAAACATGGTGGCAAAAACAGGAAGGCAGATTATTATTTGAATGGCAATAGATTGGGAGAAGTGGAAGTGCAAAGAGACCTGGGTGTTCTTGTGCACCAGTCGCTGAAGGTAAGCATGCAAGTGCAGCAGGCGGTTAAGAAGGCAAATAATATGTTGGCCTTCGTAGCAAAAGGGTTCGAGTACAGGAACAAGGATGTCTTGCTGCAGTTGTACAGGACCTTGGTGAGACCGCACCTTGAGTATTGTGTGCAGTTTTGGTCGCCTTATCTGAGGAAGGATGTTCTTGCCATGGAAGGAGTGCAGCGAAGATTCACCAGGCTGATACTTGGGATGGCAGGAATGACGTATGAGGAGAGATTGTGTCGATTGGGCTTATACTCACTGGAGTTTAGAAGATTGAGAGGGGATCTCATCGAAACCTATAAAATTCTGTCAGGCCTGGACAGACTAGATGCAGGAAGGATGTTTCCGATGGCCGGGGAGTCCAGAAGCAGGGGTCATAGTCTAAGGATAAGGGGTAAGCCATTTAGGACTGAGATGAGGAGGAATTTCTTCACCCAGAGAGTGGTGAACCTGTGGAATTCTCTGCCACAGAGGGCGGTGGAGGCCAGTTCATTAAATATATTCAAGAAGGAGTTGGATATATTTCTTAAGGATAAAGGGATCAAGGGATATGGGGAGAAGGCAGGGACAGGGTACTGAATTTGGATGATCAGCCATGATCTCATTGAATGGCGGAGCAGGCTCGAGGGGCCGAATGGCCTACTCCTGCTTCTATCTTCTATGGCTGAACTGCTGGAGCTGCTCAGGCAGGAGGGTTTTAAAGTAAACCCAAAGAAAGCGCAGATCGGCCAGCAGGAGGTGAAATTCCTGGGCCTGACCATACACGCTGAGGAAAGGGCCATAGATAAGGCTAGGAGGGAGGCGGTAGAGGAGTTAGCCGTCCCCAACACAGTTACGGGTGTGAGGTCATTTTTAGGGCTAACCGGGTACTGCAGAGACTTCATTGAAGACTATGCAGCCACAGCAGTCCCTCTGCTCCTGTAAGGGGTTTTCCTTGAGAGATTTCCCTGAGGTTTCTCTCTCCAGAGGCCTCTCTCTCTTGCACAGTAAAACCTTGAGTGGTTCGACCCACTCGCCCCTTAGATTCTATCCTCTGGTCTTAGGCGCAGGAACTACAATGTAGAGAAAACTCTTGTAGACCAAGTTTGATGAAACAAAATGAAATTTTATTGCATAAGGAAAAATATCAAATCAAATGCAAGCAGATAAGAGAGTACATGGGAGGGAAAACACACAAACAAATCATAACGACACAGTACTAACTAAGGCAAATACAGGCATCTTATACTCTACAAAGATCAGCATGAAATAAGGAAACACACGGAACATCGAGGGACAACAACTCATGTTAATTGTACCCTTAAATCCACCCCCTTATTAAACCTATCTAGATCTGATTGTGGAGGGCCAGAAACATGCTCACCAATCCCACTGGGAAGTGCAAGGTTTTGAATCAGTCTGTGTTTGATCCTCTCAGGCTTTCCATTTCCACATGGATCGTGGAGCCCCTGCGAGCTGCGCCACACCTCTCTCCTGAGGTGGGGGTCGGGGGCGGCTGGACACCGGCGAGCCTGGATGTCGGTGGGGTCGAGGATCATCGGCTCGACCCTGGTTAGAGGAGCCTTGGGCTGGCTCCCATCGCTTCTTCAGTTTATTTTTATCTCTTCTCCTTCCAACCGGGGTGGCTGGAAGGTTTCTTCTCTTGGGGTTTTCATTTTTTTGTCTCTTCTCCCAAGTTGGGTCGATGGCCTCTCGTTTCGGCAATGGCCCGGGGATGGTCGATGGTCTCCCGATGTGTTTCCCCGGGGCGGGACGCCGGCTTCGAGACGGCCTTTTCGATGGTGGCTTGGTTCTTCTGCCTTCTCCGAGTGCCTGCTTCTTCTTCTGAGTGTCCGGATTCAAAACTGCACACCTAACTGCCGAAAAGTCTTCCAGATATACCTTTCTCCCAGAAACTTCCGTCTCCCGCCCAAAGTCAGGTTAGTCTTTGTTTAACTTTTGGCGGGCTGGGAGCACAGCAGTGTAGTTATTATATTTTAAAATGTTTTAAACGGCCGGTAAAGGCCCATCTCTGGTCTGGAATTACCTTCATTGTTTTTAATGTCCTGCTGATCTCGTTATCTAGTCCTGGGTGCTGTTCTCATGAATATGAAATTGTCCCCTTTTGTCTGGGTCAACATTTAGATGGCCTCTGTCTCCAGGCCGATCTTGACTGGATCTGCATCTAATCCATATGTATACGTGTGGGTCTGGTTTCGTTCTCTCAGAAACGGCTTCCAGAACTTACTGTGGGTTGAATCCACAAAGCTGTCTGAGGTTGCGCAGGAACCATTTTAAAGTGCCCCAATAAGCTGGTCACATGGTATGGTGGCCATTTTTTATGCCTCTTTTTCTGGGCTTCTTTTAAAACAGTCTTTAAAATCATGGCCTCTTCTGCCATTTGACCCTTATTAATACAAAGTCCAATTTTGCGAATCCTACACTCCGACTCCTACACAAGGGAGTGGAGTGGGTTTGGGATGAGGATTGCCAGGCAGCATTTGTCAGACTCAAGGAGGATCGGCAGACCGCACCAGCTCTGGGGGCCATAGATGGGGGGAAAGAGTTTTTCCTGGAGGTAGCAGCCAGCGGGGATAGCCTGAGTGCTGTGCTGCTCCAAGAGCGGCATGGCCGGCTGAGGCCGGTGGTCTACTCCTCCAGGATACACACGGATATGGAGAGGAGCTATTCCAACTGTGAGCGGCACCTCCTGGCCACACATTGGGCTGTGAAAAGATCGCTGATCTTCACAGGCACCTCTTGCATCACCCTCCTCACCCATCACACACCCACCCAGATGCTTCTGGATGGGAGGATCAAGGATGGGACGGTGAGCAGTGCCCGCATTGCTCGCTGGACCCTGCTCCTCTCACAGATGGACCTTAAAGTGAAGGGTCTCTGCGAGCCAAAGCTCGCAGCCAACCTGGTATATCCTGGAACAGCCCACCGCTGTTCCATAGAAGGGGTTTGGGAAGTGAACATAGGTTTACGGGCCGGGATACATCCCACGGGCCGCGAGATCTATGTAGACGGTTCCAGCACGGTATCTGCTGGCGAGCGTTTCACGGAGTGTGGAGTTTATGACCCAGGGGCAAACATTGCCCTGGCGATTAAGCTCCCCAGCACCATGAGCGCCCAGCAGGCTGAACTGTCCGCAGTAGTGTACGTCGTTACACACCCCAAAATCTTCCCCACCCCATACACGATTTGCTCGGACAGTATGTTTACGTGCAATTCGTGTACGGAGTACCTGGCCATCTGGTCCCGCCACCGATACACCTCCGCCGATGGGAGACCCCTCACAGTAAAACTCCTGCTGGAGAAAATCCTAGCGGCAGTGGGGGAGAAAGGGGAGGTCTTCATTCACAAGGTGAAGGCCCATTCTTCCACAGAATCCCGTAGTCAGGGTAACCAGCAGGCTGACATGCTGGCTAAGGAGGGTGCCCGCACAGGCACTTTCTGGGACCCATATGGATCCAGACCCATAGCAGCAGTCAGAGGTAGGGATGGGACTCAAGGGAGTGCAGGGGTAGCTTTAGCCCCAGACCTTAATATGGTCCAAGCCCAAGACCCCGTCCTCAAAGCCATCCTCAGCGCAGTGACTGAGGGAAAAAGGGTAGAGGGTCCTTACGGCGCAGCAGCCCTCTCCATAAAAGAAGGCATGCTGTTCAGGGGGGAGCAGTGGGTTGTGCCGCAACAGCACCGGAGGGAATTCCTTCAACTGGCCCATGAGGGTTCAGGAGCGGGGCATCCCGGGCCTGAGACCACCTGGCAGCGGGTGGAACAGGCGGGATGGTGGCCAGGACTTAGGGAAGATGTCCGCGAGTTCTGCGCCGGCTATCTGGTGTGCGCTGCTAATAACCCCGACCCCCATAAAAGGAAGGTACCCATGGGACACATCAGGAGGGTAGAGGGACCATGGCAGTCGATACAAGTCGACTACATAGGGCCCCTACCCACCGCCCAGGGAGGCTATAAATACTGCCTAGTCCTGGTGGATGTGTTCACCAAATGGGTAGAAGCCTTCCCCTGCAGAACAGCCACAGCTCTGGGTACTGCCAGGATCCTGGTCCGGGAAGTGTTCTCGCGATGGGGGTTACCGCAGTATGTGGAGTCCGACCAAGGGAGTCACTTTACCAGGCAGGTAATGCAGAATACCCTTATGCTGCTAGGCATCGAGGGGAAGTGGCACGTTGCCCACAACCCACAGTCATCAGGGATTGTGGAAAGGATGAATAGGACCTTAAAAGAGAGGTTAAGAAAGGAGACGGTGGACTCGCCTCGAAAATGAGCAAAGTTTCTACCGCTGGTCCTCATGGGGATCCGGGCCATCCAGCCGAAAAGCACGGGATACTCCCCGCACAAGTTGATGACTGGCAGGGTTATGCGGACCCCCATCCATGTACTAGCCCCGGTGCTCACCGAAGGTCAGCTCAGAGAGGTAAACCGGGACAGGTTCGCCCGAAACCTCTTCGAGCACCTTAAGCAGGTCCACGGGCAGGCGGCTGGGAACATGGGAAGGCAGCATCGGAGCAACCGATTGCTGTTAGAACCCCGAAAACACCACGAGTGGGAGGTAGGAGATCAGGTCATGGTGAGGAACTATGCTCGGGTAGGAAGTTTAGAACCGCTATACAAGGGGCCCTACAGCATTGTAGACAAGGCAAGCCCCATAGTATACACCATTAAGATGCCTCGGCACACCAAATGGTTCCGTATTAATCAGTGTAAACTGTTTAAACCCGAGACGAGAAAGCAGTCAGTTGGGGTAAGCTCTGAGGATAGAGATCCTTACCCTGCAGCAGGAACAAGTTCACAGACTGCACAGGCAGGCGCTGTGGCTTGTTTAAGGGGAGGGGCCATCCTGCCCACCGATTGGGACACTCCCCCACTCTTCTGGGATCCAGATGAGGAGGGACCCAAGGGCGAAGACCCCGCCCCTGACCCAGGTTTAGAGGAGGAGGGACCTGAGGGCGAAGACCCCGCCCCTGACCCAGGTTTGGGACCTGGGGGCGGAGACTCGCAGCCTGCAGCACCAGGCTGCGAAGTGTTACCTGCCCCTAGCCCAGGTTCGGGAGAGATAAAGCCTGAGGAGGAAGATCCCCAGCCAGCGGTAGTGGTAAGCCCACAGACCGCACCGGAGGGGGCAGTGGTTCGGGTTAAAGGCCCACAAGTCATAAAACCCCCACCCGTCAAGGTCCCTAGAAGGTCCCCATGGATGCCCCAGCCAAGGAAACCATGGTCACCGGCTCCTCATTTTAAAGGGACAGCCTCCCGAGTTAGGGGTAAGTCCAAAGACAGAGGTCCCCAGCCAGCAGCCACAGGCTGTGAGGGACCGAAAGGGCAGGACAGTGCGGCCACGCCGAAGGGAGCGGTGTGCCGCAGCCCAAACAGGGATTAGGCTGGCCGCCCAGAGACGGGCGGCGGATGTATATAATTTAGGAAATTAAAGTTTAGGTATTTTTAAGTTTAGGTGTTTAGTGTAAGTTTAAGCAAGGTGATGGGTAATTTTAAGTAAGTAGTAATCTGTTAAGAGTGTGTGTATTTGAGTCGAGGTCGCGAGACCCGACTATGCTTCACCCAAGCCAGAGAATCTCCTCGGGACCTAGCTATATGTTCTTGTATCTTTTGCAGAAAGATTTTCAGGATGAAGGGGGGGCGTAATCCTACTCGCCCTGAAAGGACTGAGCATTGGAAAGAGAGGTGACGTGGAGGAATCCCACATCTATGGGTGCTCAGGAGAAAGAGCACCTATGGTAACTGATGGAAGTGGCGAACGGGACGTGGAGGAGACCGCTGTCTGCGTCCACGAGGGAAGGTGGCCAGGGTGGCTGGGGTCCAATTCGCCTCAGTACTCCAGCCAGACCGGGTTCACGTACGGGGAGGCCTCCCTCCTGTGCCCTAGGGTACAGGTCGTTACCACAAGGGTTAGCGTCACCGTAGGGAAACGTGTATGTTTAACTTGCAAGGGACACATTCCTTTGGATAGGTGGTGGTGGCTCAGAAAGCTGAGCAAGGATATGAGAAACCCCGCAGTCGAGTGGGAACGGTTGGGGAACAATACCCACCGGACGATTACAGGGACTCACGGGGGATTAAGTGTGTGTTGGGACAAGTGGTGGGAACCGGACCAAGGGATTTATGTCTGTATGTGGGGGTCAGAGAAGGTCTGCCCCACAGGCATATCCATCATTTTCCACTGGCAGTGGCAAGATGCCAGGGAGGGGATGAAGTGGGATAGCAGCCTGAAGGCGTGCGCGGTCCCATACTCCCTGATCCCAGTCAATGCCACTGAGCTTGTGACCCGCCCCGAAAGCCCCTGCCCATGATGCAGGCAGCAAGGACACACAGGGAGGGGTGCCCCGCCACCACCAAGGGACCACGGAATGGGCTGGTACTAGTGCCTACGGAACAGGTGCTGTACCAGGGGGTACACTACGCTGTAGCCTCCGTGATTTTAAATCTCACCGAGGTACACTTACCGGAGTGGTGCCCCAAAGTGACAGAGCAGCTATACCAGGCCCTATTAAAGGACATGTTCAGAAAATTTTACGAGTTCGATTTCGCCAATGTCGACAAAACCGAACTGTACACCACACCCCATGAGTTTTTGGGTAATACGGGGAGACAAAGAAGGGGAGCATGGAATGATGTTTTTACTGCGTTTAACATTGGGCCCTCTGTCATCAACAGTTTAGATGACATAGAATTACAGGCCCAGATAAAAGGTTTAAAAACTTAGTTAAAGAAAATCCTAATGGATGAGAACAAAGTAGTGGGCTCGGAGTTACATGAGGAACAGGCCATGACAGTCCATTTAAAAGAAATTATAGCCGAGCTGGAGAAGCACGCAAAGACCGTGAATGCCCTCATAAGGGAGGACAGAAATGCTTCTGACCAGGCTGCGCAGAACGAGGTGTGCGTGCTCTACGGGGCGTGGTTGCTGGGTGAGGGCCGCAGTAATCTGGAGGATTTAAAACAGGGTTTAGTCCCCTCCTGGTTCAGCAACAAACACCTCGCAGCCCTCCATCTGTTTGAGAATGCATTAAGCCCGTGTCAACTCCGGCTAGCTTCGGAAGCCTACCCGGTCCCACTGGATTGTGGACGGTCCAACCACACCATCATGGATATAGTAGTTAGGATGCCAGTCATGGGTAGGACAGCCCGACCTGCACCGGTATACAGGGTTGAGAACATTGGAGTCATTCAAGGGGGTGCACACATTTGTTTCACAGCGGTCCCACCTTTATGTCATAAAGTGGGAGCACGCTATGACAGGTACTGACCTCTCGGGGTGCCGGAGCCGGGGAGCACACATAATCCTGTGTCCCCAGCACTTGAATGCCTATGCAAAACCACAGTGCGGGTTCAGAGCTGTTGGCGCAAAACCTATAAATTGTACCATGGAGGAAATGGCACAAGGCCATGTTCCCCCGCAGGTAGCATATATAGGAGGTGGGACATATTGTGTCACCACAGGAGCGCCCCACTACCAGCATGGACAGCATAGCTGGTGTCCGGTTAGTGACAGCAGTTTCTGCTTTAAACCCGAGGCAGAAGTTCAAGTGGCCCAGGAATGAATTGTCCCCATTCCTGAACCCTCCACTGTTCACCTCACTGTAAAGGAAAATTTTACCAATCTACAAAAGTATGTAGCGCATTTCGGCTACGAAATTCCCCACCCTCCCAGAACACCTTACCAAAATACTCAAAGCAGTTATAGTTTCACAGAAACATTTTTACACTCTGGAGCAGAAAACAGTAGAGATAGGGGCTAAGATATTGGACATTGTAGTTCCACCCTGGTGGGACATTTTCAATAATATAGAGGCCTCTTCGTGGATTAGACTGGCTTCCCACATTCTCGTGGTTTGCCAGTTGGGGATAGTATTGTACCTAGTATGCACTTAGTGCAAGGGAAAAGGTCAAATACTAGAATTCCGAAACCAAAGGACCTGGAAAGAACATTATGTTAAGGTGGAAGGAGATAAACCTGTTTGAATTTGTTGTTTGTATCATTGATTAAAGATTGTTTTTTTTATGTTCTTTTGATCTTTTAATAAAGATTTTCAACGTGTTGTTTGTAATAAAGATGATGTGTACCAAGTGGTGCAGGGGTGTTGGACCCCCTCCATGCTTGGATGTGTGTAAATGACTGTAATTATTCTATGTATGCTTATGTACACTACATCTTACAGAATGGGAAATGCATGTGTCGTGGGTATCTTAGATAGATAATTGCAGGGGAAGATTGACTGTGGTGGGTCGGAAATTTTGCTCACCTTATCAGGATGATACTTAAAACAAGTTTAGTATCAACAGGGGGGAGTGTAGGGTTCTCAAAATTCCCACATTCCCCAAAAGCTATGGATAAAGGGACCCTGCATGGACAAGTTGCTAAAAAAGGGGTATCCAAAATGGCTTCTGCAACCTCATGACCAAAAGTACAGGATTTTAAAAGCAAGGCCCTGCAAACAGGCAGGCACCTTTTTCAAACCTGAAATGAAACTTAAGATGCATAAATCTGTGAAGAGGCTTTGTGGAGCCAGACAGCTAAAGCAAACACAGAATATGCATTCATTCGCCTTGAAACAGATCAGGTTAGAATGGGCCTAAATCGAGGCCATTAGGTTTCTGTATATTTAATCGGTAACAGCTCACAGAAGCCATCAAGTCAGGAAACCCGATTAAGTTTCATAAATAACAAACAGCCAGGACATCGAAACCATTAAACACAGAGTAAATGACCGTAATCATTTTAAACGAGCCCGCCAAAAGTTAGACAAAGGACTGACCTGATTTGGCGTGCAGATAAGGAAGGAAGAATCGGGTATAATTATAGGCCCATCGGTAGTGATCTCTCTCTCTTGCTCTGGCCTCTTATCGTTTGGCTTTTGGCCTGCTGCCTCTTGTTCTCGTGCCCTGGCCTCGTGGCGGGCTGTCTTCTCGCTCCCCGCGCCACTCAACACCAAGGACACCCATTACTACACCGAGGGCCCAACGCGGGAGGAGAATGAGACCCGAGTTCGAAACCACACAGGACACACAGGCCACAAACGGGCAGACGAGACGAGATGAGACGAAGAATACGGTAAACCGATAAAGGCAGAGAAGGGCAGCGGAAAGACGCGTTGGGGAACAAACGCCTAGTTATAAGCTGGCGTTTGGTGAATAAATAGGCATTACATGCATGGACAGTAAAACCCCAATTTAAGAATATGCTGGTGTTCGAAGAATGGGTAGAAAAATCGAGACAAACGGCCTAGTTATAAGCTGGCATTTGTCACATTTACAGTAATAGCCCAGTTGAAGAATAAGCTGGTGTTCGAAGCTTGGGTAGAAAATTCATTAAACAGTAAAGACCGTCAACCGACCCCCGACCACAGCAATACCGTTGGCGACCGCCCGAAGGAGAAGAAGGCCCATCACGATGAAGTACTCGACGAAGACGTTAACGGAGAAAAAGGGAGGGTGCCTCACACAAACAACTTCAGCGCCACGCCCTGTGACCATGTGGCGATGAGATACCCCAAAGGACAGAAAGAGCGAACCTCAAAACCCCACCATCTAAAGCAGCAGGTTTTGAATTGGTGAGCATGAATTCCTGGCCCCTCATAGCTTAATCTAGTTAGGTATAGGGGGTGGGATAAGGATAAGAGGAATTTTAATGTATTTGTTTCCCTCGATGTGCCGTGTGTTCCCCATTCCCATGTAAGTGTATTAATTGTTTATGCCTGTAACTATACCAGTAATTCTCAGTAGTATTGTGTTTTTATTCAGCCTGTTAATAAAATTTGGTTTTCTTGCACCAAACCATTTATCTACTCGATTTTCTGTATCGCCGCCTGTACCTAAGTCCAGTGTCTAGAACCCAGGGGGTGTGGAGTGATTCGAACCGTTCAGAGACAGTCAGGGGCAGAGCTGACTGGGCACCCGCCACACACCAAAACCCCCTACACAGGCCAGCATTTATTGCCCATCCCTAATTGCCCTAGAGAATGTGGTGGTGAGCCGCCTTCTTGAACCGCTGCTGTCCGTGTGGTGAAGGTGCTCCCACAGTGCTGTTAGGGAGGGAGTTCCAGGATTTTGACCCAGCAAACTCACCAAGGCTTCTTCGACAACATCTCCCAAACACAAACTTCGACTAACAAGGGCAGGGGCAGCAGGCTCATGGGAACACCACCACCTCCAAGTCACACACCATCCTGAGTTGGAAATATATAATTGCTAGGATATGTTGCTAGGGTTAGATGACATGGGGTGAGAGGAGGCTCATGCGGAGCATAAACAGCGGAGCATGGACAAGGCCTTGGACAACGTGGACCACTTTCCATACCTTGGGAGCCTACTGTCAACAAGGGCAGACGTCGACAACAAAGTCCAACACCGCCTTCAGTGTGCCAGTGCAGCCTTCGGTCGCCTGAGGAAGAGAGTGTTTGAAGACCAGGACCTCAAACCCGGCACTAAGCTCATGGTGTACAGGGCAGCAGTGATACCTGCCCTGCTGTATGCCTCAGAGACATGGACCATGTACAGCAGGCACCTCAAAGCACTGGAGAGGTACCACCAACGCTGCCTCCGCAAGATCCTGCAAATCCATTGGCAGGATGGGCGCACCAATGTCAGTGTTTTTGCTCAGGCCAACATCCCCAGCATCGAAGCTCTGACCATGCTCAATCAGCTCCGATGGATGGGTCACATTGTCCGCATGCCCGATACGAGACTCCCAAAACAAGCGCTCTATTCGGAGCTCTGGCATGGCAAGAGAGCCCCAGGTGGGCAGAGGAAATGCTTCAAGGACACCCTCAAAGCCTCCTTGAAAAAATGTAACATCCCCACCGACATCTGGGAATCCCTGGCCCAAGACCGCACAAAGTGGAGGAGAAGCATTCGGGAAGGCGCCGAACACCTTCGCCGGGAGCAAGCCGAAGCCAAGCGCAGGCAGCGCAAGGAGCGCACGTCAACCCAAGCATCCCACCCACCCGCCCCTTCAACCACCGTCTGCCCCACCTGTGACAGAGACTGTAGGTCCCGCATTGAACTCATCAGTCACCTGCAAACTCATTTTTATTGTGAAAGCAAGTCATCCTCGGTTCTGAGGGACTGCCTAAGAGAAGAAGAGAAGAGATGGAACTGTTGGACCGTATGGCCTGTTTCTCTGGTGTACATTGCATGTAATTCTATAAGTCTGGAGCAGAGTTTCCATTATCACCCATCGAGTTTTTAATTCGAAGTAAGTAGATCCAGAAACCAGTTTAGGAAGGGATTCAATAGAGTTATGTCAAATGAGATAAGGCATTTTTCCATGTGAAAGGCTTGACGTTATATGAAACCATAGGTTCAAATGGAAAGTCCATTAGCTTGTGACAAACCTGATTCAAATTCCTGTGTTACAGATAAGCATGTGAGAGAAGATAACGGTCCAAAATTTGCGGCCGGAGGCTTCCCGCGGGCGGATGCCTCCGACCTGTAAAAAATCTATGCATTTACCTGATGGCCCGGGAGGTACAGAGACTTGTGATCCTGGGCCTCTCTGGGTACACGCAGGCAGAGGCCCACGTATCCCAGGGTGCAGGCAGTTCGCAATCGTCCCTGGGATCGCATTGGCCAGCCCAAACAATAAAAGAAGGGGATCCCCCATTCATACTTAGGACAATTCCGTACATACACAAACACATGAAATACATTTTTTAAAATGACATATTTAAAATTAATTAAAATGCCATTTAATTAATTATTTTAAACAAAAATTTGATTTTTTGAAAAAAATGTTTATGTTTATCAGGGCTAAAAATAAACTTACCTTATTGGACAGGATTTTTAATGTTTAAATGAGTGATAAAATTTTATTTTTCTATTTGTATAACTCTTATGCTGGTAAACGCAAGCCTTACGCCTGCATTTACCAGGCGTAAGAATTTCACAGGCATTCAGCGGGTGGAAGTTGGACAAATAGCACAACTCTCCACCCACAGAGGCCCTGCTCCCGGGGATGCGGAGGATCTGTCAAGAGAATTCTGAAGGGATAATTACTAGTCCTAGCCCTTTTCGGGCTACCCCGGATCAGGCGTATTTCCCAGATGTTCACCTTCAACTAAAGTTAGAGATAGCCAAATCCTATAAGATGCTTAATTGGGTCTAAAGGTCCAGACTATCTCTCCCTAAAGGAAAGGAATGACTTGAAGATGTTACTGTCTTCCAGATAGCACTTTTAATAAGTTTAACTAGACTGTAACCATCCGGATATTATGAGGGTCCGGAAACCCCCCCCCCGAATTCTGCAACTCCTCACCAAAGAGTGTACAGAGACTGAGTTCATGAGTTTGATACAGAAATACTATGTGAGACAATTCTAAAAATATATAGATTTATTAAAGAACCGACATGTAGTTAACAGCTGGTGATTCAGTCACAACATTAACAGTTCAAAATACAAATAGCTTACAATTCTTATTCTCAGAGATCCTTATTCTCAAATCTTAACTTTGTTATATTTTTACATTTCTTACTTATTTCTAATCCAGGATATCCACCAAAATCAAATAAAAGTACCTTTTTGATCCCTGAGACTCAAAGAGTTAAAAACTTACAGAGCCTGCCTCTGAAGAGTGAGAAAATCGCTTTGCCCCTTTCAGCAACTTCTGCCTTCCTATTTGAAAGTTCTATATTTTATACCCTTTTTTCAGCAGTATATCCTTTGAAGTTTTCTGCTGATGTAAGCTAATTATCTCTAGTCATCTTTCTGTTGACTTCTTTCTATTCTTACTGTCAATTCAGCTGTTAGCTTGCAGAATTCTGTCTGCTATGTAGGTGTTCAAAACTTATCATAAAAAATGGTTATAACAGATGTATTTATTTGATGCCATTCTTACGAAGGCCTACTATTTAATTCTTAAATCACCTTAGCTGGTTGTAAGCAGACGTCATGTCTCCTAGTTATTCCAAGTTCAACACAAACACAATGTGATTGCTTGCTGCATCTATTGATGTCATATTTATGAAGGCATATAGGGGGAAAAATTGGGTATCGCCCCGTTTGGGGCACTAGTACTGACGGTGCGCAAATTCATGCCACCTCGCGCGATATTGGGTTGTAGTGCCCCTGAAGGTGATCGCGGCGCTAAATCAGGTGCTGCACGGTAGTCTTAAGGCGCTAACCCGGCAGCGCAACTCAATTTCTCCGCGAGCGGGTGCAGTGCAGGTGCTGTCAATAATCGAATTGACCCAGACACGCTGGCGCCGGCCAACTCTTAAAGGGGTGGATCGATTCTCATCTGCAGCCACACTCTGCGCCTTGTAGGCCTCAAACTCGGCGGTGACCTGCCTGTGGCAGCCAAAACTTCCAAGACATGGAGAGGGTCAGGGAGAGAGCACAGCGCTTCAGCGAGGGGGCATTGAATGCTCTGGTTGATGCAGTGGAGCGCCGGCGAGGTGTGCAGTACCCGGAGAATGGCAGGAGGCCTAATCCAACCGAATACCGCAGAGCTTGGAGGGAGGTTTCCCAAAGAGTCACCTCCAGCAGCATGGTGCCCAGGACTCCTGTGCAATGCAGGAAGAAGTTCAACGACCTCACTCGGGTCCTTAGCGTGAGTGTCTTTTTCACATTCATCTTCATCCCTCCATCTGCACCTCACTTTATGGCCAGAGGGTTAGCAAAGCCCCAATGGCCAGCTGACGTCCAGCACCCATGGCCCTTTCTGGAAACACACACGCACATTCAGCTCAGTGCATAATGTAAGGGCTATTCTAACATGGGGGGCATGTGATGTCAGCTCAGTGCATAATGTAAGGGCTATTCTACCATGGGGGGCATGTGATGTCAGCTCAGTGCAGCATGTTTCTTCACTTCCCGTCCTTTCTCTTGCAGGCCAAGCTGGCCAGGAACCGCAGGGAGCAGCTTCGTACCGGAGGAGGCCGGCCTCACCTGCAGACCCTCACAGACCTCGAGGAGTGAGTCCACCAGATTGTTGCAAGCCGGATGAGTGGTCCCATCACCACTGGAGCTGCCGACCCCATTGTGCACAGCGATGGTAAGGTCATCACCTTTTTGAACTCTCTCCTTCCACTTGTTCCCCCCACCAGCATGCTTTTTCACTCTGGACCCAAGTCAGAGCATTGCAGCACTCATGCATCCCTTGCTGCCACCCTGTCCTTTCGCTAAAGCCACTCTTCAACCTCCCTGCTTTCAGATGCTGCATCACCAGCTCGGGAGCCGGGCCCTCAAGCTGCCACTGCCACTGACTCCGGAGGCGACGAGCAGGAGGAAGCCGGACCATCCCTACCACCCTCAGGTGAGCCAGCCCATCTGCAGACTGGGGAGACTACTTCCCTGGAGGGGAGCGGGGAGGAATGCTCTGAGGAGGAACCAGCTCCAGGAACCAGCGGCCTGCAGCAACGCAAGGGGGGTAGGGAAGCTCGGGGGCTCCCCGGAGGGCGAGTCAGGCCGCGAGTGCTGCTGCACAGAGCGCAGAAGAGGTGCGTGCCCTCGCAGAAATGAGCGCCCAGGTTGGGCTGAGGCACACTGAGCTCATGGCTGCAGTGGCAAGGATGCCTGAATCCATCAAGACACTGGCAAGGAGTGTCCAAGACTTCGGCGCAGCACAGGCAAGGAGTGTGCAGGACTTCAGGGCAGCACTGGAAAGGATTGTCCAGGGCTTCACCGAAGCACTGGCACCTGCCACGCAAGTGCTGAGTGCTGCCATGCAGTCACTCGCTGCTCTCATGCAGACGCAGATTGAAGCCATGCAACCACTGACTGCTGCCACCCTCGCTGGATCGGGCAGGATTACCCGGGGCCCTTGCAGCACCACAGCAGGCCAGCAATCTGTGGACCAGCCGATTGCTGCGCATGCTGCGGTGCTGCCCTGTCAGAGTGCCAGTGTGTCGGCCGACCAGGGAGCTGCTGTCCGCTCTCAGGATCACAGCATTCCTGATGCCACCACTGGCATGTCTCCACTGCAGCTGCCACCACCTGTAGGACAGACTGCTTCCACCCATGCAGAGTTGGAGCAGTCAGCAGCCGGGCCCTCCAGGCCCAGAGCTCGTCCAGGCTGTCCCTCAGGGGCATCTGCACTTTTGGACAGTCAGCAGGCCTCCCCCAGCCTTGCTGCAGCCACTGGTGTCCCATTACGGAGGAGCTGCAGGGAGGGAAGGGGCCAGTCTCGCAAGCGAAGCAGATCACCATCGAGGGGGAAAAAGTAGAAGGTGCTGCTGATACCTGTTATTTGTAGAAATCAAGGCCGAGGATGCTGGTCTGAATGTTAGTGATGTTTTGGACAGTCTCCCGGGTGTGAGAGCCACTTATGTGGCAGTCTGTTAGTTTTGCTTTCTGTTGCCATTGCTTTGTCATGCTGGAAGGAAGCACATTTTGTAAAATAAACAACTTTCTTTATTTACAATGGCCATGTCTGTTATTTACATTCATTTTGCCCTTCACAGGCTTTGGGGTATCAGAACGGTTCCATTCCTGCTCTTGGAATGGCAGCAAGCATTCCCTGAGAGGGGCCTAGAAGCGATTTCTGATCAGCCTCTGATGGACGGCCCTTCCAGTTTGTGCCTCCCTCCCATCTTGGTCCTCCTCCTCCTCCTCCTCCTCCTCTGCTGGTGCTTCAATGTCTGGTGGCATTGGCTGGGTACGTAGGATAGCGAGGTTATGCAGCATGCAACATACAACCACAAAGTGGGAGACTTGCTCAGGTGAGTACTGCAGGGCTCCTCCGGAATGGTCCAGACAGCGGAACTGCTGCTTCAGCACGCCGATTGTGTGCTCCACAATGTTCCTCGTCGCCTGATGGCTCGCATTGTAGCTTTCTTCAGCAGGGGTGCAGGGTGAACGGAGTGGGGTCATCAGCCATGGGCACAGAGGATAGCCCTTGTCCCCGAGAAGCCAGCCTCCTGGGTGAGCTGGGGCCTCGAAAAGGTCTGCAACATAAGTCTGGCGCAGGATGAAGGCGTCGTGGCTGCTGCCAGGGAACTGGGCATTCACTGCGAGGATCAGCTGTCGGTGGTCACAGACCAGCTGGACATTCAAGGAATGGAACCCCTTGCGGTTGCGGAACTCCTCCGCATTCAATACAGGCGCCCGCAAAGCCACGTGCGTGCAGTCAATGGCACCCTGTACCATGGGGAAGTCCGCTATTGCTGCGAAGCCCTCTGCGCGCTCCCACTGCTTGTCCAGGGTCATTGGGAAGGAGATGTACTGCCCCTCCTTTTAAACAGGGCATCAGTCACTTGACGGATGCAGAAATGCACCGCGAACTGCGAGATGTTGGCTATGTCCCCAGTTGCGGCCTGAAAGGAGCCGCTTGCATAGAAGTTAAGGGCAACAGTCATCTTCACAGCCACCGACAGAGATGTCCTGCACCTTATCTGAGGCTGCAGATCTGGCTGAAGCAGGTGGCACAGCTCAGTCACCACATCTTTTCTAAAGTGCAGCCTTCTGATACACTGCTCCTCTGACATGTTCATGTAGGAAAACTGTTGTCGGAAAACCCTGGCAGCGTAAGGTCTCGTGTGGTGACGTCTGTTGGCCCTCCTCCGTCTGGCCATGCCTGCCCCTCTCTTCCTGCGTCTCTGTGCACTCTCAAGATGATTCAGCAGCAGCATATTCCCCTCCAATGCAGCCCCCATATTAAGTGCGCAAAGAAACTTTCCCCATTTGAAATGCTCACCAACAGCAAGGTGATGGTCAGAAGGCTGAAGTTCTTCTGTCAGCACTGGCTCAGTGGTGAAATGGCTCTCAGTGTGCAGCTCAGCAACTCTCTGTAACGCTCGAAGAAGTTGTGGTCCAAAAATGGCTGCCGCTTTTATACCACAGCAGTCCCGTTTAAAGAACGCCCCCCCAGCCCGACAGCGACTGGGGAACGTTCCAGGTAAGCTGTCCTTATTAGCGGCAGGCGGAATGGAGGGGGGCGCCACTGAATTTCCGGTCCGGGGCGCCCCAAAGGCGTTGCACACTGAAATGACGTCATGATCTGCTTGCGCCGGTGAGCGGGCGCAACGGTTTAGCGCCGGCGCTAAGTGCCCGCTCAATATGGGGAGAGGCACAGGGATCGCAGCGCCCGGGCGCTTGTTGGTTATCGCCCCACTTGTCGGCCTCTTTAGGTGCTAACAGGTGGCGCAAACAACCGAATTTCTACCCCATGGTTATTTAATGTTCTGTGTTTCTGCTTCCCGACGTGTTGGTTTATAACACTTTAACATTATACCATTGCGCTCTTTCATGTGCCTGTTTGCAAAGTGTTTGTTTAAAACAATTTAACTGGGTTATGTTTTATTGTGTTCTTTCCAAAGGTTAGACTTTCTGGAAGCTCCAACTTGCTGGTTCAATAGGGCCATTGTTTTAATGTCAACAACCAATTCCCATTTCAAAAGCTTGTATGGTGTTTACAGCTTTGTGTTAACAACTCATCTTATCTCAGAAGCCTGTATTTACAGCTTTGTGTCATTGAGGCTTTTAGATTTTTAAACCCAGTTTGTCATGTTTTAATAAAGTCAGAATTCTCTTCATAGGATGGTGTATTATTCTGAATAGGTGTGGCTCATTCCTTTACAATTCTTGACAGATTACAAGTTCCGGGTTTTAGCACATGCACTTCGCATGCCTAAACCCGGCACTTGCGCCGCCCCTACGGGCGCGTACACACCTTGTACGCACCCACAGGGGTCGCAAAATCTGGCCCAACATTGTTGGACTGCTTCATAACTTTTCGTTTCCTCTAATGGACCTGTGTGTCTACTAGAAGTTCTTTTCCATTAACGGTGGTGGGGGATGTGGGGGGAATCTTGACTTTGTGTAAGTGTGTAAAACAGGGTAACAGCCTGTTTTACATATCTCCCCATTTTTATTCCTATTGACTTCAAGAGACGCACTCTCTGGGTAAAGAAGTTTCTTCTGAATTTCCTATTGGATTTATTAGTGATTACCTTATTTTGATGGCTCCATTTTTGGTCCTCCCCTCAAATGGAAGCATCTTCTCTCTGGCTACCCTATCAAACTCCTTCATAATTGTAATGTATATACCTTTAAGGGGGGAACTATCTTTTACAGCTCATATATACTGCAGTACCGGCAGTGACCACACCTGTATATAGCACTGAGTAGTAATCTGTACAGATCAGTTCCAGTGTGAGCCACGTTGAGAAAACACCTGTTGTACCGTTCTCCTGCAGTCTGTGTCTTATTATACACAGACACAACATTGGCGACAAGGCAAGTTCGAACCAACCTGCAACTCTGCATCACCTCCCGGGGATTCGTTCCTGGAGATCAGTAGATTGGAGGTCAAGGCCAGAGACTCGGGTGTCGACCACGGGCAACCGCCCAATCATCCAGCAGAGACTTGAGAATTGCGGGGGAGGCTGTCGAGAGCCAGGCTTGGCTTTCCAGTTGAGGTGGTCCAGCGAAACGGGCTGGCAACAGGTAGTGCGCAGACCCTTCCCGGACAGCGGCGGGCTAGAGCCCGACCGAGCGGCACAGCAAAGGGCCGAGCAGCGTCGACGGGGGAGAGAGAGAGAGGGCAGAGCGCACAGGGTGCAGCCGGTGTTCAGGGGCCGAGCAGCGTCGAAGAGAGGGAGAGAGAGACGCGCAGAAACCCGCGAGGTGCCGCCATTGCCACGAGGACCGCCGAGAGCGGCGTTGGCAGCAGCACAGGAGAAGCGCACGAAACCTACAGGGCGCCGCCATTGCCACGAGAACCGCCGGGAGCGGCGTTGGCAGCAGCGGGGGGGGGAAGGAAAGCGCAGGAGACGCCATTTTAAGCCATTGGGAGACGCCATTTTAAACCACACCCAAAATGCCGAAGAGTGGCAGTATCACCGCATTTGACAATGAAGTCAAAGATTGGACTACATATGTCGAACGAATAGAGGTATACTGCAAGGCAAATGAGGTGTCAGATGACAAGAAAGCGTCGGTATTGTTAAATTTAATGGGTGCAAAGACGTATGGTTTATTACGAAATCTAGTAACCCCAATGAAGCCAATGGAAAAGAGTTTTGAAGACATAGTAACGATACTACAGGAACATTTAAACCCCACACCGCTGCTGATAGCAGAAAGATTCAAGTTTCACAAACGGAACCAGCATAAGGATGAAAGCAATGCTGATTATTTAACAGAACTGCGCAAACTATCGAAACACTGCCAGTTTGGTGTGGGACGGGTAGATACCTTAAGGGACAAGTTTGTGTGTGGGCTTCAATGTGAAGGAACCCAGAAACGGCTTTTATCTGAAAAGGACCTTACGCTGGAAAAGGCTTTCAGCATTGCGGTATCATATGAAGCAGCAGCACAGGGCGCTGCAGAGATACAACAGAGACCGCAAGAATATGGCACAAACGAAATGTCATATAGAACAGAGAAGTGCTATCGCTGCGGCAGAACAACACATGACCAGAATGATTGCTGGTTCAAAGACAAAGTGTGCAGACAGTGTGGAAAAGTAGGACACATAGCATGAGTCTGCAGGTCGGGAAAGAAAACCAGCAATAAGAAACCTACCAAAGGAAAGTACAAGAAGGTACATAAGATGACGGAGAATAGTTCAGACGAACAAAAGAGTGATAACGACTCTGAAAGCAGGGAACTGAGTTGTCTGAAACTACATAATGTGATCACAACGGAGGATCACCGAACCATTTGGGTCACTCTCAAGATAGCAGGAGTCCAGGTAAAGATGGAATTGGACACAGGATCAGCCCTAACAGTCATAAACCGACGGGACTACGAGCGGCTATTCTCACACATACCCTGGAGAGACACAAAAATTATTTTGAAGACGTACACGGGGCAAAAAGTCTACCCCAATGGATAAATAAGGGTGACCGTTGTATATAATGGTAAGGAAACACCAAAACTAGACCTGCATGTATTGCAAGATGGAGGACCAACATTACTGGGACGTGAATGGATCCGGAAAATACAACTGGATTGGCATTCCATACAGGCACTGACTGGCTGACAAAAAGGATGACGACGTCACACCTGGGAGACTGTCAAAGATCCTAACTGACGTGAAAGAAGTGTTCCAGCAAGGACTCGGAACACTAAAAGGCATGACAGCGACGATTAAAATTGAAGAAAACGCAAGCCCAAAATGTTTTAAGGCCAGACCGGTACCTTATGTGATCCGCCCAGCCGTCAAAGCAGAGCTGGAGAGTCTGGAACGTTCAGGTGTACTGTCCAAGGTAGACTGGAGCGAGTGGGCTACACCCAGCGTCCCTGTGATGAAAAAGTCGTGAGCAGCACGCCTGGGGAACCAAGGAAGGTTCACATCTGTGGGGACTTTAAGGTAACAGTGAACCCCGTCCTTCACACCGTACAATATCCACTTCCGCGGATTGAAGATATTTTCGCCTCGCTATCTGGAGGGAAACGCTTCAGTAAGATTGATCTGGCCCAGGCTTATCTGCAAATGGAGGTAGAAGAAGCATCAAAACAATACCTCACAATCAACACCCATAAAGGTCTCTACCAATACAACCGGCTGGTATTCGGGGTAGCATCAGCTCCGGCTATTTGGCAGAGGGCAATGGAGCAAGTCCTGCAAGGGATCCCAGGGACCCAGTGTTATTTGGACGACATCCTGGTTACGGGCGAAAATGACAGTGATCACCTTGCCAACCTGGAGCAGGTGCTCACTAGATTGCAGGAATATGGGCTCCGAGCTAACCGCCCCAAATGCGAGTTTTTTAGAAAACAGATCTCGTATTGTGGCCACGTTATCGATAAAGAGGGGTTACATAAGTCCCCAGAGAAGATTGAGGCAGTAGTCAAGGCTCCAGCACCGAAAAATGTGTCACAAGTGAGGTCGTTCCTCGGGCTGCTAAACTACTACCATAAGTTCTTGCCAAATTTGTCTACAATACTACACCCACTGAACACCCTACTGCAAACTGGGGTGCCATGGAAGTGGAGTGATGAATGTAGATGACCTTTCCAGAAGAGCAAAACACTAATCACATCGAAAGAGGTATTGGCCCATTACAACCTGGCATTACCAATTCAGTTGGCATGTGATGCGCCACCCTACGGCATTGGAGCGGTGCTGTCGCACAAATTCTTGGACGGCTCAGAGAGGCCAATAGCCTTTGCGTCACGATCACTAACCTCAGCCGAGCGTAACTACGCCCAGATTGACAGGGCGGCCCTCAGCCTAGTGTGGGGAGTGAAAAAGTTTAATCACTATCTGCATGGGCAGAAATTCACCTTGCTGACTGATCACCAGCCTCTTGTCTTCATTTTTAATCCGAAGAAGGGCATTCCGGTGATGACTGCGCAATGACTACAAAGATGGTCACTTTTTCTAGGGGCGCACTACTATGAGATTGAATATAAGGGCACGGAACAGCATGGAAATGCTGATGGGCTATCACGCCTGCCACTGCCTACTGCGGAGGAAGCACCAGCAGTGGATCCTGTCAAAATATTCCATTTGACTATAGTTGAATACCTACCGGTAACTAACGCTTGTATCGAAAAGGAAACCCGAAATGACCCGACACTGTTTCGGGTATATGATTTGACGGTGAAGGGATGGCCAGCACATGGCGACTCACTGTTGCCAGGATTCTCGACAAGGAGAGAACAGCTGTCAGTGTGCCGGGGGACCTTGATGTGTGGATCCCGAGTGGGAATTCCACCCAAGTTAAGGGATAGAGTGCTCAATGAGCTTCATGAGGGTCATCTGGGAGGGGTAAAAATGAAAAGCCTAGCCAGGGCTTATGTGTGGTGGCTGGGAATCGATAAACAAATCGAGGACCTGACCAAGAGCTGCTCAGGATGCCAGAAAGTCCAAAATGCACCACCACAGGCCCCTCTACACCCATGGGAGTGGCCCTCATCTCCATGGCAATGGGTGCATATTGATTTTGCTGGTTCATTCATGGACTCAATGTTTTTAATAGCCGTGGATGCGCACTCGAAATGGCCGGAGGTCATCAAAATGTCCTCCACCACCACGGAGAAAACTATTGCAGTCCTACGGACCATTTTTGCCAGGAATGGCTTGCCAGAACAGATTTGCTCCGACAACGGACAACAGTTTGTGTCCGAAGAGTTCCGTAGGTTCTTGAAAAAGAATTGGGTGAGGCATTACACATCCGCCCCGTATCAACCAGCCACAAATGGATTGGCTGAGAGGTTCGTACAAACCTTTAAGAAGGCAATAAAGGCTGTGTACAATGACGACATTCCGCTGCAGCACAAGGTGGACAATTTCCTGTTCGCCTACCGGAATGCGACATATGCAGTCACCAACCAGGCCCCAGCCATGATGTTCTTTAACCGAAGGTTAAGATCTCGCCTGGATTTGCTCAGACCAAACGTACGAAGAGATGTTGAGAGTAAGCAATTCCAGCACATCCATGAGAAGCCAACAAGGAGCTTCAATGTAGGGCAACCAGTCTTGGCCCGCGACTACCGAACAGAAAAATGGCAGCCAGGAATGATATGCACACGGCAGGGCCCACTAATGTACACAGCGGACATTGGGGAGAGCATTGTGAGACGCTATGCTGACCAGATCCTAGAGTCACAGGAACAAGTCAACCCCATGCCTCGCCCATACGTACCTGGTGATGAACCCGACGTACAGGTCGCATCTACCCCAGAAACAGTAGCATCGGAAGCTGATGAACCAACCGACGACAGGGGGCCAGAATCACCTCCGCACCAAGAGCAAGACACTCGGGAAAGGCGCTATCCAGAAAGGATCAGGAAGCCTCCCCAAAGACTGAATATATAAATAGACTATTTTCAGCTAATATTGCATGTTAAAAGTATTAATTGTAATTAGTTTGATATTTAATTGTTAAATGAGTGTTATGGTACTGTTAATCTAAAAGGGGAGGAATTGTAATGTATATACCTTTAAGGGGGGAACTATCTTTTACAGCTCATGTATACTGCAGCACCGGCAGTGACCACACCTGTATATAGCTGAGTACAGATCAGTTCCAGTGTGAGCCACGTTGAGTAAACACCTGTTGTACCGTTCTCCTGCAGTCTGTGTCTTATTATACACAGACACAACAATAATCTTAAAGGCCTTTATCAGGTCACCCCACAGTCTTCTCTTTTCTACAGCAAAGAGCCCCAGCCTGTTCAGTCTTTCGTGATAGTTATAACCTCTCTGTTCTGGTATCTACCTTGTAAATCTCTTTTGCACCTTCACTATCGTCCATTGTACAAGCTCACACAAAGTCCAAATGACCCCCCAGCTATGACCAGTAAACAGAGACTCTGTGATTAGCCAGTCCTCCTACACTGTGGGCGTGTGATTCATCTTATTTAATAGCACAAAATGGGCCATAGCGAATCGGAATCCTGTTTTACATCCCCCTCGATCTTCCTCTCCTTTGACTATTGATTGTTTTGCACAACTGCCCAAGGTGAATTTCACACCCCCCATCTCCCCACTCCCCTACTCATAGAGTCATAGAGTTATACAGCACGGATAGAGGCCCTTCGGCCCATCGTGTCCGCGCCGGCCATCAAGCCCTGTCTAATCTAATCCCATATTCCAGCATTTGGTCCGTAGCCTTGTATGCTATGGCATTTCAAGTGCTCATCCAAATGCTTCTTAAATGTTGTGAGGGTTCCTGCCTCCACAACCCTTTCAGACAGTGAGTTCCAGACTCCAACCACCCTCTGGGTGAAAAAGTTCTTTCTCAAATCCCCTCTAAACCTCCCGCCCTTTACCTTGAATCTATGCCCCCTAGTTATTGACCCCTCTACTAAGGGAAAAAGCTCCTCAGTATCCATCCTATCTATGCCCCTCATAATTTTGTACACCTCAATCATGTCCCCCCTCAGCCTCCTCTGCTCCAAGGAAAACAAACCCAATCTGCCCAGTCTCTCTTCATAGCTGAAGCGCTCCAGCCCTGGTAACATCCTGGTGAATCTCCTCTGCACCCTCTCCAAAGCGTTCACATCCTTCCTGTAGTGTGGCGACCAGAACTGCACACAGTATTCCAGCTGTGACCTAACCAGTGTTTTATACAGCTCCATCATAACCTCCTTGCTCTTATATTCTATGCCTCGGCTAATGAAGGCAAGTATCCCATATGCCTTTTTTACCACCTTATCCACCTGTCCCGCCGCCTTCAGGGATCTGTGTACTTGCACACCCAGATCCGTCTGACCCTCCGTCTTGCCTAGGGTCTTACCATTCATTGTGTATTCCCTTGCCTTGTTAGTCCCCCCAAAGTGCATCACCTCGCACTTTTCCGGGTTAAATTCCATTTGCCACTGCTCCGCCCATCTGACCAACCCATCTATATCGTCCTGCAGACTGAGGCTACCCTCCTCGCTATTTACCACCCTACCAATTTTTGTATCATCCGCGAACTTACTGATCATACCTTTTACATTCATATCCAAGTCATTAATGTAGACCACAAACAGCAAGGGACCCAGCACCGATCCCTGTGGTACCCCACTGGCCACAGGCTTCCAGTCACAAAAACAACCTTCGACCATCACCCTCTGCCTTCTGCCACTAAGCCAGTTTTGTATCCAATGTGCCAAGGCACCCTGGATTCCATGGGCTCTTACCTTCTTGACCAGTCTCCTGTGCGGGACTTTATCGAAGGCCTTACTGAAATCCATGTATACCACATCCACTGCGTTACCCTCATCCACACACCTAGTCACCCCCTCAAAAAATTCAATCAAATTAGTCAGACATGATCTTCCCTTGACAAAGCCATGTTGACTATCCCTGATTAATCCTTGCCTCTCCAAGTGGAGACAAATTTTGTCCCTCAGAATTTTTTCCAATAATTTTCCTACCACTGATGTTAGGCTCACTGGCCTGTAGTTCCCCGGTTTTTCCCTACTTCCCTTCCTGAATAATGGTACTACATTAGCAGTTCTCCAGTCCTCTGGCACATTCCCTGTGGCCAGAGAGGTCCTGAATATATGTGTTAGAGCCCCCGCAATCTCTTCCTTTGCCTCACACAGCAGCCTGGGATACATTTCGTCTGGGCCTGGGGATTTATCCATTTTTAGGCCAGCTAAAACCGCCAATACCGCCTCCCTCTCGATGTTAATATGTTCGAGCATATCACAGTCCCCCCGCCCTATTTCTATGTCTACATCGTCCTTCTCCATAGTGAAAACAGATGCAAAAAATTCATTTAGAACCCCTCCTACATCTTCCGGCTCCACACACAGATTGCCACTTTTGTCCCTAATGGGCCCTATTTTTTCCCTAGTTATCCTCTTACCCTTAATATACTTATAAAACATCTTAGGATTTTCCTTTATTTTGCTCGCCAGTGTTATTTCATGGCCCCTCCTTGATCTCCTAATTTCTTTTTTAAGTATCCCCCTGCACTTTTTGTACTCCTCTAGGGCTTCCTCCGTCTTTAGCCTTTTGTATCTGCCAAAAGCCCTCCTTTTTTTCCTAATCCATTCTCGTATATCCCCTGACATCCAAGGTTCCCTGTGGTTTTTGGAACCACCCTTGACCTTTACGGGAACATGTTGCCATTGTATGATCTCAATCTCCCTTCTGAAAGCCTCCCATTGCTCCGATGCGGATTTTCCTACAAGTAGCTGATCCCAGTCCATTTTGGCCAGATCCTGCCTTATCCTATTAAAATCGGCCTTCCCCCAATTTAGAACCTTTATTTCCGGCCCATCCCTGTCCTTTTCCATGACCACCTTAAATCTCACCATATTATGGTCACTGTCACCAAAGTGCTCACCTACTAGCACTTTTTCCACTTGGCCGGCCACATTCCCTAGAATTAGGTCCAGTACCGCCCCCTCTCTTGTAGGACTTTCTACATGCTGGCTCAAAAAGCTCTCCTGGATGCACTTTAAGAATTCTACACCCTCTGAGCCTTTCACACTCTGACTATCCCAGTTAATATTGGGGAAGTTGAAATCCCCCATTATTATTACCCTATTATTTGCACATTTCTCTGAGATTTGCCTACATATCTGTTCCTCTATCTCCCCCTGACTGTTTGGAGGCCTATAGTACACTCCCAGCAAAGTGCTTGCCCCCTTTTTGTTTTTAAGCTCCACCCATATGGCCTCATTAGAGGAACCTGCTAATATATCATCCCTCCTTACTGCAGTAATTGACTCCTTAATTAATATTGCGACACCCCCTCCTCTTATACCTCCCCCTCTGTCTCGCCTGAAGATTCTGTACCCCGGAATATTGAGCTGCCAGTCTTGCCCCTCCCTCAACCATGTCTCCGTGATAGCAACAATATCACACTCCCATGTGTTTATCAACACCTTCAGTTCATCCACCTTATTTGCAAGACTCCTTGCATTAAAATAGATGCCATCCAGCCTTGCCCTTATATATTTGCCCTGTCTACCAAGCTGACTTGTTTTTTTCTCTATAATTGGCAGCACATCACCCCCTATTTCAGCTCCCCTCTGTATCCCATCCCCCTGCCAAGTTAGTTTAAACCCCCCCCCAACAGTGCTAGCAAACCTCCCCGCAAGGATATTTGTCCCGCTCTGGTTCAGGTGCAACCCGTCCGACTTGTACAAGTCCCACCTTTCCCAGAAGCAGGCCCAGTGATCCAGGAAAGTAAAACCCTCCCCCCTTACTGTGTCTAACAGTAAGCTATAATTTGTTAGGTTTGTCCTATGATGAGAGATTGTGTAGAATAGGTCTATACTCTCTGGAGTTTAGAAGAATGAGGGGTGATCTCATTGAAACATACAAGATTCTGAAGGGGATTGACAGGGTAGATGCTGAGAGATTGTTTCCCCTGGCTGGAGGTCTAGAACTTCTGGGCATAGTCTCAGGATAAGACTGAGATGAGGAGGAATTTCTTCACTCAGAGGGTTGTGAATCTTTGGAATTCTCTGCCCCATAGTGCTGTGGAGGCTCAGTCATTGAGTATATTCAAGGCTGAGATCGATAGATTTTTGGACTCCAGAGGAATTAATGGATGTGGAGATCGGGCAGAAAGGTGGGGATGAGGTCAAAGATCAGCCATGATCTTATTGAATGGCGGAGTAGGTTCGAGGGGCCGTATGGCCAACTCCTGCTCCTATTTCTTATGTTCTTATGTTTGTATACATCTGGCTAGATTTAGTGACACTGTTTGTTTAATCATCTATGTCATGGCCATATCTGCATTTAAGATCCATGTAAATCAGCGAGAGGTTTTTTTCTGCTTGTGTATCAGTGACATTGTAACCGCAGCATTGTTATTATTTCTGGAGAAATCACAAAAGTTGTTCTGACCTTAACTAAGCCCAGGATTTCCTTGTTCTGGGGTCAAAATTATCCTGCAATCTGGGCAGTCAGCGAAGGAATTTAGGGTGGCACCTGGTTACACTGGGCAAGCAGGGGGAGGAATTTGAGGTAGCACCTGGTTACACTGGGCAAGCGGTGGAAGGAATTTGGGGTGGCATCTGGTTACACTGGGCTGTCACCTACTTTTTGTTTGCGTTTGAAATTTTTCCTGAAATTGGTTGGACGTATCTTAAGTCCGCCTGTTTCTGTGCTGACATCATTGAAAGAGGCGGGACTGCTGGGATAGTGTCACCCATTAAAATTCCCCCTCCAGTTCCGCATCCATTGGCCCTCACTGCAGCGTACACCTGCATGAAGGAGGCACACTGGCTCACCAGGAAACGGTCCTGGCTGTAGTGCTGCCAGTGTAGCCTGCCTCCATTATGCCGGTTTGCCTACAGTGATCGATTGTGGAGTGATCAACTGCCAAAGGGGGAGAGGAGAAAATTCAGAAGTGGGATCTTAAGGAGAAGTTTGAAGCCTTTGGGTTTGCGCAGCCAAGACAAGGTGTTATTCCTCCCCCCACTGAGCTGGGCTCCCCAGGTGTGTGCTGTAAATGGCATTGTGCACTTGCTCGAAATATGCTCATGCCTGAGCCCAGGATTTGGGGCCGGGTCAAGGACACCTCCATGGGGAAAGTCAAAGTTCCAGATCTGTCCCTAAAAACCCTGCAGGAGGATTGCGAGGCTCTTGTTTTCAATTTTGATGGAAATAACCTTCAGAGGAAATCATCCCATTACATTTACAGAGGAAATCGTTCCCACAGGAGAGGGTATTAAATGGCACTTTTATTAAACTAGCACAACTCACCTGTGACATTGCTCAAAGGATATGCTGAAGTGTGACAGCTGGAGTCTATGCCAGGTGGACATTAGTTACGAGGAACTTCTCGGTCAGCATGGTGAGAAGTACAATTCATCAAAAAACATGAAAGTGTATTGCCAGCATTGTCTTGACCACAGCGTGGATGTTATGTATTGTGTGTTCTATTGTGTGTTCTCCTCCCACCTGTGGTGGCGCTGTCACAGGAGATAAATGGTTGGGTGTTCTCTGTTAAGTTTTAGCTTTCTTTGTATGGAACTTTCCAGAACTTCCTTTCCTTCCAATAAAGCACTTCATGTTTGAATCTCTGAGTTCTGAGTCCTAAATTGTGTCTAGGTAGAAAGGTACCGACACAACAAGTGGCAACGAGGAGCGGATGAATCTGCGTACGTTACGGGTGCAGTGAGTAAACAGAAAATTTAATTTGAAACATGAGATGCCTACTATATTAGGAAACATCAGTGATTTTGATGAGAATGTGGAGCAATGGAGCGCATATACGGAACGTTTTGACTATTTTGTATTGGCGAATGCGATGTCAAATGAAAAGGTCGTGCCTACCTTTTTGAGTGTAATCGGGCCGAAGACTTTCAATTTACTTCGCAGCCTCGTGCAGCCAGATAAGCCAGGAACTAAAACATATAAGCAACTAGTGGAAATTCTTGGAGCACATTTTTCACCAAAACCTCTGATTATTGCTGAGAGATTTAGATTTCACAAACGGAATCAAGAGGAGGGGGAATCAGTGATGATGTTTATTGCTGCTTTAAAAAGGTTGTCGGAACACTGCCAGTTCAAGGAGGTGCTGAATGACACCATTAGAGACAGACTTGTGTGTGGTCTGCAAAATGCAGCCACACAGAAGTGCCTTCTTACTGAGGACAACCTTACTCTTGAAAAGACCATTGAAGTTAGTGTCTCCATGGAGATGGCGGAAAAGGAGGCTCACCAGTTGAGTTCAACAGGGAGAGATCACAAGGTGTCGTCTGAGCCTAAAGGTGCGTGGAACGGCACATGTTACCGTTGTGGGAAAACGGGCCATCACGCTAATGACTGCTGGTGTACGGAGCTGGAATGCCAAAATTGTGGCAAAAAGGGTCACATTGAACGCGCCTGTAGAGGTTAAAAAAAAGAACAGGCAGAGCTGGGAAGCATGGAAACAAAATGTCTGTATTTGGACAAGAGAGGAAAAAGAGTGTTCATTCAGTGCAGTATGATGGAACAAGCAAAACAGAGGGGAGCGACACCTCTGAGGAGGAAGAGGTTGCAGGTGGTTCAACTGGCTACTGGGTGTCACCACTGGTGGAGGGACAATCAGTGCGGATGGAGGTGGACACAGGCGCGGCTGTGTCCCTTGTTTCAGACACTGTCTACAACAAAATGCTAAAGCATCTTACCCTTCAGCCAACAAACATTGTGCTAAAGACGTATACCGGCGAACCTGTGGCCATGAGAGGCGTCATTGAGGTGACAGTTAAATTGAACGGACAGACTGCAAAACTGCCACTATGTGTGGTAAAGGGAAATTACCCATCGCTACTGGGACGTGCGTGGCTAGAGAAAATCACGATGGACTGGCCTGCAGTCCGCATGATGTCAAAAGGGGAGTCAGGTCTGACTGCAGTGTTAAACAAACATGCAGAACTCTTCAATGGGGAACTTGGGAGCATGAAAAAGATCAGCGTGAGACTGGACATTAAACCTGACAGCAAGCCGAAGTTTCACAAAGCCCGACCTGTACCCTATGCAATTAGGCCAAAAGTTGAGGCTAACTTGGAGGCCTTAGTCGAGAATGGAGTCCTGGAGCCTGTGAGCATGAGCAAATGGGCCACACCCATTGTTCCTGTCCTGCAAAAGGATGGATCTGTTCGAATCTGCGGGGATTTTAAAGTGACTATTAACCCGGTGCTGTCTGTGGAACAGTACCCTCTTCCCCTCATTGATGATCTTTTTACGGGCCTGGCCGGAGGGCAAAAGTTCAGCAAAATAGACTTATGCCAGGCTTATCTACAAATGCATGTCGATGACAAATCAAAGGAGCTGCTGACAATTGTGACACACAAGGGGCTATATAGGTACTGCCGCCTTCCATTTGGAATTACGTCGGCCCCTGCTCTATTCCAAAGGGCAATGGATCAGATTTTGAGTGGACTGCCAGGAGTCCAGTGCTACCTGGACGACATCCTTGTCACTGGGACAAATGAGGAGGATCATCTTCTGAACTTGGATGTGACACTACAGCGACTGAAAGAGTACGGACTCAGAGTTCGTAAAGACAAATGTGAATTCTTTCAGTCTTCAGTTGAGTACCTGGGGCATGTGATTGACGCTACTGGCCTGCATAAGGTGCCGCCAAAGGTCAAGGCGATCGTGGAGGCCCCAGCACCCCAGAATGTGAGCCAGTTACATTCATTTCTGGGGCTACTTAACTACTATGGGAAGTTTATTCCAGACTTAGCAACATTGCTGAAGCCATTACATCAGTTGCTATGTCAAGGCAAAACATGGAAATGGACTGAACTGTGCAACGAAGCTTTCGCCCAAGCAAAGAAAGCATTGCTGAATTCGGAGGTCCTGACACACTTCGACCCAAAGCTACCCGTGCAGCTAGCATGTGATGCATCACCATATGGTGTGGGAGCAGTCATATCCCACATCATGCCTTCGGGTGAAGAGAAACCTATCGCCTTCGCATCACGCACCTTGAACAAGGCCGAGAGTAACTATGCACAGATCGAGCGTGAGGCCTTGGGAATCGTTTTTGGAATTCGAAAATTTCATCAGTACCTGTTTGGGAGAAGGTTCACACTCCTGACGGACCACCGTCCATTGACTTCAATCTTCGGGCCCTGATGTAAGAAAAAGGAGGCTTACCATCAAGTAACTTTAAAGTAAGCTTTAAGTAACTTATAAACACACTATATACAAGAGAGGTCTTTACCATGCCTCTGGTAGAAGCCTCTTACAATACTGAACAGACCAGTATTTATACCAGTCCAACAGGAAGTGACACATGACAGGAAGTGAGGTATGTACACAGTTCATAGTTCACAGTTCACAGGAAGTGATGACATAACTTCCCAGAAGTTATTATTTTTATCACATTCTTCCCTCCTGCAGGTTTAGGAGGCTGTGGTCTACCTTTTGGTCCGCAGCCGCCGAACAAGGAAGAGTCGCACCCGTTTGGATTCCCATCGTAGAGGGTCGCTGGTCCGCTTGCATGCGGTTGGCCATTGGTCAGAGTCCGTGTGGCCTGGATTGCCCTGTGAAGGGTCGGGGAAATCATGGCTTCGAGTACGAGCCCCAATAGGTTCAAAGTCGGACTGCCTCTGTTCAGAGGGAGGTGCAGAGCTGGTCTGTGGTGGACCAGTACTTTCATGCGTGGTACTGGGAGGGTCGCAACCTTGAGCACGGGGTTCTACCGGCACCAAGCTAGTTGGTGTCCGATCAGGATCCTGGAGAGGGGTACCCGATAGGTCCCAAGAGTTTCCTGGTGAAATGCCATCACCCGATGTCCCACTAGGTCCTGGTGGGCAGGGAGCCAGATCCCGTAATGATACGGTAGATTCTCGGCCGTCGGAATATCGTATGTTTGCATAGGTGGGGTTGGCATCGGTTAGTTCGACCTCGTCTACAAGAGGGTCATTTTTAGATGTCCGAACGTATCTTCGGAGTAATACAGGTCCAGGAGTAGTTAGCCATGATGGGAGTGATGTCCCATGAGATGAGCGACGCTGGAATCCAAAGAACCGCTCATGAGGTGTAGCATTTGTGGCTGTAGAAAGCAGGGACCGTATAGAGTGCAATGCATCCGGAAGCACTGTTTCCCATTGCTGGTCTGGTAGGTCCCGAGATCTTAAAGCGAGACGTACGGAATTCCAGATGATACCGTTATACCTCTCTACCTGCCCATTTCCGATGGGATGGTATGGTGTTGTTTTGCTTGTAGCAATTCCCCGTTCTGAGAGGTAGTCCTTGAGTTCCCTCGACATAAAGGATGGACCCCGATCTGAGTGAATATAAGCCGGCATGCCACAGAGAGAAAATACCTGCTCAAGGCAGCAGATTACTGTGGACGCCAGCATATTGGAGCAGGGGAAGGCAAACGGAAAACGTGAATATTCGTCGATCATGGTGAGCAAATATGTGTTCCGAGTTGAAGAGGGCACTGGGCCCTTAAAATCGATGCTAAGTCGTTGCATCGGTTGGGTTGCATGTATGAGTATACCATCTGAGGGGCGGAAGAACTGAGGTTTTAATTCCGCACAAAGCCGGCATTCTGAGCATATTTTCTTTACATCTCCAGTGGAAAAAGGGAGATTCCGTGATCGTACGAAATGTAGCATGTGCGTAACGCCAGGATGACACAAACCATTGTGGACATCCATGAGAGTGGAGGATGACATAGTGGAGCAGAATGCCCGTGTGAGGGTGTCCGGGGCCACATTCTCCTTGCCAGGCCGATAGAGAATGGTATAACCAAAAGAGGCCAGTTCCATCCTCCAAAGTTGTATTTTATTATTCTTAATTTTGGTTCGTTTTCGATTATCGAGCATGAAGGCGACTGATCGTTGGTCCGTGATCAATGTAAAGTGCTGGCGAGCTAGAAAATGGTTCCACTTCCGTACTGCCTCTATGATGGCTGTGGCTTCTTTCTCAACCGGAGGATAATGTAGCTCGGCACCTTGTAAGGTCCTGGACATAAATGCTACAGGACGACCTTCCTGATTCAGAGTAGCCGAGATCGCCACCTCCGAGGCATCACATTCAACCACGAAAGGGAGATTCTCATCAATGGAGTGAAGAGCCGCTTTCTCCAACTGTTTTTTGAAGTCCAGTCCTAAGAGGAGATCACTACATAAGTCCTTGAGCACCGAAAGTCGGGTGGAGGGATACATACGACCATGAAGTGTCATATCAACAACACAAAAGCCGGAGATTCTGGTATTAAGTGATGACTGGGCCATCGCAATTGCCTGGTCCGATGGGAAGACATGTAGTTTCAATTTCGCAACAATCTGTTCCTTAATGAAACTATCAGTACTTCCTGAGTCAATTAAGGCATCTAAGGTATGCCCTTTAATTGAAATTTTTGTGGCTGCATGAGACAGGTTCTGTGGGCAAGCAGCTGTAATTGGTGTCGTTGCACAGAGAGTGGCTAAAACTCTCGGTGTGCTTCTTCGGGAGAGAGCTCGAGAGGAAGCTTGATAGGTCCTAGCTGGAGCATCTTGATAGGCCCTAATTGGGGCAGTTCGGTAGGCCTTAGCTGGATTGGCCCTCGTAGAGGCCCTTGATAGGCAAACTTTAGCAAAGTGTCCTTTTTTCCCACAATAACTGCAGATTGCATTGCGAGCAGGGCAGGTTTTCCTAGGGTGAAAAGCATCTCCACAAAAGAAGCATTCCTTCCTAGATTGCCAAGAGGCTGCTAAAGTGGGGTCGTCCTCCTCTTCTTCATCAGAATTATCAGAATTAGATTTCCCCATGATAGGGTTCACCTGAGACCGCTTGAATTGTCTGGTTGCAGCTACAGCAGCAGATTGAGATCTGGGCAGCTGATAGAGGTCTGCATTTCTCTTTGCCAAATCCAGTGAACAAGCTAGGTCAAAAGCTTTTTGTAGCTCAAGTGTTTTACTTTCTAGTAGACGCTGGCGTATAAATGGAGAGGCAATCCCGCAGATGAAAGCATCACAAATCATTTCTTGGCGGTACAGCTCAGCTGAGGCTGCCTGAAAGTTACAATCTACGCTGAGCCTGCGAAGTTCTTGCAGGAATTCGTCAATTGATTCCCCTGGCCCTTGTTGGGCTGTGGCCAGTAGATGTCTAGCATAGACCTCATTTGGGGTCTTGGCATACAGTTTCTTAAGTGCCCGAATCACCTCATCATAATTATCCCATTCATCAACATATTTGAACACTTTTGGGGTCACATAATTGATAAGTATCTTCAATCTAGCAGGAGCATCCGCTTCACATTCATCCAGAAAATTCTCAAAAGTACGGTACCAATGCTTCCATACCCTGCCAGCTGCTGGTGCATTCGGGTCCAAGTCCAGATGAATAGGTCTAAGGATTTTCTCCATGATGGGTGGTTCCCTGGATCCTTAATTCCGAGTTTGTCCGAAAGTCTAGTATTTGTGAGTGTAAATGCTAAGTTACTTAAATTGATGTAAGAAAAAGGAGGCTTACCATCAAGTAACTTTAAAGTAAGCTTTAAGTAACTTATAAACACACTATATACAAGAGAGGTCTTTACCATGCCTCTGGTAGAAGCCTCTTACAATACTGAACAGACCAGTATTTATACCAGTCCAACAGGAAGTGACACATGACAGGAAGTGAGGTATGTACACAGCTCATAGTTCACAGTTCACAGTTCACAGGAAGTGATGACATAACTTCCCGGAAGTTATTATTTTTATCACAGGCCCCACACCGGAATTCCGTCTCTCGCTGCAAGCAGGATGCAAAGGTGGGCTTTACTGTTGTCAGGACACACATACGACATCAAATATCGCAAATCAGACTTGCACGGCAACGCAGACGGTCTCTCGAGGCTACCCTTGCCTGTTACTCCCCCAGAGCCTCATCAGATAGACATCTTCTACTTTAGACAAGTGGAGGGAGCACCTGTCACTGCAGTTCAGGTGCGAAGGTACACCCGCAACGATCCAGTCCTGTCTGAGGTAATGGACGATGTCATTCGAGGTAGAGCGATAGGAGATTCTCCTAGTTTGAAACCTTACGTTTCAAAAAGAAATGAGCTCTCCGTCCAGGCAGGTTGTCTTCTTTGGGGACGCCGTGTCATCATTCCACCACCCCTGAGGGAACCTATACTGCAATAACTTCATACAGGCCACAGTGGGATGGTTCGGATGAAGGAAATGGCAAAAAGCTACTTCTGGTGGCCAGGTCTCGATGGGAATATTGAGGAGAAAACCAAAACATGTTCCCCATGTCAAAGGGTCCGGAATGTTCCACAGCTGGCAACCCTACAACCCTGGGATAGGCCTGCAGAAGTGTGGCAGCGAGTACATGTGGACTTCGCCGGTCCTTTCGAAGGGAAGATGTTTATGGTGGTTGTGGACGCTCGTAGCAAGTGGCCGGAGGTCTCTGTGATGAGGTCTACCACGGCAGAGAAAACAATTGAGAAACTTGGTGAGATATTCAGCCGTTATGGCTCACCAGAACAACTCGTAAGTGACAACGGTCCACAATTTGTATCACAGGAGTTTGCAACCTTCCTGCATGTGAATGGTGTCCAACACATCAGGTCTGCGCCCTATCATCCCTCTACTAACGGCCAGGCAGAAAGGTTTGTGCAAACTTTGAAGCACGCCTTGAAGGCATCGCAAGGTCAGGGCTCAATCCACCAACGTCTGAACAGCTTCCTGTTGTCCTACAGGAACGAGCCGCATGCCACAACCAAAACTTCCCCCGCGTCGCTCATGATGAAGAGGCAGTTGCGGACAAATTTTGACTTACTCAAACCTCCAAGGGCAGAACAGGTTGTCCATTGTCAACAACAAGCTCAAGCTGAAAAGAGAGGGAAAAGAGCCAAGGAGAGACGGTTTCATCCGGGAGAGCACGTCCTAGCTCGAAACTACAACACTGGACCGAAATGGGTTCCTGCTACGGTGATCGCGCAGACAGGCCCTGTGTCTTACACGGTTGAGACTGCTGAGGACGTCGTCTGGAGAAGACACACAGATCAACTGTTGCTAGGAGCAGAGACAGCCACAGAGGCTCCAACGGCTGGTTGGCCTGAACTGTTTCCGGATGATACCGCAAAGCAGCATCCTTTGCCACAGTGCTCTTCTCCAACACAGGAAGTCAAAGAGACTGTTCCACCTGTGCAAACTCCTGACTTTCAACTGACACAGGCACCTTCTCCATCCAGGCCTGTGTCAATGCCTACTGCTGTGGAAGCCAGCGATGACCGCCGGTATCCTGTCAGAGAGCGGCGGCCTCCAAGACGCTTGGATCTGTAGGCTTAGTGACTTACCCACAAGACTGGGGCAGAATAAACCCCAGGGTAAAGTCAGGGTTTGAGGCAGTCTACCTCTACCCTAGTTTCGTTGAGTGCATTGAAAGTAACTTACCTGTTGAGGAATAATGTGGACCTTCCATTTAAGAGGGGAGGAAATGTTATGTATTGTGTGTTCTATTGTGTGTTCTCCTCCCACCTGTGGTGGCGCTGTCACAGGAGATAAATGGTTGGGTGTTCTCTGTTAAGTTTTAGCTCTCTTTGTTCGGAACTTTCCAGAACTTCCTTTCCTTCCAATAAAGCACTTCATGTTTGAACCTCTGAGTTCTGAGTCCTAAATTGTGTCTAGGTAGAAAGGTACCGACACAACAGTGGACAGCACACGTTCCACCAACTGAAGGTGCAAGGCCTCAGCAGCAATTGCTTGCCTTTGTGGAACTGAATCATGGTAGGTGCCGAGCCCTGGATGTGTGAACGTGTTTACCCATGGCTGGCCCCCCAGGTAATGGCTCCCAGCAGATGTCATCACTAATCTCAGTGTTCGCTCATAAGTTGGATATCCACTTTCAACATGGTGGAAGGATCAACAGCTTCTGATGTGCTAGCCACCTTGATGTTCTCGATGCCCAGGACCGGTGCCAAGTACCAGGATTACTTGTTGCTAACTGCTTAATCTAGGCCTTCATTAGAAGGGATTAGGTGAAGGGACATGCCACTGTGAGGTTGACTCCTCCTCCAGAGACAGGTTGGTGTAGCTTGGCGCCCTCCCTCCCTCCTTTATTCTGCAAATCTTCCTCATAGCTTAGTCCTCATGTATGGACAGAAAGCAGTCTTTCCGTTGCATGCATAGGAGTTCAAAACTGTGAGGGAGAGTTTGCTTTGGGACTTTGGTCTTTTTTACCTTTCTTCCGTGAAAGCAAAGATTCCCTCACCTCTTCTCAGCACAGTCCCAAAGGACGATAGTTGCCATCCACCTGGAATCCCAGGTACTGATAGGAGTTAACAATGAGGACAACAATGTATGCAAAGCCACAATACCCATCAACATATCCCACTGACTGTTCATTTTTGAAAGGGGTGAGCAGCACAGATCCTCAGGCGAGTCTCCGTAATGTGAAAAGGTGCATTGCAAATCTTTTTAAGTAATATCCAATACAAACACTCCAAGCCTGTTCCCTAAATGCCATCCAACACATCATTAAATGCATTACATGAGACAGATGACAGTGGGCAACCTTGCCTCACTCCTCTTTCAAGAGAAATGGCTTTGGTGAGTCTCTCATCTACTGTTCTATAGCTGGAATACTCTGAGGTTTCCAGCTTCTCATGAAAGCCTCATGAGGCACTAGGTCAGAAGCCTTTCTAATTTCGCTGAAAGTAATGGAAGGGAATGTCTCCTGAGACTTATGGCATTGTATGACTTTGCATAAAGCCACAGCCTGCCCTACACATTCCCCAGAAGAGCAAAATCCAGCCTGTTCCTTCCTGATTACTCAATGGGCTTCCAAAGTATCTAATATATGCATCGCAAAAACCTGAAGGGCCATGCTAAGGGCCATTAGTGTCAGTAAGGTTCCTCCGTAGCTTTTGCTCTAAGGTTCCCCTTTTTTGTGGTTGGAACTGTGCTCTGAAACACTGAGGGTACAGAATCTGATTCCAGAACCTATATAGAGCAAGAATATGCCCCAGAAATCTTATCTATACGTCAGATAAATCAGAAAGAAAGGTTGCATTGGGGTCAGTATTGTTTTGTTCACTGATGAATCTGTGGTAATACGGTCTTAACCACTGTCCCATTAGCAGTTTATCTAAATAGTATGGATAACTTGGCCTGGATCAAGAACAAGAACATGTCAGATGTTTGTACGGTAGCAAATGTTCACCCAGTTTTGCTTTTTTGAAGCATGAAGAAACCTCATTCTTGGAACAGACCTGGGTTCCGTGACAATGATTCTGGATATTACCTCAAAGTTTGCTTCTCTCTTACACTACCTCTCGTGGAATGGAAGCTAGAGGAGGAACACCTCAGACCATGTGCTACATGTGTTTCTCAGGGTCGACTGCAAAATGCATCGCCACTTTAGCCATTTCTAGAGCCGTTCAAGCCACAAAAATCAACTTGCCTGAGACTCTTTGAAAGAATTTACATAGCTCACTGTTGTAGGAACACAGGATCATGAGGAGGCCATTCAGCCTCTCGAGCCTGGTCCGCCATTCAATGGGACCATGGCTGATCTATGATCTTACTTCATATACTTGCCTTTGCACCATATCCCTTAATACCTTTGCTTTTTTTTATTTGTTCCTGGGATGTGGGCATCGCTGGCAAGGCAAGCATTTATTGTCCATAATTGCCCTTGAGAAGGTGGTGGTGAGCCGCCGCCTTGAACTGCTGCAGTCCATGTGGTGAAGGTGCTCCCACAGTGCTGTTAGGGAGGGAGTTCCAGGATTTTGACCCAGCGACGATAAAGGAATGGCGATATATTTCCAAGTCAGGATGGTGTGTGACTTGGAGGGGAACTTGGAGGTGGTGGTGTTCCCATGTGCCTGCTGCCCTTGTCCTTCTAGGTGAAAGAGGTCACGGGTTTGGGAGGTGCTGTCGAAAAAGTCTTGGCAAGTTGCTGCAATGCAGCTTGTAGATGATACACACTGCAGCCATGGTACGCCAGTGGTGGAGGGAGTGATGGGGTACCAATCAAGGGGCTGCTTTGTCTTGGATGGTGTCGAGCCTCTTGAGTGTTGTTGGAGCTACACTCATCCAGGCAAGTGGAGAGTATTCCATCACACTCCTGACTTGTGCCTTGTAGATGGTGAAAAGGCTTTGGGGAGTCAGGAGGTGAGACACTCGCCGCAGAATATCTAGCCTCTGACCTGCTCTTGTTGCCACAGTATTTATGTGGCTGGTCCAGTTAAGTTTCTGGTCAATGGTAACCCCCAGGATGTTGATGGTGGGGGATCCGGTGATGGTAATGCCGTTGAATGTCAAGGGGTGGTGGTTAGACTATCTCTTGTTGGAGATAGTCATTGCCTGGCACTTGTGTGGTGTGAATGTTACCTGCCACTTATCAGCCCAAGCCTGAATGTCTTCCAGGTCTTGCATGCGGGTATGGACTGCTTCATTATCTAAGGAGTTGCGAATGGCACTGAACACTGCAGTCATCAGCGAACATCCCCACTTCTGACCTTATGTTGGAGGGAAGGGCATTGATGAAGCAGCTAAAGATGGTTGGGCCTAGGACATTGCCCTGAGGAACTCCTGCAGTGATATCCTGGAGTTGTGATGATTGACCTCCAACCACCACAACCATCTTCCTTTGTGCTAGGTATGACTCCAGCCAGTGGAGAGTTTCCCCCCGATTCCCATTGACTTCAGTTTTACTAGGGCTCCTTGCTGCCACACTCGGTCAAATGCTGCCTTGATGTCAAGGGCAGTCACTCTCACCTCACCTCTGGAATTCAGCTCCTTTGTCCATGTTTGGACCAAGGCTGTAATGAGGTCAGGAGCCTCCTCCTCCTGTTAGTTGTTTAATGGTCCACCACCCATTCACAACTTGATGTGGCAGATCTGCAGAGCTTTGATCTGATCTGTTGAGTGTGGGATTGCTTAGCCCTGTCTATAGCGTGCTGCTCTGCTTTTTAGCATGCATGTAGTCCTGTGTTGCACTGCATTTTTAGGTATGCCTGGTGCTGCTCCTGGCATGCTCTTATACACTCCTTATTGAACCAGGGTTGGTACCCTGGCTTGATGGTAATGGTAGAGTGAGGGATATGCCAGGCCATGAGGTTGCAGATTGCGGTGGAATACAATTCTGATGCTGCAGATGGCCCACAGCGCCTCATGGATGCCCAGTTTTGAGCTGCTAGATCTGTTCTGAATCTATCCCATTTAGCACAGTGGTAGTGCCACACAATACGATGGAGGGTGTTCTCAGTGTGAAGATAGGACTTCGTCTCCACAATGACTGTGCGGTGGTCACTGCTACCAATACTGTCATGGACAGATGCATCTCCGACAGGTAGATTGGTGAGGACGAGGTCAAGTAGGTTTTTCCTTGGTGTTGGTTCTCTCACCACCTGTGAGACTGGCAGCTATATCCTTCAGGACTTGGCCAGCTCAGTCAGTAGTGGTGCTACCAAGCCACTCTTGGTGATGGACATTGAAGCCCCCCACCCAGAGTACATTCTGTGCCTTTGCTACTCTCAGTGCTTCTTCCAAGTGATGTTCAACATAGAGGAGTACTGATTCATCAGCTGAGGGAGAGCGGTAGGTGGTAATCAGCAGGAGGTTTCCTTGTCCATGCTTGACCTGAAGCCATGAGACTTCATGGGGTCCTGAGTCAATGCTGATGACTCCCAGGGCCACTCCTTCCCCCTGTGCCGCCACTCCTGGTGGGTCTGTCCTGCCGGTGGGACAGGACATACCCAGGGATGGTGGTGGAGGAGTCTGTGGCATTGGCTGAAAAGGTATTATTCTGTGAGTATGACTATGTCAGGCTGTTTCTTGACTAGTCTGTGGGACAGCTCTCCCAATTTTGGCACAAGTCCCCAGATGTTGGTGAGGAGGTCTTTGCAGGGTCAACTGGGCTGGGTGTGCCGTTGTCGTGTCTGTAGCCGGTGATGAGGTCAATGCCAGGTGGCCCGTCTGGTTTCATTCTTATTGTTTTTCTGCAACTGAATGACTTGCTAGGCCATTTCAGAGGGCAGTTAAGAGTCAACCACATTGCTGTGAGTCTGGAGTCACATATAGGCTAGACCAGGTATGGACGGGAGATTTTCTTCCCTAAAGGGCATCAATGAACCAGATGGGTTTTTACGAAAATCCGATAGTTTCATGGTCACCATTACTGATACTAGCTTTTTATTCCAGATTTATTTAATTAACTGAATTTAAATTTCCCAGCTGCCGTGGTGGGATTTGAACTCACGTCTCTGGATCATTAGTCCAGGTCTCATGGATTACTAGCCCAGTGACAATACCACTCAGCTACTGTTCCCTGTGATTAACAGAAATTTATCAATCTCAGATTTAAAATTAACAACTGACCTAGCATCAACTGCCGTTTGCGGAAGAGAGTTCCAAACTTCTACCACCCTTTGTGTGTAGAAGTGTTTCCTAATTTCACTCCTGAAAGGTCTGGCTCTAATTTTTAGGCTATGTCACCTAGTCCTAGATTCCCCAACCAGTAGAAATTGTTTCTCTCTATCTACCCTATGAGTTCCCCTTAATATCTTGAAAACTTCGATCAAATCACCCCTTAATCTTCTAAATTCTAGGGAATACAACCCTAGTTTGTGTAATCTCTCCTCGTAATTTAACCCTTGGAGTCCGGGTGTCATTCTGGTAAACCTACGCTGCACTCCCTCCAAGGCCAATATATCCTTCCTACGGTGTGGTGCCCAGAACTGAACACAGTGCTCCAGGTGTGGTCTAACCATGGCTTTGTATAACTGCAGCATGACTTCTAACCCCTTGTATTCTAGTCCACTGGATATAAAGGTCAGCATTCCATTAGCCTTTTTGATTATTTTCTGTACCTGTCCATGACATTTTAATGATCTATGTACCTGGACCCCCTAAGTCGCTTTGGATCTCCACTGGTCCTAGTTTTTCACTGTTTCGAACGTACTCTGATTTATCCTTTTTAGGTCTAAAGTAGATGACCTCACACTTGCCTGTATTGAAATCCATTTGCCACAGTTTTTGCCCATTCACTTAATAATTTATTAATATCTCTTTGTGATTTTATGATTCGATCTACGCTGCTTACAATGCTGCCTATCTTTGTGTCATCGGCAAACTTGAATATGTGGCTCTCCATCCCGTCACCTAAGCCAGGGGTTCTCAACTGGGGGCTGGGACCGCGAGAGGGGTTCCACAATAAATAATCTCCGGGATTAAAAAAAAAGAAAAATACACCGTCACATAAAGGTGGGATCGAGCTGAGCAAACTGGCGGCTGTGGCCCCGACTCGGACTTGGCTGGGAAAAGCCCCTAAACTTGCTTTCCATTTCCTGCTTTTATCCAGTTCTGATGAAAGGTAACTCTGTTTCTCTCTCCACAGATGCTGCCTGTTCACACCCAATGTTGGGCTCCAGCTAGTATTTCAACCTTCCAGGAGTGTCCTGGAGTTGCCATTGAATAAAACATTAATCTGGACACTGCTGCCAGCAATTCGGGAGAAAAAAATCATATGGGCCTTAAAAAAAAATCGTGTTTATTTCATTTTTCATTGTACACTTCTGTTTATTAGTTCTGAAAATATTAGTGACGGGGGGAAAAAGGCTGTCTGACTGACAATGAAGCAGAGAACCGGGACCGGCTGATGCACCGGGAACAGTCGGTGAGGGAGCCGGGGGTTGCGGGGGGAAAGAGGGAGACTGGGGGTCCGGTGATTGGGGCTCATGTGGAGGGAAAGAGGGAGTGGGATGGGCCGACATGGGGACCAGTATATTCTGCAGTGCCATAATAGCAGCAGCAGCAGTAACGTGGTGAGTGGGAGCGGCGCTGAGAGAGTTTTTATACAGAAAAATGACTTGTGTTACAGGGATCCCTGGATTTTTTATAACATGGGAGGAGAGCCTAAGAAGCAAAAAGTTTGAGAGCCCCTGCTCTAAGTCATTAATAGATACAGTGAATAGTTGAAGCCCCAACACAGATCCCTGTGGGGATTGTCCAATAGAAACCGATGACTAGCCACAGGCCATAGCAACATCTTTTTAGCCACATGCGCTAATTTTAGCAGAAAATGCCTTATGTGCAATACAGGTAAATATACTTCACTTGTGCGTATTTACTTAATAAACATCTACCACTATTCAGTGACCAAGGAAGTAAAGTAGCCACAGTGATCAAAAAACACTCTGGGATGGATATTTACTGGGGTGGGTTGCTGTGGTAAACCACTGTTTGTATTCCACTGTGTACATGCCTGGACATGCCTCGGCTGACTCCTCCCACAAGTCCTAGTATAAAGGTGACTGCTCCCCAGCCCCTTTGTATTCTGGACCGGTCGACCACTCGAGGCAGACCTTCATTCTTTTGTTAATAAAAGCCTTTAGTTACTCTCTTAACTCTCAGTCTTTTATGAGTAATTGATAGTGCATCAATTTTATTAACAAAATTTTTATAATGGAGAAGGTCCTCACACCAGCATGCCTGGACTTAGATCATCAGGAGGCGGACTCATCCACCAAGTTTACTCACTGGCTTAAGTGTTTCGAAAAATTCCTGACCGCCTCCGCAGCAATCAAATCGGACGAGGACAAACTGGATGTCCTGACCTACAAAGTGAACCACCGAGTGTACTCGGTCATCCAAGACGCGACCTCGTACGCAGACGCTATCAAGCTCCTCAAGGACCAGTACACGCGCCCAGTGAACGAAGTGTACGCCAGGCACCTTCTGGGGAGTCGTAAACAACAACCTGGGGAATCGACCGTGGAATACCTTCAGGCACTGTCTGTGCTTGGCCGGGCCTGTGGTTGTAAGGATGTAAAGGCCGCCGTGTACACAGAGGAACTTATCCGGGACGCTTTTGTAGCGGGCCACAGATCCAATTACACCCGACAGCGACTGTTGGAGCAGAGTGACCTCAACCTCAACAAGGCCTCTGAACTCGCACTATCATTGGATGCAGCCTACCGGGGCATGGATGCCTACTCCTCTGCACCGTGGACGCCGCGGGGAATGACAGCCTGGGACACGGTAGGACCGCCTCATAGCGCCGTGCCACCCCAGCCACACCCCAGCAATGGCCCAACTACCGCAGCAGTGTCCCAAGGCCAGACAGCAGTGCCCCAAGGCCAGAAATGCTACTTCTGTGGCCAGGCAAAACACCCCAGAGCGCGCTGCCCGGCGAAAAACGCGATCTGCTCGGGCTGCGGGAAGAAGGGACACTACGCTAACGTCTGCAGGGCCAAAGCCACCCCGAACCCCAGCAGCGCCACGTTTGGGCCATGCGGGCCACCATCTTGGGCCTCCCCGGCCATGTGCGAACCACCGGTACAGCAGCCATTTTGGACGCCTCCAGCCACATGGGGATCATGGACGCCGCCATCTTGGATGACAGCCGGAACGCAGCAGGCCCCCAACACCGCCTCATCTGATACCCGCAGCGACACACCGACCCCTACGCTGGCATCCGTTACACTGAACCAAGCGAGACCGCACCAGCTGGCCAGTTCCACAATGGACATTAAGGTAAATGGCCATGATACAATCTGCCTTTTTGACTCTGGGAGCACGGAGAGCTTCATCCACCCCGACACGGTGCGGCATTGCTCTCTCCCAGTCCTGCCTGCGCACCAGCGGATTTCTATGGCCTCCGAGTCCCAGTCGGCGGACATCGGCGGCTACTGCGTAGTGACACTCGTAGTAGACGGGACCGTGTACGATCATTTTAAACTTCTGGTCCTGCCCGACCTCTGCGCTGCCGTCCTGCTGGGGTTAGATTTTCAGTGCCACCTTAAAAGTGTTACGACGGCATACGGTGGACCCCTACCCCCACTCACAGTCCGCAGCCAGCAGCTCCCAAATTGCCCGCCGCGCACCAGGTGCAACCTCTCCACACTCAGAGTCACCCCCCCCCCCACTGTTTGCTAACCTCACCCCCGACTGTAAGCCCATCGCCACAAAGAGCAGGCGATACAGTGCCGGGGACAGGGTTTTCATTAAAACCGAAGTGGAGCGGCTCCTGAAGGAAGGGATTATTGAGGGCAGCACCAGCCCCTGGCGAGCCCAGGTTGTGGTCGTTAAGACCGGTGAGAAGCAGCGCCTGGTCATCGACTACAGCCAGACAATAAATCGCTACACCCTGCTGGACGCCTACCCACCCCCCCGCATAGCTGATATGGTCAACCAGATCGCGCAGTACCGCGTCTTCTCGACCATTGACCTGAAATCAGCGTACCACCAGCTCCCTATCCGCCCTGAGGACCGCCAGTACACTGCCTTTGAGGCAAACGGCCGCCTCTATCACTTCCTTAGGGTTCCCTTTGGCGTCACCAACGAGGTCTCCGTCTTCCAAAGGGAGATGGACCGGATGGTAGATCAAAATGCGTTGCAGGCCACTTTCCCATATCTGGACAATGTGACCATCTGCGGCCGTGACTTGCAGGACCATGACGCAAACCTCGAAAAATTCCTCCGCACCGCCCAACTCCTGAACCTGACATATAACAAGGAGAAGTGCATATTCCGCACAAACCGCCTCGCCATCCTTGGCTGTGTTGTGGAACACGGAGTCATTGGCCCCGACCCCGACCGGATGCGTCCCCTTATGGAACTCCCACTGCCCCACTGCCTCAAGGCCCTGAAGAGGTGCCTAGGGTTTTTCTCCTATTACGCCCAGTGGGTCCCCTACTATGCGGACAAGGCCCATCCGCTGATCAAGTCCACCTCTTTTCCCTTGACGGCAGAGGCCCGCTTAGCCTTCCACCGTATCAAGGAAGACATTGCCAAAGCCACCATGCACGCAGTGGACGAATCCATCCCCTTCCAGGTGGAAAGCGACGCGTCCGACTTTGCCCTGGCCGCTACCCTCAATCAGGCGGGGAGACCCGTGGCCTTCTTTTCACGAACCCTCCAAGGCCCGGAGATCAGACACTCCGCTGTTGAGAAGGAGGCCCAGGCGATTGTGGAGGCTGTGCGTCATTGGAGGCACTACCTGGCCGGAAAACGATTTACCCTGCTCACTGACCAACGTTCAGTTGCTTTCATGTTTAACAACAAGCAGAGGGGCAAAATCAAAAATGGCAAGATCTTGAGGTGGAGAATCGAACTTTCCACCTACAATTACGAGATCTTGTACCGGCCCGGGAAGCTCAATGAACCCCCGGATGCGCTATCGCGTGGCACCTGCGCCAGCGCGCAGATCGATAGACTGCGGGCCCTCCACAATGACCTCTGCCACCCGGGGGTCACCAGGTTCTTCCACTTCATCAAGGCCCGCAACCTGCCTTACTCTATTGAGGTCAGGACCATGACCAGGAACTGCCAAGTCTGCGCTGAGTGCAAACCGCACTTTTATAGACCAGACAGGACCCACCCAGATAAAAGCCACTCGCCCCTTCGAGCGCCTGAGCGTTGATTTTAAAGGGCCTCTCCCCTCCTCCGACCGCAATGTGTACTTCCTCAATATTAATGATGAGTACTCCCGTTTCCCGTTCGCCATCCCCTGCCCGGACATGACCAGTGCCACGGTCATTAAATGCCTGAACGGCCTCTTCACCCTGTTCGGTTTCCCCAGCTATATCCATAGCGACCGGGGCTCATCGTTTATGAGTGACGAACTCCGTCAGTACCTGCTAACTAGGGGTATTGCCACAAGCAGGACCACCAGTTACAACCCCCGGGGGAACGGACAGGTGGAAAGAGAAAATGCGACAGTTTGGAAGGCCGCCCTGCTAGCCTTAAAGTCTAGGGGCCTTCCAACCTCCCGCTGGCAGGATGTGCTCCCCGATGCGCTCCACTCTATTCAGTCACTGCTCTGCACTGCCACTAATGCCACCCCTCATGAGAAAATGTTTGTCTTCCCAAGGAAGTCCACATCGGGGACATCGCTACCGCCATGGCTGACGTCCCCAGGGCCGGTCCTACTGAGAAGGCACGTGAGGACCCATAAAATGGACCCCCTGGTCGAGAGGGTCGACCTCCTCCACGCCAACCCCCAGTATGCTTACATTGCATACCCGGACGGGCGGGAGGACACAGTCTCCATAAGAGACCTTGCACCCTCGGGGGCTGCAGTAACCCACTACTCACTACCACCCCCCCCACATGATCCGATATCCAGCCCCAGCAGACGGCAGGCCTGGGCCCAGCGACCCGCTCGACATCTACGAGGACGACACGCCTGTGCCACAGCCTACGCGGGACTCGACGCCGGAAGCTCCACTACCCCTGCCGTCGCCACGCCGATCACAGCGGCAGACAAGACCTCCGGAGAGACTCCAATACACTAACTTTTAATACACTTCACCCCGCCGGACTCAATTTTAAACAAGGGGTGAATGTGGTAAACCACTGTTTGTATTCCACTGTGTACATGCCTGGACATGCCTCGGCTGACTCCTCCCACAAGTCCTAGTATAAAGGTGACTGCTCCCCAGCCCCTTTGTATTCTGGACCGGTTGACCACTCGAGGCAGACCTTCATTCTTTTGTTAATAAAAGCCTTTAGTTACTCTCTTAACTCTCAGTCTTTTATGAGTTTTGTTAATAAAATTGATGCGCTATCAATTACTCATAAAAGACTCCCAGGCCTCGGGAAACCCGGTCGACCACAGTAAAACCTGCAAAGCAGGTTAAATCCGAGGCTTCCAGCCTCATTAACATATTTAAAATGCCAACCCGCCTCCTGAGAGTGGGTTGGCTGCCCGCCCCTTGTCCTGCCTCAGGTTAAAGTTCACATGTGAGTATGAATATTGAGATCACAGGTGTTGTCTATTACTCATAATTAGAAATACAATTAGACACATGTGACTATCGTGTTGGACAACAGTGACATAGATTCTAATCATCAGTGTTTCTCTTGGGTGGGGTGGGTGGGGTACGGGGGATATGGGCTTCCCCTGTAGGTTCTGAAGTCTTGACTTAACAAAGGAGAATCGTTGAAGCAAATTACAGGGTCAGAGAACAATGAGCCCAGTGTTCACACACTAAGGATGGCCTAAAGTCCTCAGTTGTGAGTTTCCTTTGAGATACAACATCAGGAAGATGGGTTAAAATCGACTGTAACTTAAGCAGTAGTATAATGAAACACTTGGACACTGAAACCCTCAAATGGTGCTTAATACACAAGTAAGATCTGTCGTTCCATTTATGCAGCGTGATGAGAGGCGGAATGTGATGAATGGCATGGGATCTGAGACCATTTGAAGATGTTATTTGAAGAGATCTTTATGGAATATATTTGTGTTAATGGTGAACTTTCAGTGCCCTGAATCTTGGGGAGAGGTCCTGATGGTAAACGTGTTAAACTCAAGGGCACCAGACTGACACATTATGATATTATGGTGATACCCAATTCACTGAGCCACTGGGCTCAGTGCACAAGAAGGCATTCTGAAGAGCTGGTATTGAATTCTAAATTATAAGATATTTCATTATTAATTCTGCAGACTGCAGCTTTACATTTTGTAAACACTAAATCTAATATACAACCAATTAGAGAAAAACATACACACACTTCAGTGTTCTGGTCCACTTAAAGGGGTGCTGTCTTTTTGACAAACCATTATTGATTGGTTTGCTAGCACAAAACAAAATGGTATAAATCACATTGAACTGCAACCATGACGATGTCATCATGGTTTCCTTGCCTCTTTTTCCTCCTCCCAAATAAAGCTCTATGTCATACATCTCTTGCTACTGCTTCAGAAGACTGTGGAAGCCAAGTCTTATGATTACCTCGGCGGGGGGACTGATGGGACCATTCCAGTCTCGGGAGTGTGTTCCTGGTCTGTGTACAGGATGGCGCCCTCTTCTGTACTGGCTTCCCCTCCAATGAAACCATCTTTGTATCTGCCTACGGATGTTTTCCTGGAATGTTTGGGTAGGAATGTCTGGTCCTGCACAGACAAATGACCACATAGGGATGGGAAAGATCATCTCGGAGTTCAGGAATGGCCAACGTATGTGTCTGGCTCTCTGAACCTTCTTTTCCTCCAAACGGAAATATGGTCAAAGGAGACCTCATCGAGGCAGCATAGTAAGAAAGAACTTGTATGGGCCTTTTCATATCCTCAGTGCAACCCAAAGCCCTTGCTTTACAGCCAATGAAGTATTTTTGAAGTGTAGTCATTGTTGGTACACAGGCAAACGTGGCAGCCAACTTGCACACAGCAAGATCCTATAAACCAATTAGTGGTGTTGGTTGAAGGATAAATGTTGGTCAGGGCACGGAGGAGAACTCCCCTGCAAATGAGTCTTTTTACATTCCACCTGGGATGGCTGACAGGGCCTCGGTTTAGTGTCTCATCTGAAAGACAGCACCTCTGACAGTGCAGCATTGGGATTGGGAAAAGTTTAGGATTCAACAAAGGAGGACAAAGGGATTAATTAAGAAAGGGAAAATAGAATATGAGAGTAAGCTTGCAGGGAACATAAAAACTGACTGTAAAAGCTTTTATAGATATGTGAAGAGAAAAAGATTGGTGAAGTCAGGCGTAGGTCCCTTACAGTCAGAATCAGGGGAATTTATAATGGGGAACAAAGAAATGGCAGACCAAATAAATACATATTTTGGTTCTGTCTTCACAAAGGAGGACACAAATAACCTCCCAGAGATGCCGGGGAACATAGGGTCTGATGAAAGGGTGGAACTGAAAGAAATCAGTATTTGTAGGGAAATGGTGTTAGGAAAATTGATGGGACTGAAGGCCAATAAATCCCCAGGGCCTGATAATTTACATCCCAGGGTAGTTAAGGAAGTGGCCCTCGAAATAGTAGATGCATTGCTGGTCATCTTTCAGAACTCAATAGACTCTGGAACAGTACCCATGGATTGGAGGGTAGCTAATGTTACCCCACTATTCAAAAAAGGTGGTAGAGAAAAAGCGGGGAATTATAGACTGGTAAGTCTGACATCGGTAGTGGGGAAAATGCTAGAGTCCATTATAAAAGATGTAATAGCAGAGCACTTGGAAAACAGTGACAGGATCGGACAAAGTCAACATGGATTTACAAAAGGTAAATCATGCTTGACTAATCTACTGGAATTTTTTGAGGATGTAACTGGTAAAATAGATAAGGGAGAACCAGTGATTGTGGTGTATTTGGACTTTCAGAAGGCTTTCAATTAGGTCCCACATAAGAGATAAGCATGCAAAATTAAGGCACATGGGATTGAGGGCAAGGTATTGACTTGGATAGAGAACTGGTTGGCGGACAGAAAGCAAAGAGTTGGAATAAACGGGTCGTTTTCCGAGTGGCAGGCATTGACTAGTGGGGTACCGCAAGGATCAGTCCTAGGACCCCAGCTGTTCACAATATATATTAATGATCTGGACGAGGGAATTGGATGTAATATCTCCAAATTTGCAGATGACTCAAAGCTGGGTGGGAGGGTATGCTGTGAGGAGGATGTCGTGAAACTCCAGTACGATTTGGACAGGTTGGGTGATTGGGCAGAAACATGGCAAATGCACTATAATGTGGATAAAAGTGAGGTTATCCACTTTGGTGGCAAAAACAGGAAGGCAGATTATTATTTGAATGGCAATAGATTGGGAGAAGGGGAAGTGCAAAGAGACCTGGGTGTTCTTGTGCACCAGTCGCTGAAGGTAAGCATGCAGGTGCAGCAAGCGTTTAAGAAGGCAAATGGTATGTTGGCCTTCGTAGCAAGAGGGTTCGAGTACAGGAACAAGGATGTCTTGCTACAGTTGTACAGGGCCTTGGTGAGACCGCACCTTGAGTATTGTGTGCAGTTTTGGTCGCCTTACCTGAGGAAGGACGTTCTTGCCATGGGAGGAGTGCAGCGAAGATTCACCAGGCTGTTACCTGGGATGGCAGGAATGACGTATGAGGAGAGATTGTGTCGATTGGGCTTATACTCATTGGAGTTTAGAAGATTGAGAGGGGATCTCATCGAAACCTATAAAATTCTGTCAGGCCTGGACAGACTAGATGCAGGAAGGATGTTTCTGATGGCCGGGGAGTCCAGAACCAGGGGTCATAGTCTAAGGATAAGGGGTAAGCCATTTAGGACTGAAATGAGGAGGAATTTCTTCACCCAGAGAGTGGTGAACCTATGGAATTCTCTGCCACAGAGGGTGGTGGAGGCCAGTTCGTGAAATATATTCAAGAAAGAGTTGGATATATTTCTTAAGGCTAAAGGGATCAAGGGATATGGGGAGAAGGCAGGGACAGGGTACTGAATTTGGATGATCAGCCATGATCTCATTGAATGGCGGAGCAGGCTCGAAGGGCCGAATGGCCTACTCTTGCTCCTATCTTCTATGTTTCAATGTTTCCATTCCCTCAGTACTAGATTACGTGCTCTGTGGAGTGGGACTTGGAACCTGTGACCACTGGGCTAAGGCTGACCCAGTATGAACAATCGCTGGCCAACCAGCCTGAGCCTGCAGATACAGTACAGCTTAAGAAGGTTATTAATCAGATTCAGGTCCCTTCATGCCTAGGGCTGCAAAACAGAGAGAATGAAGCTAATATCCTGCTGAGCAGCTTAACAAGCAAGAACAAGCCACAGGTAATGCAGGAAGTAAAGGCGAGCAGGCAACCGTGGCACTTTGTCCCAACGCCCACTTGAACCAGGTGCCGAGTGTTTGGAGCACGACTCAAGAGCTCAAGTTGTATAATCTGGCGGATCCCTAATTTTAATAAAATTTGCCCCTTTAATGAGGCCTCTGCAGTCTGTGGGCAGCCTTCCATTGCTCAAAGTGCCTCATGTTGCACTTGACTTGCACACGCAGTGCACCTCAGGCCTACTCAGAGCACCAAAGGCCCTTGGCTGATCTACATAGCATTAACATACTTCAGTAATATATTACCATCATTAGCATAATGAATACAAGCTCCACGATTTGTAAAAGAGTTGTTTTTATTATTTATGGGAATGTTTATGCCAGTAATTTGCGGACTACTGCACGTTACCCAATTAAATTCAATCTTAGCCGACAAACAAAAGTTATATTTCAGTGAAAACTGTCAGGACTGCCTGACCTGATTATCTCACTCCTGAGTGAATGATATTCCCTCCTTGTTGGTCTTTCATGGGTGGCAATGAGCCACACACACAAATTCATTTGTTTCAGCCCTATGTACTACAAACCAGAAGCAGATATACATTACTTATTTAATTGCATATTTTACCCTCATCCATCCATTTTCTGCCTCCAGACTTGACTATTCCATTGCACTCCTGGCCGGCCTCCCATCTTCCAGCCTGTTAGATCCGTGTATCTTGATGTTGTGTCCTTCAATAATTAGACAAGAGACTGCAGGGAACGATCAACAGGTGTTTACTGAATGAGGGTTACTCTAGAGCTAATTATACAGATCTCTACTCAGGGTTTATATACAGGTGTGGTCACTGCCGGTACTACAGTATACAGGAGCTGTAAAAAGTAGTTCTCCCCTTAAAGGTACATACATTACAATTCCTCCCCTTTTAGATTAACAGTACCATAACACTCATTTAACAATTAAATATCAACTAATTACAATTAACACTTTTAGCATGCAACATTAACTGAAAATAGTCTATTTATAAATTCAGTCTTTGGGGAGGCTTCCTGATCCTTTCTGGATAGCGCCTTTCCCGAGTGTCTTGCTCTTGGTGCGGAGGCGATTCTGGCCCCCTGTCGTCGGTTGGTTCATCTGCTTCCGATGCTACTGTTTCTGGGGTAGATGCTACCTGTACATCGGGTTCATCACCAGGTACGTATGGGCGAGACATGGGGTTGACTCGTTCCTGTGACTCTAGGATCTGGTCAACATGGCATCTCACAATGTTCTCCCCAACATCCACTGTGTACATTAGTGGCCCCTGCCGTGTGCATATCGTTCCTGGTTGCCATTTCTCTGTTCGGTAGTCGTGGGCCAAGACTGGTTGCCCTACATTGAAGCTCCTTGTTGGCTTCTCATGGATGTGCTGGAATTGCTTATTCTCAACATCTCTTCGTACATTTGGTCTGAGCAAATCCAGACGAGATCTCAACCTTCGGTTAAAGAACATCATGGCCGGGGCCTGGTTGGTGACTGCATGTGTCGCATTTCTGTAGGCTAACAGGAAATTGTCCACCTTATGCTGCAGTGGAATGTCGTCATCGCACATGGCCTTTACTGCTTGGCTGGGTGATACGGGGCGGATGTGTAATGCCTTACCCCATTCCTTTTCATAAATCTTCGAAACTCTTCGGACACAAACTGTGGTCCGTTATCAGAGCAAATCTGCTCTGGCAAGCCGTTCCTGGCAAAAATGGTCCGTAGGACTGCAATAGTTTTCTCCGTGCTGGTGGAGGACATTTTGATCACCTCAGGCCATTTCGAGTGCGCATCCACGGCTATTAAAAACATTGAGTCCATGAATGGACCAGCAAAATCAATATGCACCCGTTGCCATGGAGATGAGGGCCACTCCCATGGGTGTAGAGGGGCATGTGGTGGTGCATTTTGGACCTTCCGGCATCCTGAGCAGCTCTTTGTCAGGTCCTCGATTTGCTGATCGATCCCCGGCCACCACACATAAGCCCTAGCAAGGCTTTTCATTTTCACCCCTCCCAGATGACCTTCGTGAAGCTCATTGACCACTCTCTCCCTTAACTTGGGTGGAATTACCACTCGGGATCCACACATCAAGGTCCCCTGGCATACTGACAGCTGTCCTCTTCTGGATGAGAATGCTGGCAACAGTGAGTCACCATGTGCTGGCCATCCATTCACCGTCAAATCATATACCCGAGACAGTGTCGGGTCACTTCGGGTCTCCTTCTCTATACCAGCGTTAGTTACTGGCAAGCATTCAATTATAGTCGAATTAAATATTTCGAAAGGATCCACTGCTGGTGCTTCCTCCGCAGTAGGCAGTGGCAGGCGTGATAGCCCATCAGTGTTTCCATGCTGTTTTGTGCCCTTATACTCGATTTCATATTGGTGCGCCCCTAGAAAAAGGGACCATCTTTGTAGCCGTTGCGCAGTCATCACTGGAACGCCCTTCTTTGGATTAAAGATGGAGACAAGTGGTTGGTGGTCAGTCAGCAAGGTGAACTTCTGCCCGTGCAGATAGTGATTGAACTTTTCACTCCCCACACTAGGCTGAGGGCCTCCCTGTCAATCTGGGCATAGTTACGCTCGGCTGAGGTTAGTGACCGAGACGCAAAGGCTACTGGCCTCTCCGAGCCATCCGGGAATTTGTGCGACAGCACCGCTCCAATGCCATAGGGTGATGCATCACACGCCAACCGAATTGGTAGTGCTGGGTTGAAATGAGCCAACACCTTTTTTGATGTGATCAATGCTTTGCTCTTCTGGAAAGCTCGTTTACATTCGTCACTCCACTTCCATGGTACCCCCATTTGCAGTAGGGTGTTCAGTGGGTGTAGTACGGTAGACAAATTCGGCAAGAACTTATGGTAGTAGTTCACCAGCCCGAGGAACGACCTCAGTTGTGACACATTTTCCGGTGCTGGAGCCTTGACTACTGCCTCAATCTTTTCAGGGGACTTATGTAACCCCTCTTCATCAATAACGTGGCCACAATACGAGATCTGCTTCTGGAAAAACTCGCATTTGTGGCGATTTGCTCGGAGCCCATATTCCTTCAATCTAGTGAGCACCTGCTCCAGGTTGGCGAGGTGATCACTGTCATTTTCGCCCATGACCAGGATGTCGTCCAAATAACACTGGGTCCCTGGAATCCCTTGCAGGACTTGATCCATTGCCCTTTGCCAAACAGCCGGAGCTGATGCTACCCCGAACACCAGCTGGTTGTATTGGTAGAGACCTTTATGAGTGTTGATCGTGAGGTACTGTTTCAAGGCTTCTTCTACCTCCATTTGCAGGTACGCCTGGGTCAGATCAATCTTAGTGAAGCGTTTCCCTCCAGATAGCGAGGCGAAAATATCTTCAATCCGCGGAAGCGGATATTGTACAGTGTGAAGGACTGGGTTCACTGTCACCTTAAAGTCCCCACAGATGCGAACCTTCTTTGGTTCCCCAGGTGTATTACTCAATGACCTCTTCATTACAGGAATGATGGGTGTAGCCCACTCGCTCCAGTCCACTTTGGACAGTACTCCTGAATGTTCCAAACCTTCCAGCTCTGCTTCGACGGCTGGGCGGATCGCATAAGGTACCGGTCTGGCCTTAAAAAACTTTGGGCTTGCATTTTCCTCTATATTTTGATCGTCGCTGTTATGCCTTTTAGTCCCTGCTGGAACACTTCTTGTGCGTCAGTTAGCATTTTTGACAATCGTCCAGGTGTGACGTCGTCATCCTTTTTGGCATCTACAGTCAGTGCTTGTATGGAATGCCAATCTAGCTGTATCTTCCGGATCCATTCACGTCCTAGTAGTGGTGGTCCTCCATCTGGCAATACATATAGGTCCATTTTTGGTGTTTCCTTGCCGTTATATATAACGTTCACCCTAATTTTTCCTTTGGGGTAGACTTTTTGCCCCGTGTACGTCTTCAAGACAATCTTTGTATCTCTCAAGGGTATATGTGAGAATAGCCACTTGTAGTCCCTTCGGTTTATGACTGTTAGAGCTGAACCTGTGTCCAATTCCATTTTCACTTGGACTCCTGCTATCTTGAGCGTGACCCAGATAGTTTGGTGAGCCTCCGTTTTGATCACATTATGTAGTTTCAGACAACCCAGCTCCTTGCTTCCGGAGTCTGTATCACTTTTCTGTTCGTCTGAACTACTCTCCGTCACCTTATGTACCTTCTTGTACTTCTCCTGTGGAGATTTCTTGCTGCTGGTTTTCTTTCCCGACCTGCAGACTCTTGCTATGTGTCCTACGTTTCTACACTGTCTGCACACTTTGTCCTTGAACCAGCAATCATTATGGTCATGTGTTGTTCTGCCACAGTGATAGCACTTCACTGTTCCATATGACATTTCATTTGTGCCATATTCTTGCGGTCTCCATTGTAGCTCTGCCGCGCCCCGTGCTGCTGCTTCGTGTGATACTGCAATGCTGAAAGCCTTGTCCAGCGTAAGATCTTTTTCTGATAGAAGCCGTTTCTGGGTTCCTTCACTTTGAAGCCCACACACAAACTTGTCCCTTAAAGTATCTGCTAGTCCCGTTCCAAACTGGCAGTGTTTCGATAGCTTGCGCAGTTCCGTTAAATACTCAGCATTACTTTCATCTTTATGCTGGTTCCTTTTGTGAAACTTAAATCTTTCTGCTATCAGCAGCGGTGTGGGGTTTAAGTGGTCCTGTAGGATTGACACAATGTTTTCAAAATCCTTTTCTACTGGCTTCTCTGGGGTTACTAGGTTTCGTAGTAAGCCATACGTTTTGGCACCCATTGAATTCAACAATACCAGCGCTTTCTTGTCATCTGACACTTCATTCGCCTTGCAGTATACTTCTATGCGTTCGACATATGTCGTCCAATCTTCGACTTCATTGTCGAACGCTGTGATACTGCCACTCTTCGGCATTTTTGGGTGTGGTTAGACTGGCTTAAAATGGCGTCTCCTGCGCTTTCCTATCTTCCCCGCTGCGGCTTAAAATGGCGTCTCCCGCGCTTTCCTTTCTTCCCCGCTGATGCTGCTCGGCCCTTGAACACCGGCTGTGCTCTGCGCGTTTTCCTGCGTGCCTCTCTCCCCCGTTGACGCTGCTCGGCCCTTGAACACCGGCTGCGCTCTGCTCTCTCTCGTTGACGCCGCTCGGTCCTGAACACCGGCTACACCCTGTGTGCTCTACCCTCTCTCTCTCCCCCGTCAACGCTGCTCGGCCTTTTTCTGTGCCGTCGGTCGGCTCTAGCCGCCGCTGTCTGGGAAGGGTCTGCACAGTACCTGTTGCCAGCCCGTTTCGCTGGACCACCATGACTGGAAAGCCAAGCCTGGCTCTCGACAGCCTCCCCTGCGATGCTCAAATCTCCGCTGTATGACTGGGGCGTTTCCCGTGGTCGACGCCCGTGCTTCTGGACTTGGCCTTCTTCCACTGTTCTCCAGGAGCGAATCCCTGGGAGGTGATGCAGAGTTGCAGGCAGGTTTGAATCTGCTCGTCGCCAATGTTAGATCCATGTATCTTGATGTTGTGTCCTTCAATAATTAGACAAGAGACTGCAGGGAACGATCAACAGGTGTTTACTGAATGAGGGTTACTCTAGAACTAACTATACAGATCCCTACTCAGGGTTTATATACAGGTGTGGTCACTGCCGGTACTACAGTATACAGGAGCTGTAAAAAGTAGTTCTCCCCTTAAAGGTACATATATTACACACCCTCCGTAAATTTTAGTTCATCCAAAACTCTGCCGCCCGTATCCTAACTCGTATCAAGTCCTGTTCACCCATCACCCCTGTGCTCGCTGACCTACACTGGCTTGATTTTAAAATTCTCATTAAAAAAAAAAATCCCTCCATGATCTCGCCCCTCCCCATCTCTGTAACCTCCTTCAAACCCACAACCCTCCGAGATCTCTGCCCTCCTCCAATTCTGGCCTCTTGCACATTCCCAACTTTCATCTCTCCACCATTGACACCGTGCTTTCAGCTGCCTGGGCCCTAAGCTCTGGAGATCCCTCACTAACCCTCTCCCCTTCTCCAGCTGTCTCTCCTCCTTAAAACCTACCTAAGAACATAAGAACATAAGAAATAGGAGCAGGAGTAGGTCATACGGCCCCTCGGGCCTGCTCCGCCATTCAATCGGATCATGGCTGATCTGAATCTAGACTCACGTCCACTTCCCTGCCCTCTCCCCGTAACCCCTAATTACCTTATCTGCTAGGAAAATGTCTATCTCCGTTTTAAATTTATTTAATGTTGCAGCTTCCACAGCTCTCTGGGGTAGCAAATTCCATTGATTTACTACCGTCTGAGTGAAGAAGTTTCTCCTCATCTCAGTTTTGAAAGGGCAGCCCCTTATTCTAAGATTATGCCCCCTAGTTCCAATCTCACCCATCAGTGGAAACATCCTCACCGCATCCACCCGATGAAGCCCCCTCACAATCTTATATGTTTCAATAAGATTGCCTCTCATTCTTCTGAACTCCAATGAGTAGAGTCCCAACCTACTCAACCTTTCCTCATACGTCAACCCCCTCATCTCTGGAATCAACCGAGTGAACCTTCTCTGAACCGCCTCGAGAGCAAGTATATCTTTTCTTAAATATGGAAACCAAAACTGCACGCAGTATTCCAGGTGTGGCCTCACCAATACCCTGTATAACTGCAGCAAGACTTCCCTGTTTTTATACTCCGTCCCCCTTGTAATAAAAGCCAAGATTCCATTGGCCTTCCTGATCACCTGCTGCACCTGCATACTAACTTTTTGTGTTTCATACACCAGGACCCCCAGATCCCTTTGTACTGTAGCACTTTGCAGTTTCTCTCCATTTAGATAATAACTTGCTCTTTGATTTTTTCTGCCAAAGTGCATAACCTCACACTTTCCAACATTATATTGCATCTGCCAAATCTCTGCCCACTCACTTAGCCTGTCTATGTCCTTTTGCAGGTTTTTTATGTCCTCCTCACTCACTGCTTTCCCTCCCATCTTTGTATCGTCGGCAAACTTGGATATATTGCACTCGGTCCCTTCCTCCAAATCGTTAATATAGATTGTAAAGAGTTGGGGTCCCAGCACTGACCCCTGCGGAACACCACTAGTTACTGATTGCCAGCCCGAGAATGAACCATTTATCCCAACTCTTTGTTTTCTGTTAGATAGCCAATCTTCCACCCATGCCAGTATATTACCCCCAATCCCGTGATTTTTTATCTTGATCAGTAATCTTTTGTGTGGAACCTTGTCAAATGCCTTTTGGAAGTCTAAATACGCTACATCCACTGGTTCCCCTTTATCCACCCTGTATGTTACATCCTCAAAGAATTCGAGCAAATTTGTCAAATATGACTTCCCCTTCGGAAAACCATGCTGACTCTGTCCTATTAAATTATGTTTATCCAAATGCTCTGTTACTGTATCCTTAATAATGGACTCCAACATTTTGCCAACCACAGATGTTAGGCTAACTGGTCTATAGTTTCCAGCTTTTTGTCTACTTCCCTTCTTAAATAAGAGTGTTACATTAGCAGTTTTCCAATCTGCCGGGACCTTTCCTGAGTCCAGGGAGTTCTGGAAAATGATCACCAATGCATCCACAATCCCTACCGCCACTTCTCTCAAGACCCTAGGATGTAGGCCATCAGGTCCGGGGGATTTATCCGCCTTAAGTCCCATTATTTTACTGAGTACCACCTCCTTAGTGATTTTAATCATGTTTAGCTCCTCCCACCCCATTGCCCCCTGTTTGTCCAGTGTTGGGATATTTTTAGTGTCCTCTACTGTAAAGACTGATACAAAATATTTGTTCAGCGTCTTTGCCATCTCCATGTTCCCCACCACTAGTTTCCCAGTCCCATCCTCTAAGGGACCAATGTTCACTTTAGCCACCCTTTTTCTTTTTATATAGCTGTAGAAACTCTTGCTATCTGTTTTTATATTTTTTGCGAGTTTACTTTCATAACCTATCTTCCCTTTCTTAATTAATCTTTTAGTTATTGTTTGCTGGCTTTTAAATGCTTCCCAATCTTCTATCCTCCCACTAGATTTGGCTAATTTATATGCCCTTGTTTTCAGTTGAATACTACCCTCTATTACTTTACTAAGCCACGGATGGCTGTCTTTTCTTTTACTCCCCTTTTTCTTCAGTGGAATATATTTATCATGAAAGATGTGAAATATCTCCTTGAATGTAAACCACTGCTCTTGTACCGTCTTACACTTTAATCTGTTTCCCCAGTCCACTTTAGTCAATTCTACTCTCATACCTTCATAGTCTCCTTTATTTAAGCTTAGTATGCTGGTTTGAGATCCAACTCTCTCACCCTCAAACTGAATTTGGAATTCAACCATGTTATGGTCACTCATTCCAAGGGGATCCTTTACTAGGACATTTTTTATTAATCCTGCCTCATTACATAGGACCAGATCTAAGATTGCCTGCCCCCTGGTTGGTTCAGTTACATACTGCTCAAGGAACCCGTCCCTAATACACTCCATGAACTCTTCCTCAATGCTGCCATGCCCAATTTGATTAGTCCAGTCAATATGAAAGTTAAAATCCCCCATGATTACAGCTGTTCCCTTATTACAAGCCCCAACTATTTCCTGATTTATACTCCGACCAACAGAGTTGCAACTGTTAGGAGGCCTATAGACTACGCCCACGAGTGACTTTTTCCCCTTATTATTCCTTATCTCCACCCAAACTGTTTCACTATCCTAATCCTTTGACCCAATATCATTTCTGACTATTGCAGTGATTCCATCCTTGATTAACCTAGCAACCCCACCTCCCTTTCCTTCCTGTCTGTCCTTCCTAATTGTCAAATACCCTTGTATGTTTAGTTCCCATTCATGATTATCTGCAGCCATGTTTCCGTAATGGCCACCAGATCATACCCATGTGTAGTTATTTGTACCGTCAACTCGTCAATTTTGTTACGAATGCTGCGTGCATTCAGATAAAGAACTTTCAAATATGTTTTCTGACAATTTATTCCTGCTTTTACCCCTTTTGCTACTTTACCTTTATCATTATACATTCTGTCCCTTCCTGACACGCACTGGTTTTTAATTCCCCCACTGCTACCTTGCTCTATTGCCTTCTCCGCTGTCATTTTTATTTTTGGCTCTCTTAAAACCTCCACCCCACTAATTAGTTTAAAGTGCTCTCTATAGCCCTAGTTATTCGATTCGCCAGGATTCTAGTCCCAGCACTGGCCAAGTAAAGTCCGTCCCAACGGAACAGCTCTCGCCTGTCCCAGTACTGATGCCAGTGTCCCAGGAAGCAAAACCCATTTCTCCCACACCAGTCTTTGAGCCACGCATTTAACTCTCTAATTTTATTTACCCTAGCCAAATTTGCACGTGGCTCAGGTAGTAATACAGAGATTATTACCCTTGTGGTTCTGCTTTTTAATTTGGCCCCTAGCTGCTCAAACTCCCTCAGCAGAACCTCCTTCCTTGTCCTATCTATGTCGTTGGTACCAACATGGACCATGACAACTGGATCCTCCCCCTCCCACTCCAAGTTTCTCTCCAGCCCAGAGGAGATGTCCTTAACCCTGGCACCGGGCAGACAACACAGCCTTCGGGACTGTCGCTCTCGGCTGCAAAGAACTCTATCTATCCCCCTAACGATACTATCCCCTACCACTACAACTTTTCTTTTAACTCCCCCCACTTGAATGGCTCCCCGCTCCACGGTGCTGTGGCCAGGTTACTCATCCTCCCCGCAGTCCCTGTTCCCATCCTCACAGGGAGTAAGAGCCTCAAACCTGTTGGGCAAGAGCAAGGGCTGCGGCTCCTCCAACACTACCTCCTGGATCCCCGTACCTGCCTCACTTCTAGTCACACCATCCTGACCCTGGCCACGGACTACATCTGAATTAATTAATCTAATTGGTGTGACTACCTCCTGATACACAGAGTCCAGGTAACTCTCCCCCTCCCTGATGTGTCTCAGTGTTTGAAGCTCGGACTCCAGCTCTTCAAAACGGAGCTGGAATTCCTCGAGCAGCCAACACTTACTGCAAATGTGATCACCGTGAGCATCAATGGTGTCCACCAGCTCCCACATATTGCAGCAGCAACACATCACCTGATCTCCCATTCTATGTAATTAATTAAATTTATTAATATTATTTTTAAATACCCTCTGCCCCGATTCTAGATGATGAATATCGCACCTTAGAAACTATAAACCACAGAGTTTAAGCTTAAAAAGAGAGAAATACTTACCAACCAATCATTTACCCGCTTTCTGGTGATGTCACACTTGGATTACTTTTTACCTCTCTCCTTCCCTCTGACTTCGGAGACTGGAGATTGGTACACCTTACCTGGGTCTCTGAAGCCTTTTTAAGCTTCCCGCTCGCGCCTCCCGCCGACACCCGCGGTCTGAGGCCTTACCTGGGTCTCTGAAGCCTTTTTAAGCTTCCCGCTCGCGCCTCCCGCCGACACCCGCGGTCTGAGGCCTTACCTGGGTCTCTGAAGCCTTTTTAAGCTTCCCACTCGCGCCTCCCGCCGACACTCGCGGTCTGAGGCCTTACCTGGGTCTCTGAAGCCTTTTTAAGCTTCCCACTCGTGCCTCCCGCCAACACCCGCGGTCTGAGGCCTTACCTGGGTCTCGGGAGCCTTTTTAAGCTTCCCATTCGCGCCTCCTGCCGACACCCGCGGTCTGAGGCCTTACCTGGGTCTCTGAAGCCTTTTTAAGCTTCCCACTCGTGCCTCCCGCCGACACCCACGGTCTGAGGCCTTACCTGGGTCTCTGAAGCCTTTTTAAGCTTCCCGCTCGCGCCTCCCGCCGACACCCGCGGTCTGAGGCCTTACCTGGGTCTCTGAAGCCTTTTTAAGCTTCCCGCTCGCGCCTCCCGCCGACACCCGCGGTCTGAGGCCTTACCTGGGTCTCTGAAGCCTTTTTAAGCTTCCCACTCGCGCCTCCCGCCGACACCTGCAGTCTGAGGCCTTACCTGGGTCTCTGAAGCCTTTTTAAGCTTCCCGCTCGCGCCTCCCGCCGACACCCACGGTCTGAGGCCTTACCTTGGTCTCTGAAGCCTTTTTAAGCTTCCCGCTCGCGCCTCCCGCTGACACCCGCGGTCTGAGTCATTATCTGGGTCTCTGAAGCCTTTTTAAGCTTCCCGCTCGCGCCTCCCGCCGACACCCACGGCCTGAGGCCTTACCTTGGTCTCTGAAGCCTTTTTAAGCTGCCCGCTCGCACCTCCCGCCGACACCCACGGTCTGAGGCCTTACCTGGGTCTCTGAAGCCTTTTTAAGCTTCCCGCTCGCGCCTCCCGCCGACACCCGCGGTGTGAGGCCTTACCTAGGTCTCGGGAGCCTTTATAAGCTTCCCGCTTGTGCCTCCCGCCGACACTCGCGGTCTGAGGCCTTACCTGGGTCTCTGAAGCCTTTTTAAGCTTCCTGCTCGCGCCTCCCGCCGACACCCGCGGTCTGAGGCCTTACCTGGGTCTCTGAAACATTTTTAAGCTTCCCGCTCGCGCCTCCCACCGACACCCGCGGTCTGAGGCCTTACCTGGGTCTCTGAAGCCTTTTTAAGCTTCCCGCTCACGCCTCCCGCCGACACTCGCGGTCTGAGGCCTTACCTTGGTCTCTGAAGCCTTTTTAAGCTTCCCGCTCACGCCTCCCGCCTACTCTCGCAGTCTGAGGCCTTACCTGGGTCTCTGAAGCCTTTTTAAGCTTCCCGCTCGCGCCTCCCGCCGACACCCGCGGTCTGAGGCCTTACCTGGGTCTCTGAAGCCTTTTTAAGCTTCCCGCTCGCGCCTCCCACCGACACTCACGGTCTGAGGCCTTACCTGGGTCTCTGAAGCCTTTTTAAGCTTCCCGCTCGCGCCTCCCACTGACACCCGCGGTCTGAGGCCTTACCTGGGTCTCTGAAGCCTTTTTAAGCTTCCCGCTCGCGCCTCCCGCCGACACCCGCAGTCTGAGGCCTTACCTGGGTCTCTGAAGCCTTTTTAAGCTTCCTGTCTAACCTGTCCTAATATCTCCTTATGTGGCTCAGTGACATAATTTTGTCTGATTACGCTCCAGTGAAGCTCCTTGGCATGTTTTACGACATTAAAGGTGCTATATAAATGCAAGTTGTTGTTATATATACAGGTGTGCGTATGTGCGTGCATGTATATGTATCCATGTGAGTAGAGAGCGAGGAATTAAAGTCGAAATGTCACTGCTATTAAATGGCACTATCACGCCTTTTAAAATGTAGCCACGGACCACAAGGTCCGTACTGTATCTTGGAGCTTCAAGCTATTTGCAAGAGCAAGCAACAGCGGCTCAATCCCTGCTCTGCTGGTGATCTGATGTCTGCCACACCGAGCTGAGACAAGGGGGTCGATTTTAACTCAGGTGCGGGGATTTGTCGGGTTCCCCGAATTTGGTGTTTCCCACACGAATCTAAATGGGTGTGTGAGATTGATGCAATTTTAACTCAATTGGCCAATTGATTTCCAACATGTGGCAAATTAGTATTTCCAGTCAGAAAGTCGCATAATATGGCTGTGATGAAATATGCCATTCATCACTCACAGTATTCTCTGCCTGTGACTGTGGTTTAGTTTCAGTTTCATTTCCCTTACCTCAGTTCCGTTTCCTCACCATTGTATTGTATTGTAATGTATTGTGTGTAGGGCTCCGCCCATACCTGGCCCCTATGTAAGCTGGCTCAGCCTGCCTCACATCCAGTACAGCAGACCTCTGGATGGAAGATACCTCTTCACTGTGTGTTACCTTCTAAGTTAATAAAAGCCTTGTTTTGTTCCGCTAACATTGAGTCTCGGACTTATTGAGGCACATCAATTTTATTAACTTACTTTTCAACACAATGGATCAACTCTTGAAACCCGAAGGTTTGGATTTGGACCAGCATGCTTCGGACGCATCGGCACGCTTCGGACACTGGTTTATGTGTATGGAATTCTTCCTGGACAATTCCGCAGCCGTCAAAGGCGCCACGGACGCTGCAAGTATGAAACTCGGAATCCTGCGGAATTGGGTAAGCCACCGGGTTTACCCCCTCATCCAAGACGCAGACACGTACCCGGCCGCCTGCGACATCTTAAAGCTGCATTACCAGCAGCCTACGAATGAGGTGTATACTAGGCATCTGCTCGCTACTCGCGCACAGCGACCTGGGGAATCGCTGGATGAGTTCCTAGGCGCCCTGAAAACGCTTGGCAAAGACTGCAAGTGCCAAGATGTAAAAGCCGCAGTGTACACTGACGAGCTTGTTCGCGATGCCTTTATCACAGGCCTCAGCTCCACTTACATCCGGCAGAGACTGCTGGAAAAAACGGGATTGGACCTGAAACAGGCTGTGGGCACAGCGCGATCCCTGGATGTGGCCCAGAGAAACTCGGACGCCTACTCTTCAGCCCGCGCCGTCCACGCCGCCACGTGTGCACCAAGGGCGCCGCCATCTTGGAAGGTATCTTCCCCGCCCGGCAGCCCGACACCGTCGGGGCCCCGCTCTCCCCCCAGAAGCCCTACGACAGCCGCGACGCGTCGGGGACCCAACTGCTACTTCTGCGGGCAGCCGAAGCACACCAGAAACCTGGGCCCAGCGAAAGGCACCACCTGCTTTAAGTGCGGTAAGAAGGGGCACTTCGGGAAGGTGTGCAGAGGGAACTCCGCCCGAAAACCCGCCACCGCCGCGTGTGCGCCGTGGGAGCGGCCATCTTGGACGCCATCTTGCCCGACCTCGTGGGGTCCGCCATCTTGTGAGCAGACAGCGTGGACGCCATCTTGTCTCGATCAGGGCCCTACAGTGGCATCGGTCACAGTGGACCAGACCAGGCCGCACCCGCTATCCAAATCAATGGTGGACATCGAGGTAAACGGGTGCGGGGTTAAATGTTTAATTGACAGTGGAAGCACGGAGAGTTTTATCCACCCTGAACTGGCAAGGGAGTCCCTACTCGGGGTACCATCTCTATGGCTGATAAAACCCAGACATCGACCATTATGGGTTACTGCACGGTACAATTGTCCGTTAACGGAACTGTATACGATAATTTTAAAGTACTAATCATGAAGAATCTATGTGCGAGCGTGATCTTGGGCCTGGATTTCCAGTGCAACCACCAAAGCATCACGCTCAAGTACGGTGGGTCCCAGCCGCCCCTCACAGTGTGCGGTCTGGCTACCCTGAAGGTAAAACTGCCTTCGCTATTCGCGAACCTTACTCCCAACTGCCGGCCAATAGCGACCAAAAGCAGGAGGTACAGCTGGGAGGACAGGCGGTTTATCGCGACCGAGGTAGACAGGCTCCTGGAGGAGCGCATTATTGAACGCAGCAACAGCCCGTGGCGCGCCCAAGTGGTGGTGGTAAGGGGTAGCGAGAAGAAACGGATGGTGATCGACTATAGCCAAACGATCAACAGGTACACCCAACTAGACGCCTACCCGCTACCCCGCATATCAGAAATGGTGAACCAAATCGCCCAATACCGGGTGTTCTCCACCATCGACCTCAAGTCAGCGTACCACCAGCTCCCTATCAGACCAGAGGACCGCCCGTACACCGCCTTCGAGGTGAACGGACGCCTCTACCAATTCCTCAGAGTCCCCTTTGGGGTGACGAATGGGGTCTCGGTCTTCCAGAGGGAGATGGACCGCATGGTCGATGACCACCACTTGCAGGCAACCTTCCCCTACCTCGACAACGTCACCATCTGCGGTCACAACCAGTAGGATCACCACTCGAACCTCGAGAGGTTCCTGAAAACCGCACAAAAACTCAACCTCACCTACAACGAGGACAAGTGCGTTTTCAACACCACGCGCCTCTGCATACTAGGCAGCGTGGTGGAGAATGGGGAAATCGGACCAGACCCCGACCGATTGCGCCCCCTACGGGAGCTGCCCCTGCCCAACACTCCCAAAGCCCTGAAAAGGTGCCTGGGGTCCCCAACTACTCCGACAAAGCCCGCCCCCTCTTGAAAGCATCCTCTTTTCCGCTCTCTGCTGAGGCCCACGCCACCTTCAAAAGCATTAAGCAGGATATTGAGCGGGCCACGCTACAGGCAGTGGACGAGAACACTCCATTTCAAGTGGAAAGTGATGCGTCTGACTTTGCCTTGGCGGCCACCCTCAACCAGGCGGGGCGGCCCGTAGCTTTCTTCTCGAGGACCCTCCAAGGGCCCGAGATCAGACACTCCTCCATGGAAAAGGAGGCCCAAGCCATTGTGGAGGCAGTGCGCCACTGGCGCCACTACCTAGCCGGCAAACGCTTCACCCTACTTACCGACCAGCGGTCGGTAGCATTTATGTTCAATAATAAACAGAGGGGGAAGATTAAAAATGATAAGATTCTTAGGTGGCGGATCGAGCTCTCCACCTTCGATTATGACATCATTTACCGGCCAGGGGCCCTTAACGAATCCCCTGACGCCCTCTCACGAGGGATGTGTGCCAGCGCCACCGGGGATCAGCTGCAGACCCTCCACAACGATCTCTGCCACCCAGGGGTCACGCGGCTGTTCCACTTCATAAAGTCCCGCAACTTACCCTACTCGATTGAGGAAGTTCGGTCTCTGACCAGGAACTGCCGCACTTGCGCTGAGTGCAAGCCTCGGTTCTACCGCCCAGATAGAGCCCACTTAATCAAAGCTACACGGCCCTTTGAGCGGCTCAGCTTAGATTTCAAGGGCCCCCTCCCGTCCGTCGACCGCAATGTTTACTTCCTGAACATTGTGGATGAATACTCCCGGTTCCCATTCGCCTTCCCCTGCCCAGACATGACCAGCGCCACGGTCATTAAATGCCTCAACAGCCTGTTCTGCCTGTTCGGTATGCCGAGCTACATCCATACGGATAGGGGGGCGTCCTTCATGAGTGAAGAGCTACGCCAGTAGATGCTGTCCAGGGGGATCGCCATGAGCCATACCACCAGTTACAACCCCCGGGGTAACGGTCAAGTGGAGCGAGAGAACGGGACAGTATGGAAAGCAGTCACTCTCGCTCTAAGGACCAAGGGCCTCCCTATCTCCCGCTGGCAGGAAGTCCTCCCAGATGTGCTCCATTCGATACGGTCACTATTGTGTACTGCCACTAATGCCACGCCTCATGAATGAATGTTTGTCTTTCCCCGGAAATCCACCTCAGGCGTATCCATGCCGTCATGGCTCTCCACCCCAGGTCCGGTATTCGTGCGAAGGCATGTGAGGGGCCACAAGACGGACCCTCTCATGGAGTCAGTGCACCTACTCCACGCCAACCCCCAATACGCGTATGTCCGGCACGCCGACGGAAGGGAGGACACCGTGTCCATAAAAGACGTCGCCCCAGCCGGTAATGACAACAACCACGACAACAGCAGCAACAACGATCACAGCAACTCTTACCCACCCACTACTTACCCACCCACTACTCTTTCATCACCCCCGGAAGAACATCGACCAACGGTACCCCCACCAACTACCCCTTCAACAACCCTGGCGGCACCCCCGGCAGAGACCCAGGAGGCCACCGGGGACACCCAGCCGACACCCGCGGCACCACAACAGCCACGTCAGTCACAGAGGACTATCAAACCCCCGAACAGACTAAATCTATAGAAGGGGTGAATGTGATGAAATATGCCATTCATCACTCACAGTATTCTCTGCCTGTGACTGTGGTTTAGTTTCAGTTTCATTTCCCTTACCTCAGTTCCGTTTCCTCACCATTGTATTGTATTGTAATGTATTGTGTGTAGGGCTCCGCCCATACCTGGCCCCTATGTAAGCTGGCTCAGCCTGCCTCGCATCTAGTACAGCAGACCTCTGGATGGAAGATACCTCTCCACTGTGTGTTACCTTCTAAGATAATAAAAGCCTTGTTTTGTTCCGCTAACATTGAGTCTCGGATTTATTGAGGCACATAAATGGCATCATTATTGCTGCTGCATTTAGGGTCTGCAACAAGCCTTGCTTCTTCTGCAGGCTGCCAACCTTTTGGCATTTGCTGATACACTGAGCTGGAAGCAGAATGGCAAGAGAAAGACTGAGGTCTGCACCCCGTTTTGACGACGTTGCCCTGCAGGCTTTAGTGGAGGGAGCAAGAGCTCACAAGGAGGTGCTCTTCCCTTCATCAGGGAGGAAGATGCCTCCCCAGCAGACAAAGGCTGCGTGGCTGCAAGTGGCAGAGGAGGTCAACTCCTTATCGGCTACCCGCAGAACCTGGATACAGTGCAGGAAGAGATTTCATGACCTTCAGCACACTGGAAAAGTGAGTATGAAGTTCCCATCACTCTCAATCTGATCTCCATTGCCTCTCTTCACCAGCACTCAGCTTTAGCAATCTCTTCCTCCACATCCCACTTGACACTGACATCCATGCACCCGTACCCATTCTCTCTCTCTCTCTATGCTCACATTCACCTAACTATTCGACTATGCAGCCCTCACACTCCCTATCACTCTGATGCTATGAAAACAACTGACAACACACAGGGAGGGCCCTTGGTCTTGGCACCTCACTCCATCTTTGTCTCCTTCTAAGCATCTATGCTATGGATTCTCTACACTCACTCCTTCATTTTCACTCAAACTCCACTTGTCTTTGTCATTGCAGGAAAAGAGAGCTCACAATAAAAGGGAATGAGCGAGGACAGGAGGAGGGCCACCATCAGTAGCCCAGCTCACCCCCTGGGAGGAGGCGGTCCTGGAGATCGTACGACTGGAGAATGAGGTGCAAGTGGGGGACGGACAGACGGGTGCATCACAGCAAGCTGGTGACAGAATAGTTTTCCATCTCTTCCATTGACATTGCATGAGCCACTGATAATGATTCTGAAGCTATAACAGATGGACCTATGATCATCTGCAATATACAATGTGCATGTAACCTTGACCTCACATCTCTAACTCTTTCCTTTACTCCCCCACAGGACCAACGAGAGCCCCCGTCCCCACTGTCCAGGAGGAAGAGCCTGAGCTTCCAGACTCCTCAGAGGAATCTGCAACATCTGAGGGCGCAACATCAGCAGAATTCAGCGCACCCAGCACCAGCACAGACACTCACACCTCGGTGCGACCTTCGGGACATAGAGTAGAGTTGTCACCTGGTGTATCACAGCTCACAAGTGAGCATCAGCAGATTGTGGAGACAGGGACAGCAGTGGAGAGTGCTAGTCGGAGGGCACAGGACGCTGCCAGCTCGGCTCAGCTGCATGTCGATCCTCTGCCTCTGGGTCCATCCATAAGATCAGCAGGGCTGGAACTCCAGGAACAGATGCAGGAGTCTCTGGCAGGTTTTGTCTCCAGGTTCGATGTGAGTGTGGAGCGAATAGAGGAGTCCATAGCGAACATGAGCAGAGCCTTTGTGGAATCATTGGCGCATGAACACATCACCATGGAAAGGATGGCAACTTCCATGGAGGAGATAAGTCGCCAGGGTATGGAAACCATGGTGAGTGTTCATAATAGAATGACATCTCTTGAGGAGTGATGGGCATCTATTGAACAGAGAAACTAGACCTTCATGGAAGTCCTTCTGAGTAGGACTGCCAGTGCAGATACAGGTCCCCATGGCCCCCTGATGTGCAGCAAGGTGCTCTCAAGCCACTTCCAAGCGCTGGCCCCTTCTGGCCTGTGCAGCTTCAGGTGGGTGAGCAGCAGCCTGGCGCTCCTATTGTTGCTGCTGTTGTTCCTGGTTCTGCTGGTGCTGCAGCCATTGTTTGAGCTCATCTAATGCCCAGAAGGGAAGGAAATAAATGGCTCCCATGCTTCTGGTGTATGCCTCCGTTGAGGAAGCGCTGAGTGAAGGTGGTGAGCGGGGATTCCCAGGAGGTCACACTGGAGATGTGTGTGAGGCTCCAACCTTCCACAGGTGTGGTTAAGCCTGGTAAAAGTTGCCCCAGGCCTGAAACAACAAAGTCCTGCCACCTGCAAATGATGACTGATCAAATCTCCTCTTTAATGGTTGACCTGCAGCTTATAGTCAGCAAGCCAATAGTGCTCACGTCAGGTTTCACAGGCATGATCCCCACCAAGCATGTTTTACATGGGAAAAGTGTTAAACAGGCAAGGGCCTGTTAAAATGGGATTATAAAGGCCAATTATTGCTGTTTAAGGACCCTAAAGACCAGTCCCGCCTGTTGCAGGCAGGACTGATTCAGGACCATCAGACACGCCTGGGTTAAAATGGCTGGGTGTCAGAAACCAGGCTGGGGGGGGTCTTGACCCCCAGGTTTTGCGATTTTAATTCCCCACATGCCTCAAAGCCCGCCTGATGGCTGAGTTAAAATTGAGCACCTTGTGTTCAGGACTCATCAAACCTTTCAACTTTGCAGAAATGACCTGGCTGTTGGTTTGGAGGATCCAACAGTCAGTCTGTGATCTCTACAATGGAGATGTCAGGACTCCCGCTCCACAGTGACTGAAGGCTGTATGCAGAAACAAAGGTAAGTGAACATTTTCTAACACTTTACACTCACCTTACATACTTACCACTCCACACTTACACCCATCACTCACCTGTACATCGCACTTTTAGACCCCTCCAACCCTTGCAGACCTTCTACTCGTCTCCTACACCCTGGCAAAGTCGGGAAGCCTGCACTTCAGAATGAAAAATGGGGATAATCCTATTTTTTGCCTGTTAGCTACCTGTTAATAGACAGTTAATAGGCTTTAACCCCTTTCCCACCACGAGGAGAAGGGACCTGGGGCAGGATGGTTTCCCGCTTCCTGGCAAGAGGGCACGGAAGTGGGTTGGGGGCAGGTTTGCCACCCGCCCCCAAATTCTGCAACTTTACCGGCAGTCCCGCCTCCATACCTGCCTCCTTGGGGCTGACAAAATCCAGCCCCAGGAGTTTCACTTCGTGTACTACCCAGCCTGTGTAAACTGGGACTTTCAAACCATTTGTTTTGTACATGCGTTGGGCAAGAGGATGAGGATAAAGCTAAGAATAAGGACGACAATAAGGAAGAGGAAAAGGAAGATAATGAGGATGAGGAAAAGGAGGATAAGGATGAGGAAGGGACTATTTTGCTTCAATTCAGGGTAAGGAATTGCTAGTCAATAAAAGACCATGCTCTATCTAGTTTGTTTTCTACCACCGTGGCACTCACATGACACAACGATAATGGAGTTGTTGACTAATCACGACAATCAATCTCTGTCAATGAGTCTACAACAGACCCAGACATGAGGCGAGGAAAACCCCCAGTGGTGGAGAGCTTTGGAAACCAGAGGTCCAAAGTTACCTGTTCCTCCTGAGCTCGCTGCCCTCACGACATGTCAAGTTTCAAATGACAGTATAACTTCGGAGTCAGGCACCAATCTAACTGCAGAGTTCAGCGGTGAGAGATCCCCTCAGCAAGGCCTTCTGGCACTGCATGGAGTATAACTCTAGTCTAGTGTCAGACTGGGTTTAAAAAGTGCTTAGAGGCATGTTGAGCTTCTAGCACACATTATAAAGGTTTGAGTGTGAGTGCTTCTACCTGTAGCCTTAAGACATTTCAAACTCACAAGTATGCATGCACAAAGCTTTCCCTTGGATCTGACAGCCCAAATCACAGTGTAAATAATGTACTGCCAGCTGTTGATTGACACTAGAACCATTCACCTAAGATCTAAGCACAGGCAGTAAACCTACCCATAAAGAATTGGCATGTTAAAACATGCACAGTGTTCTTTTAACCAGCAAATTCCTGAGCAACACCAATTTGCTTCTAGTTGAGTTGAGGTTTCTTTTATTCATTCACGGGATGTGGGCATTGCTGGCAAGGCCAGCATTTATTGCCCATCCCTAATTGCCCTAGAGGCGGTGGTGATGAGCCACCTTCTTGAACTGCTGCAGTCCATGTGGTGAAGGTTCTCCCACAGTGCTGTTAGAGAGGGAGTTCCAAGATTTTGACCCAGCGACGATGAAGGATTGGCGATATATTTCTAAGTCAGGATGGTTTGTGACTTGGAGGGGAACTTAGAGGTGGTGGAGTTCCCATGCACCTGCTACCCTTGTCCTTCTAGGTGGAAGAGGTTGTGGGTTTGGGAGGTGCTGCCGAAGAAGCCTTGGCGAGTTGCTGCAGTGCATCTTGTAGATGGTACACACTGCAGCCATGGTGCATCGGTGGTGGAGGGAGTGAATTTTTAAGGTGGTGAATGGGGTTCCAATCAAGTGGGCTGCTTTGTCCTGGATGGTGTTGAGCTTCTTGAGTGTTGTTGGAGCTGCACTCATCCAGGCAAGGGGAGAGTATTCCATCACACTCCTGACTTGTGCCTTGTAGATGGTGGAAAGGCTTTGGGGACTCAGGAGGTGAGACACTCACCGCAGAATACCTAGCCTCTGACTTGCTCTTTTTGCCACAGTATTTTTGTGGCTGGTCCAGTTAATTATCTGGTCAATGGTGACCCCCAGGATGTTGATGGTGGGGGATTTGGCGATGGTAATACCGCTGGATGTCAAGGGGCAGTGGTTAGACTCTCGCTTGCTGGAGATGGTCGTTGTCTGGCACTTGTGTGGCACGAATGTGGTGAAGGTACTCCCACACTGCTGTTAGGGAGGGAGTTCCAGGATTCTGACCCAGCGACGATGAAGGCACGGCCGATATATGTCCAGGTCAGGATGGTGTGTGACTTGTTGCGGCGGGGGGGGTGGGGGGGAACCTGCTGGTAGTGGTGTTCCCATGCACCTGCTGCCCTTGTCCTTCTAGGTGGTGGGGTCGCAGGTTTGGGAGGTGCTGCTGAAGAAGCCTTGGTGACTTGCTGCAGCACATCCTGTGGATAGTGCACACTGCTTTGCTGGTGGTAAAGGTGGTGGATGGGCTACCAATCACTTGGGCTGCTTTATCCTGGAAGGCATTGAGCTTCTTGAGTGTTGTTGCGGCTGCACCCATCACACTCCTGACTTGTGCCTTGTAAGTGTTGGAGAGGCTTTGGGGACTTGGGGTCATGCCTGTTGAATGTACTTCCCCACAGGGAGCAGCTGAACAGGGCGAGTACATTTCTGTTCTGCTATTGCAACATTTGTACAGAATACCTTAAGCACGGTTCCATCTTAGGACACAATCAGCTTTAGCCTAGGGTGCTCCCTGTAATACCTTACATATAGTGTGACACTCCTGCTATAACCAACATTCCCAAGAAAAACTGGTCATTGTCTCAGTGCTGTTTATGGGACCTTGCTTTGCGCAATTTGGCTGTCACCTTTCCTCTAATACTCCACTTCATGACTGCACTTAAAAAAAGTATTTAATTGGCTGTAAAGCGCTTTTGGGACGTCCTGAGGCTGTGAATGGCGCTATAGAAATGCAAGTCTTTCTTTATTACCGTCACATCCTCTGGCATGCCGCGAGCAACGCCACGGAATTCGTTTAACTCGTCGAAAATCGTTCCCCGCTCGCTGTGTGCCTCGTTTAGTTTCGCATAACAGAAGGGGACGTTTCAATATTTATCAAAGAACTCCGCACACAGAGTACAAACTAAAATGACTTTACAGAACTAACAGGATCCAAAGTGCAGATAATAAGGACAGATACCTGCCAACTAGGGCAGCGGTATCGCACTACAAATTGACCCCTCGCTGCTGAGATTGGTTTGGAGAGCCAACAAGCCGCCGGTATATTAAATTCAAACTGTAATCGTTCGCTCACACTTTACTCTTTGGTGAATTTCACCTGCCAGTTACACTAACGCAGGCGTTAACTCGTCCCCTTGAAATGGGTTAAATCCGACCTTAAAGTTGCACGCAGACAAATGCCATTGGTTAGTATTGCCCATCGTCTAGGGTGTAAATTTTAAAATGAATACAATATCTTATAATATTGTAGAACAATTTATTACATCGGTGTAATTACAGACTGGGATAATATTAATAAAAGTTCACATCCCATAATTTAACTAACCTGACCGCCATACATAAAATACATTGCAATCTATTCCCATCCTTCTTCCAGCTCTTTAGTTCAACGTTTCCGGCAGTATTTCTCCAGTGAACTGTTACATTTAAGAATTATACAAACTAACACTTTGGGATCTGTCAGCTTCGGGTCCTTGACACTTGGAATGTCCTCTCGAAGCACAAAGATCCCAGCTTTTTATTAAATCACTTGCATGATGCTCGATGACGTGGTGTATTTAAGAGTTGATCGAAAGCTCTCGGCCGGTCACAAGAGGCAAGGAAGCGTCTGCGGAGAACTCTGTCTTAAAGAGACTAACTCGGAGAGCCACAGGAACAGGGAGATCAGAGGGAGGGAGATCAGAGGGAGGGAGACAGACAGACAGAGAGAGACAGGGGAATCAAAGAGAGAGAGGGAAAGGGATCAGAGAGAGAGAGAGAGAAGAGATCAAAGAAAGAGTGAGATGAAGGAAAGTAAGGGAGAAAGGGATAGCATATGAGATCAGGGATAGAGAGAGAGAGAGAGAGATTAGGGGGAGTGAGAGGAGACCAGTGAGAGAAAGAGATTAGGAGAGCGAGAAAGAAAGGGATCAGAGAGAGAGAGAGAGACAGATCAAGGAGAGAGTTTGGGGAGAGAGAGAGATTCGGGCCAGATCACAGCGAGCGATCACAGGGAGAGATCAGAAAGTACTGTCGCCACCTTGACACCAACTGCAGCTGCACCACCTGCCATGCAAACTGCCTAAAGAGATTTGAGGAAAAGAGAGAAGGGAAGAAGACCCCAACATGTCTGACCTTAGCTGCTGCTCGTACGATGATGGCTTGTTTGTCTCGTTTAATAAAACCAATCAGTCTCTGGAGGATTTCCTGAAATCTTTTATTTTTCATGGCACCGAGGTACATAGTGATGGATCTAAAGTTACCAGGATCTTGATCTCCATCGTCTACTCTCTGGTTTGTGCTTTAGGTCTGGTAGGCAATCTCCTGGTCCTCTATCTTCTCCAGTCTAGGTATGCTAAGAAGAAGACCGCTATGACTATCTTGGTCATGGGCTTGGCAGTGACCGATTTCCAATTCGTGCTGACGCTGCCTTTCTGGGCAGTGGACACGGCCATGGACTTCAGCTGGCCCTTTGGCAAGGTCATGTGTAAGCTGGTCTCTTCGGTGACAGTGATGAATATGTATGCCAGCGTTTTCTTCCTCACCGTCATGAGCATCACCAGATACTGCTCCGTGTCCCAATCACTGAAGATGAAGAAGAACTCGTCCGGATACTCCGACAAGTTGGTTTGCTTCTTGATCTGGATCGTGGCCTGTGTTGCCACCCTTCCCCATGCAATTTATTCCACCACCGTTGTGTTGGCCGACGAAGAGCTGTGCATCGTCAAGTTTCCGGACCTTAACAATGACCCCCAGTTTTGGCTGGGACTCTACCAGATCTTAAAGGTCTTGGTCGGCTTCATCCTACCTCTGATCATCATCTCCGTGTGCTACATCATGTTGTTACGCTTTGTGAACAGCAAGGAGATGAGTAGCAGCAACCCAAAGAGAACATCCAAGGTCACCAAATCTGTCACCATCGTCGTGCTGTCCTTCTTCATCTGCTGGCTGCCTAACCAAGCCATCACCGTTTGGAGTGTCTTCATCAAGTTGAACGTGGTCCATTTTACGGGGGCCTTTTACACCACCCAGGCGTACCTCTTCCCTATAACTGTCTGCCTCGCTCACAGCAACAGCTGCCTCAATCCCATCTTGTACTGCTTGATGAGAAGGGAGTTTCGGGCAGCGCTTCACGAGTTGTTCTTGAAGGTGTCTCCCGTCAGGCGGATCCGTCCCTTGCTGTCCAGCATTGCACCCAGCAAGAAAGGACAGGTGCCTGTGATCATCTCGATGTCAAAGTAGGCAGCAAGCCTGGCTCTCCCCGTGCTTTCCAGTCACTGAAGACGTGTCTAAGTTACATAGAATGTATCGCACAGAAACAGCCCATTTCTCCAACCTCCTCCCAGCCTACTCCATCTCACCCTACAAGCATTTCCTTCTATTCCTCCCTCCCTCCCGCATGTAGTTATCCAGCTTCCTCATAAATGTATCGCGATTTACCAAGGATCTGTTACAGTTTTAAGGAGAGTCCAGTGGTCAGCGCATGGGTTTAGGTATTTAAAAAAGAGACACGTTCAATGTAGACTTTGCATTTCAATGTATCTTAAATGCATTTACAACTTTAGCTGCATTAAGAACAATCTGTAGTGCGCATGACTATACAGCTTAACATTCATTTGTGCTTTGGAGTGTTACTTGGGTAAATTATATGTTCTGTAGATTTTAGCAAGTAGACACCAATAACAAAATCCTTTCCCAAATATATATATTATACATTGAAAGATAAGACACTGAGTGAAAGAGTGCAGCTAAGGTAAGGTGTGTGGCTTTTCATAGTGCAAGAGGATTTGAATAGTAAGCAGTGTTTTAAGTATAGCCCTGGTGCCTTACTTGTTTAATGATGGTTAACCACAAGTCTACTTGTACCCGGTGAGCATGCTTAAGTTCTGGTCTTATAAATATCTGAGATCACAGACGATCGCAGTGCCCGCTGTAGAATTTGGCAGAACTCGGCTCGTTATTGCAGCTCTGGATTTTGTTCAGATTGATATTTAATTTAGGCAGAGGATGCAGAAAGCAACCCCTCTCTCTGTCTGTGACGATGCCACTGACTTCTAAGAATGCCCGAAACAGTTAATTTATTCGAGGATTGGTGAGATTTTAATAAGTGGCCTGCTTCGCTCACTAAAGGAAACATAGAAACATAGAAGATAGGAGCAGGAGTAGGCCATTCGGCCCTTCGAGCCTGCTCTGCCATTCAATGCGATCATGGCTGATCATCCAAATTCAGTACCCTGTCCCTGCCTTCTCCCCATATCCCTTGATCCCTTTAGCCTTAAGAAATATATCCAACTCTTTTTTGAATATATTTAATGAGCTGGCCTCCACCGCCCTCTGTGGCAGAGAATTCCACAGGTTCACCACTCTCTGGGTGAAGAAATTCCTCCTCATTTCAGTCCTAAATGGCTTACCCCTTATCCTTAGACTATGACCCCTGGTTCTGGACTCCCCGGCCATCATAAACATCCTTCCTGCATCTAGTCTGTCCAGGCCTGACAGAATTTTATAAGTTTCGATGAGATCCCCTCTCAATCTTCTAAACTCCAGTGAGTATAAGCCCAATCGACACAATCTCTTCTCATACGTCATTCCTGCCATCCCAGGTATCAGCCTGGTGAATCTTTGCTGCACTTCTTCCATGGCAAGAACGTCCTTCCTCAGGTAAGGCGACCAAAACTGCACACAGTACTCAAGGTGCGGTCTCACCAAGGCCCTGTACAACTGTAGCAAGACATCCTTGTTCCTGTACTCGAACCCTCTCGCTACGAAGGCCAACATACCATTTGCCTTCTTAACCGCCTGCTGCACCTGCATGCTTACCTTCAGCGACTGGTGCACAAGAACACCCAGGTCTCTTTGCACTTCCCCTTCTCCCAATCTATTGCCATTTAAATAATAATCTGCCTTCCTGTTTTTGCCACCAAAGTGGATAACCTCACATTTATCCACATTATAGTGCATTTGCCATGTTTCTGCCCAATCACCCAATCTGTCCAAATCATACTGGAGTTTCACGACATCCTCCTCACAGCTTACCCTCCCACCCAGCTTTGTGTCGTCTGCAAATTTGGAGATATTACATCCAATTCCCTCGTCCAGATCATTAATATATATTGTGAAAAGCTGGGGTCCTAGGACCGATCCTTGCGGTACCCCACTAGTTACTGCCTGCCACTCGGAAAACGACCCATTTATTCCAACTCTTTGCTTTCTGTCCGCCAACCAGTTCTCTATCCAAGTCAATACCTTGCCCCCAATCCCATGTGCCTTAATTTTGCACGCTAATCTCTTATGTGGGACCTTATCAAAAGCCTTCTGAAAGTCCAAATACACCACATCCACTGGTTCTCCCTTATCTACTTTACCAGTTACATCCTCAAAAAATTCCAGTAGATTAGTCAAGCATGATTTACCTTTTGTAAATCCATGTTGACTTTGTCCGATCCTGTCACTGCTTACCAAGTGCTCTGCTATTACATCTTTTATAATAGATTCTAGCATTTTCCCCACTACCGATGTCAGGCTTACCGGTCTATAATTCCCCGCTTTTTCTCGACCACCTTTTTTGAATAGTGGGGTAACATTAGCTACCCTCCAATCCATGGGTACTGTTCCAGAGTCTATCGAGTTCTGGAAGATGACCAGCAATGCATCTACTATTTCCACTTAGTCACACAAACCTCATCGTACATCTTAGGCCACACACATTATATCTTGGACAGGCATTTTAAAATAGTTGAAAGTCAGAAGTAACTATTCTAAAATGACCCCAACCTGATTTCCCATATTTAATTCCATAATGGGAATCATTGTCTTCCAGCAGTGCGATATCCAGGTGTTAGCTGGGCTCAGATGTTTAGTGGTCTTGCCTCTGTGCCAGAACATTGTGAGTTTAAACTCTATATTAATGGGGTTGAGTTTATAATCTAGGCTGACATCCCAGTACCTGGAAGGGGGCTGTATTGGCACACAGCCTGTCTTTGGATGAGATGGTAGCCTGTGGACCGATCTGTTCAGCTGAATGTTAATCTCAAGCAGGAAATGTTGTCCTGAACAACATCAGTCCCTTAACCAGTGGAAAGTTGCCGGCACGGAATGGGTGCAGTGTTTGTCGACAAATTTCTCATCTTTGTGTTTAAATCTCTCCATGGCCTCACCCCTCCTTATTTCTGTAACCTACTACAACCACCCCCCTGAACTGTCCGTGCCTCTAACTCTGGCCTCCTACCTCCCTTTGTCTCACCATTGGTAGCCAGGCCTTCATCAGTCTAGGCCTCATCCCTTCCTAAATCCATCTGGCCGTACACCTCCCTTGCCTCTTTTAAGACCCTCCTTAAAAGCCAACCCCTTGACCAAGTTTTTGGATATCTATCCCAATCTCTCCTTCTTCAGCTCAACATCCGCGTTTTTACCTCACAGCTCTGTGAAGCACCTTGGGATTTGTTTTAAGTTAAGGGCACTAGATCAGTGCAAGATGTTGCTGTAATAACGCTGCTGTACTTTATAAAGTAACGCCTTTTGTGATGAGGCGTGAATTATAAATGCGAGTATTATTGGTCACCGTGAATAGTGTGCTAACTATAACTGCCCCCCCCCTCTGAAGTGAAGCACACTGCTCTAAATAGAGGCCCAAGTCAGAGCTTGAAAAACTTACTTACAAACAACGTTTACCATAATCAAATGGGATCATAGGATCAGGAGGAGGCCATTCAGCCCCTCGAGCCTGTTCCGCCATTCAATGAGATCATGGCTGATCTGTATCTCCACTCTATCTACCCACCTTGGCTCCATATCTCTTAATACCCTTACCCAACACAAATCTATCAATCTCAGTTTTGAAATTATCAATTGACCCCCAGCCTCAACAGTCTTTTGTTGGACAGAGTTCCAGATTTCCATTACTATTTGTGTTATGAAGTGCTTCCTGACAGCACTCCTGAATGACAGACAGCCCTGGGCTGTGGACTCTCTAACACACCCTCACTGGGAAGCAGGGACTCCGTTACCTCTGTTGCTTGGCAACAATATAAATAAGTTGCAAGCCTGAATCAAAGTTCCACTAAAAGACTACAACAGCCTATTGTTGTGATTGAGATGTAATAACATTTTGACTCAAATGCAGGTATGTAAAGCTGGTAACTTTTAGCTCAGCCAGTTCGTGTCCCCCTGAGAGGATAAAGGATTCTTAACAGAATTTTAAAAATTGTAAAATGCACCAATAGAACTTAAAATAATGACCGCAAGGAATACCTCCAAACATCTGCCATTACTTTTCCCAAAATGGAAGGTAAAATGGACTAACTTCAATCCCATAAAACTTAATCACTACATGTTGCTGCTGCTTTAGAAACTTTGTCTAAATGACTGCACAACAAGATCTGTAATTCATTTAATAACAGGTAAGAGATTTAAGTTAAAATGCCTAAGAAAAAGTAAAATCTTCTCGACATATTATTTAAAGTCAGTTCAATTATCACTTTGACTATTTCTCTTTTTAAGGCCACTTCCTCTATGAGAGCAGGTGATAAAATGATTAACTAGTGGTTGTAGAGCAGTTACAATGTGCCTTAAGGCTCCTCGTCACACCAGTTATTATGCCTCCTATTCACGAGTGAAGACACTCGCACGACTTCCCATGTTGTCTATTCTCAGGGCCGTTCCGACTGAGGAAGTCAAATGAAGCCCAAAGACACTGAATTTGAGGGACGTTGTGTGCCATGGATTTAGTCCTGGGAACTGAGTGGAGGAGTAGACTCATTTACCGTCAGATCCTTCAGAGCCAACAGGGAGGTGACCATCATCACTCATATTTCATGTTGCACCACACGACTGTAGTGCCTACCTACATTATACTAGGCACTCGGTCTTGCCAAACAAGAAGTGGCAAACCTTAACCAACTGTGGCAACTGAATTGGATTGATGGACAACCTTGAACAGGTTCAAACTGTGACCATCTGGTTAGGAAGTCAGCTCTACACTCACTGAGCGACCAAACTGTCTTGTGACTGAATTCTATAGTGTGCGTTACGGCTAAACTTTGTTTAGATAAGCGAGAGCGAGTGGCACTGTATAAATACAGTTTCGTTGGAAAGCACAGCCACCATTTAACAGCAGAAAGCTATCCGCGTTCTCAGCCAAACATTCCTTGAGTTTAGTGCAAGTCAAACTCCATTTTGATTCGCATGAGAAATAAGGTTAAGTTCATTTGCAGGCGGCACAGTGACACCTCATTTATAAGAAAGCTCCTACTTCTGTCAGAGGGAGAATCTGTAACTGGATGGTGCTGGATTTGAGGCAGGTTGTGTGCCATGGCGAGGGTCCATGGTACGGTCATGTTATAAACATAATAAAGGGCAAACAAGTGATAAAAAATGTCCCTGCCAATTTGGATATGTAACTTAAACCTTATTTTATGTCTAGTTGTGCTTACGCTATACTTATATATGTAACTAGTTAAAATACAATATAAGTGTTAAATATACTGCCTTTAGCTTGTAGTACCTACTCAGCCACCTGTGGCAAAGCCAGTTTCGAGCTATAATCCCCATTACGTGCATGGCTATGGACACTGAATATTAGGGTCAAATCTTGTCAAGACGTCGCTGCTGAAAAGCATTCATTAACTTCATTTTTATAATCAATTCTGTAAGTAGTATTGGCTGAAGGGGCAGCTAGTTCTGGCACCGTTAAACCCAGGGTTCTGAAACTTGTGGCCTCTTCCAAATCTCGTGTCCAATTTGTTGGAGATTAACATCGGATTCAAGGAGCAGCCTGTAGTAGGTGGAAGAGCTGTTGCCAATTGTTCGAACCCAGCTCAGATTCCTGTGTCAGATGTCTAGTCACTGCTGGGTGTATGCGTTCCGTGTGAAGGGAGTTCGGGCAGTTCCTAGTTCTGGAACAACCATCCACAAAAGGGCGCTCGGAACACAGGACTGTGAGGATTTTCATTCTGTTGATGCACCTGAATGAATGCTGCTATTGAGGCCAAGTTTGACTTTTCCTGTAAAAAGTAGTGCTTTCTAACTAAGAGCTGATTTGATGGTTAATAACATGCCTTTCCATCAATCCAGTGATGTCAATGTTGCATCAACCGTTATGTTTGTTACATTGAGAGGTACACAGCCACCCCCCACCCTGTGCCAGCTGGTTAGATATAATAACAGCTGCCCGTTAAATGGAGGCTACCACAGATTCATCCTCACTCAGTCCCTCCTGTGATTTCTGTTCCTGTATCAGTGCCAGTGCCAGCAAACAGTTAATAGGTGCTGGCTGGGAGTGAGTTATCCGGCTATAACTTACTGTGAGCATTCAAAAACAAAATTGAATTTGGGTCACACCCCGATTTTAACTCCAGGTGGATTCCCCGCTCAGGCCTGAGTTAAAATTACAGTCGGGTCTCAGTGATGTCATCCGGCTGCAACATGCATATGTAAAGAAGGAACCCTTGGCTCTGGGCGCCTATCCTTGCTGCCTGCGCAGGAGAGTGGGTTAAAATTGCAGACATTGCGATCATAGGCGGCTTTCGGACAGGTAAGAGCCAGGCCGATTTTAACTGCCCACCCAGCAGGTTTCTGCTGAGTGAGGAGGGTTAAAATTGCCCCCCCCCCAAGACTCACTACTGCAACCTATTAAAAATAATCTATTCAATGTACTTTTCTTTATAATGTACTCTTCAAACTTGGCTAATTCAATTTATCTGATAACCGCACAAGAAATTAGCACTAAATTTCTACTATCCTGTGTTAATGATGTCTAATTCAAATTATTGCATAATTCATTATTTTAGTGTAAAAAGTAACAGCTAATCAGCACTGTGACCTGCAGGAGCTGCTGAGGAGCCTTGCATCAGTTTGATGACACGAATGTACAGAGTGAGGTTATAATGGGGTGGTCTGTTTAAGAAGGGAAGGTTTACTGATTCACAATACACGTGCTTAGGCAAGGCTGCAATGCTCCAGTATGGTCCGTACTATTTAGTTGCACTAATGATGAATTATTTGCGATGAAGAATCAGAACACTTTCATGTAACATTTTGTGTGACCGTATTTAAGTGGAAAGGTGGAAAGGCAGTATATCTTACTAATCCGAGCCAATTTGTTCACAGTTGTATATCTGAATGGAGCAGGCTGGTGTACACATTGTGACTGACAGCTGTCACTGAGAGAAACACTTCGGCTGCATGTGTACTCCACGGTTTTGTCGCCCTGTCTAACAGCTTGCACTGTACAGAAAACTGAGAGGCTGTATACTAATCTCTGTGATCATCGCTCCACGAACAATTTAATAAACCTTTACGCTGCTTTTTACACCGTCTCTTGAAAAGACTTTCTGTGGATTCGTTGCATTTCTCTCGCTCTCTTTCTCTCTCTCTTGCGTGTGTTTTCGTGATTTAATACTAAATCGCAGTAAAGAGTAAAAGCAGCGTCTTTGCGCAGGAGATGGTGCTCAAGGTGTATAAAATGTGGACGGGCAACTGCATCCAATCAGATTGTAAAATTGCTCAGTTTGAAAGCTTCACGGTGCCGTGTGGAGGAAGGTGTTATCAGGGATTAAAGAGTATTGGGGGAATTCATCACAAAGGAACCAGTCAACAGATGCTCAGAGCGGAATTTAAGGAAAGTCACCACAACTCAAGAATTTAAGGACATTTTTTCAAAGGCGTTGTGGAAAGAGCGGGGGTGTGGGACTAATTGGATAGCGCTCTCCGAGAACACGGTGGACAGGATAGCCTCCTACTACAATATTGTATGATTTAATAAATATCCCAAATTAACTGCATTTAAATAGCACCTGATCACGCCTCTCGAAAACGTCTCAAAGTATAAAGCACTGTTATATAGTGACTACTATACAGGCAAACGCCATAGCGGTGCACACACAGCAAGATCCCATCGAGAGAAATGACCAGTTAGAGGCGGAGATACATTAGTGAGACATCAATATTTAAGAGAGTTCGGGCCTCGGTTTAACGCCTCATCAGAAAGACAGCAGCTCCAACACAACAGCATTCCCTCAGCACTCCAGCACTGACAGCTCCTCCCTGCTGTTGGACATAGCAGGTCCCAGAAGTTTATTGTTGGGCTTCCAGCCACAGACTGATCTTCGGGACCGACCACACTGGCATGGGTCCAGCGCATAGCAGGAGCAGCTTTGGGGTGTTTGTGACACAGCAAAATAAAGACGTGTATGTAATCAGCACCTTTCACAACCTCAGGACGTCCCAAAGTGCTTTACAGTCAATGAATTACCTTTTGAAGTGTAATCACTGTTGTTAATGTAGGAAACAAGGCAGCCAATTTGCGCACAGCAAGGTCCCACAAACAGCAATGAGATAATGACCAGGCCAGATCATCTGTTTTTTGATGTTGATTGAGGAATGGATAAATGTTGGCCAGGACAACTTCTTCGAAATAGTGCCATGGGATCTTATAAGTCCACCTGAGAGGGCAGATGGGGCCTTGGTTTAACATCTCATCTGAAAAATGACACCTCCAACAGTGCAGCACTTTCTCAGTACTGCAGTGGAGTATTGACCTAGATTTTATGCTCAAGAGTGGGATTTGAACTTATAACCTTCTAACTCAGAGGTGAGAATGCTGCCATGGAGCTAAGGTTGCCACTGTGCTATATCAATGCAAGCTTCTTCCAATGAGTACTTATGCATCATATAAAAGGTAAGTAGTTTAACAGTTAACATACACATGGTCAATGTGATTTCCTGGGCTGGATTTGATTGTCTGAGGGGATTGGAGAGGAATTTTCAAGATTTTTTCCTCCCTATTGGTCTTGAGTTTTTCGCTGTTTGTTTTCGCTCTCCCAGGTGATTACATACCTGTGGGGGGAGAGGGCGGTGGGGGTGGTGGGTAAGAGTTTAGTCATAATGCTCCAGCCATCATGAGTGTGGGGCAGGCTTGATTGACCAACTGGTCTTTTCCTGACCGTCGTTTTCATATGTTCGAAGTGTAATTAATATTGATTTGTAGGCAAACATGGCAGCCAACTTGCACACAGCAAGATCCGACAGACAGCAATAAAATGTCTAAACAATTAATCTGTTTTTGGTGGTGTTGGTTAAGGGGTAAATATTGGCCAGAACTCCGGGGAAACTCCCCAGCTCTTCTTTGAAGTGTGCCACGGGATCTTTTACATCCAACTATGTGTACAGGAGAACTTTCTCAATCAATATGTCTCCAGTCCAACAAGGAAGGAAGCAGTGTCAGATCTGGTTCTGGGAAATGAAGTAGGGCAAGTGGAGGGTGTTACAGTAGATGATTATCTAGCCAACAGTGACCACAACATAATCTGGTTTAAAGTAATTATGGAAAGAGACCAAAACACATTGAAGGTAAAAATGTTCAACTGGGGAAGAGCTAATATCAGTGATTTAAGAAGAGACTTAGCACAGGTAGTTTGGAAAAGGCGATTGCAGGGTAAAGCAGTAACGGAGCAATGGAGGGCATTCAGGGAAGAGATAGTTCAAGTACAAACTAGGCATATTCCTTTGAAGGGAAAAGGTAGAGCATCTAAAGCTAATGGATGGCAAAGGAAATAAAAGTTAAAATAAAACAGAAAAAAGAAGCTTATGACAAATGTCTGGAGCAAGGTTCAGTTAATAATCAGGAAGGTTATGGAAAGTAAGGAGGGAATTGAAAACATTAAATTCAACACATAAAACTTCTTTAAACATTAGCCATGTAAAAAGTTGGGCCCTTTAAGGACCCAAACGGAAATTGTCACATAGAGCCAGAGGTCATGGCAAACGTATTAAATAAGTATTTGCATCTGTCTTCACAAAGGAAGCAGATGATATGAAGGTTACACTAAAAGAGGAGAAGGATGTTATGGATAGGATAGTAATAGATAGAGAAGACATACTAAAAAGATTAGCTTTACTGTAAGTTGGTAAGTCACTTGGTCCAGATGAAATGCATTCTAGGTTGCTGAAAGAAGCAAAGGTAGAAATAGCAGAGGCATTGGTTACAATCATTGGATACAGGAGTAGTGCCAGAGGTCTGGAGGGTTGCTAATGTTATACCACTATTCAAGAAAAGGAAGAGGACTAAACCAGGAAACTGCAGGCCAGTCAGCCTAACATCGGTGTTGGGGAAGTTATCGGAAACCATTATCAGGGACAAATAAACTTTCATTTGGAAAGACATGGACTAATCAAGGAGAAGCAACATGGATTTATTAAAGGCAAATCATGCCTGACTAACTTGATTGAATTCTTTGATGAGGTAACAGAGAAGGTTGAGTAAGATAGTGCAGTAGATGTTGTATATATGGACTTTCAGAAGGCATTTGATAAAGTGCCATACAGGAGGCTTATTAAGAAGATGGAAGCCCTGGAATTAAGGGGAAAGCGATGGTATAGATGCAAAATTGGCACAGTGACAGGAAACAAAGGGTGGTGGTGGATGGATGTTTTTCAGACTGGGAGGTGGCTTGCAGTGGTTTTCCCCAAGGGTCAGTTTTGGGTCCATTACTCTTCAGTTTTTATAAATGACCTAGACTCGGGTTTAGGGAGCAGCATTAAAAAGTTTGCAGATGATATGAAACTTGGCAAAGTAATAGATCATGATGAGGATAGTTATAGGCTTCAGGATGACAGACAAGATGGTGAAATGGGCAGAAGCATGGCAGATGGAGTTGGATGCAGAGAAGTGTGAAGTGATGCACTTTGAAAGGACTAACATGGAAAAACGGTATGCTATAAATGGCATGATTTTGTAAAGTGTAGATGAGCAGACAGACCTTGGTGTCCATATACATAAATCCTTAAAGGTGGCAGGGCAAGTTGACAAGGTTGTTAAAAAAAAGCCTATGGGTTACTTGGGTTTATAAATAAAGGAATAGAATATAAAAGCAAAGAGATCATGGTAGTACTTTATAAATCACCGGTCAGGCCTCAGTTGGAGTATCGTGGACAATTCTGGGCCCCACACTTCAGAAACGATGTAAAGGCCTTAGAAAGGGTACAGAGGAGGTTTACCAGGATGTTACCAGGGATGAGGGACTTCAGTTATGAGGAGAGGTTGGAAAAGTTAGGACTGTTCTCAGAACAGAGAAGGTTAAGAGGTGACCTAATAGAGGTTTTCAAGATGATGAGAGGTTTTGATAGAGTAAATAGAGAAAAACTATTCCCTCTGGAGAGTGAGTCAATAACTAAAGGTTATAGATTCAAAATCATTGGCAAAGGATCTAGAGGGGAGATAAGGAAAAGTTTTTTCACTCAGAGCGGTGTCAGGATCTGGAATGTTTTACCTGAAAAGGAGAGTTGGACAGGTTCGAGGATGAGGAACTTACAGGGTTACAGACAAAAAGCAGGGGTGTGGGACTGAGCATGTCTGCTCTTTCAAAGAGTCAGCACAGGCACGACAGGCTGAATGGCCTCCTTCAGTGCTGTGAGTTTCTATGATTCTATGTTTCTCTGAACTGAACTGAACGCTGGCTTGGTGCCATGTCCTGCTGGACTCTGGGCACAGATGGTGCTGAGTGGTCCTAATTCTGTGCAAATATAATAAACCTATTGCTAAGACAGAGAGTGAAGTCTGCTGCTGAACAGTACAGGCTGAACAGAGGTTCCCAGGTAATTCAGCTGCTTACACCCATTTGACACGGGTTCCACGCCAACGGCGGCGCCAGTGGCCATGCAACTGAGCAGCCCCAGGAATCTCGTGTGTGCGCGGCTCCCTCTAGAAGCCACTGGCAGATGCCACGTTTCTTTAAAGGCGCAACAGCAGTGTGAGTCATTTGGAGGAAACAGCACGAGTGAAAAAAGAGAAGGGGAGAGACAGACGAAGAAGAATCAGAGACATAGAGAAAGAGTGAGAGTGTGAAAAGAGATAGATATTGAGAGAGAGAGAAAGAAAATGGAAGCTGCCGCTGAGACACAGATTGAGAAGAGACATTGAAAGACAAGAAGAAGGAGGGGGCGATTTCAGCCCGCTCTGCCCTGTGGGAATGGGGCATATGCATAATTACAATAACTGTGCCGAGATTTACTGCCCTTTTCTTACTCGCTTCCCGCCTGCCGCCATCTTAACTGGGTCCCTTTTTAGGTGGCCGAGGCACCTGCCTGACGCGATTTAAATATGCCAATCGGGGGTCCTATGACACCCTGGAACCCGGATGGCATATTAATGGCCGACTGAGCAGAAGGCACCCCGCTCAATAAAACCTGGCGGGGAAGGAGAGGAGGCCTAAAAACTGGGGCCAGGAAGAGCAGGACTTCTCCAGGCCAAACAAGGAAGGTCTGGATTTCTGGTTCTGTGCACTCTCCTCTCTCCCATCCACGAAACCCATCCACGAAAGGGCTCTTGTTTCCGCCCCCTCCTCCCTCCCAACACCTTCTTGCCGTGAATTACATTGGTGCTGGCCAGTGGCCTCTGTGCCGCGTGATTTTGACCTGCCCCATCCACTTTGGGTGGCAGCTGGCTAGCGGGATGTAACTGAGGGCCCGGGAGTTAAAATAGCCCGGGCCCCAAACCGATGTGCACCCAGTATAAAATGGGCAGAATGTAAAATGGGCGGAGTGTGAATCGGATGGAGTGTAAAACGGGCGGCCGATTCGCTGTCACCTGATTTACGTCACAGCCCAAGGCGAATTTATAACCCATAGCGACAGAGGGAAAGAATGAAAGTCTAAGACAGTAGGGGGGTATTTTCCGGGGGGTCAGCGGGTGCGATCGGTGGTGGGTCGGTGGGAAAATTGATTTTTTTTGACAACGGGTCAGGGCCCCACTATGAACCCGCCACCACGTGCCTTTCCCAAATGTCGGGCCTGTCAGCGCTGAGCAGACCTGACAAGCAGCGGAGAGGGAGGCAATTCAGGTCATTATGACCTTGTTAACAGAACAATAAGAGCTATTTTCAGCTCACCTTCAGAGTTTACCAGGTCACCCACGGGATCCACGCTGCTCGGGGATCACGTCAGGTAAGCAGGTTAGGAGTTGTATGACCATGGAATCATCTCATTACTGCAAATGTGCTATAAAAAGCTCCCATCTCACAGCTGTTCACTTTCCAAGCTCAGAAGCTATTGCTTACTGCATTTGGAAGACAGATTGAGCTTCATGCAGGTTGCAAGCATTTGGAGCAAACTCTCTATCCGGTGTCACCTCATTGGAACAACCTCTCTGACCATTGACAGATCGCTTCTGTCATCTCAAGTTCTCCTGCCATCTATTCCATCAGCATGGTTACGGTTTATACTCTCTCACCTCGGTCCTCAGAATCTAACCATGATCAGCCACAACATCACCATCACCAGACACACCAGCAGCACCAACAACCACACCAACCTTCTCCGCAATCACCTGATGCTGCACAGGACACAGGGCATCAGCACCCGACCACATTGCTGCCTGGGAGGCCAGGGATGGCCTCATCATGGCCAGATTTACTTCACTTGACGCTGTACACCCTGGCTGCCACATGATGTGCCAGGTTGGCACCAGCCCACACCAACACCATAAAGCATCCCTACAATGTCCAAGCAATTCCTTTCACACTCATCACCATTGCGGGGGGTGCCATTATGTCTCACCATTCACTGCAACTCACTAAGCCACTTCCAAAGGTGCACACAAATCTGTCCAAGAACGCAAAGTGTTGAAAATAAAGGGCTGGATTTTACTAACCTCGGCGGGTCCATGGCGGGTGACATTGGTGGCGGGTACCGGCCCCGCTGCTGTTTCCATCCCTGATTGGGCTTGTTAAGCCTGCCCAGTGCATTTCCCGGCCAATTATATAAGAGATTAAGGAATAGGAGCAGGAATAGGCCACTTGGTCCCTCGAGCCTACTCCGCCATTCAATAAGATCATGGCTGATCTTGGGCTCAAAGCCACTTCCCCGCCCGCTCCCCATAACCCTTCACTCCCTTATCTTGCAAAAATCTGTCCATCTCCACCTTAAATGAATTTAATGACCCAGCCTCCACGGCTCTCTGGGGCAGAGAATTCCAAAGATTTACGACCCTCTGAGAGAAGAAATTCCTCATCATCTCAGTTCTAAAAGGGCGACCCTTCATTCTGAAACTATCCCCCCAAGTTCTAGATTCCCCCAGGAGGGGAAATATCCTCTCTGCATCTACCTTGTCGAGCCCCCTCAGTATCATATATTTCAATAAGATCACCTCTCATTCTTCTAAATTCCAATGAGTATAGGCCCAACCTGCTCAACCTTTCCTCATAAGTCAACCCCCTCATCTCTGGAATTAACCTAGTGAATCGTCTCTGAACTGCATCCAATGCAAGTATATCCTTCCTTAAATAAGGAGACCAAAACTGTACGCAGTACTCAAGGTGTGGTCTCACCAATACCCTGTACAGTTGTAGCAAGACTTCCCTGTTTTTATATTCCAACCCCCTTGAAATAAAGGCCAACATTCCATTTGCCTTTTTGATTACTTGCTGTACCTGCAGGCTAACTTTTTGGGCTGGATTTTATCAATGGGAAGCTTTTGGAGGCTGCTTGCCGGCTTTCAACCCCGCCTCCATCAGCTTCTGACCAACCAACGGGATTTTCCCCTGATTGACCTTGTTAAGCCCGCCCAGCGGGCATGGCAGGCCAATTAGGGGGAAGTCATTGACAGGGCACGTCAACGTATGACGTACCATCTGTCAAGATTTCTTGAAAGAAGAAATGTTAGCGTTTGACAGCTCTGTGTAGTTTGATGAGTCCTTCTGTTGCGGACTCATCAAACCTTTCAACTTTGCAGAAATCACCTGGCTGTTGGTTCGGAGGATCCAAAAGCCAGTCTGTGATCTCTACAATGGCGATGTCGGGACTCCGGCTCCACAGCGGTTGAAGGCTGTAGGCAGAAACAAAGGTAAGTGAACATTTTCTAACACTTTACACTTACTTTACATACTTACCACTCCACATTTGCACCCATCACTCACCTCTACATTGCACTTTCAGACCCCTCTGGCCCCCAAAGACCTCCTTCTCGTCTCCTACACCCTGGCGGGGATCCCCGAGATTGGGAAGCCTGCACTTCAGAGCTAAAAATGGGGATAATCCTATTTTCTTCCTGTTAACTACCTGTTACTAGGCAGTTAATAGGCTTTAATGCCTTTCCCGCCTCGAGGAGACAGGACCCGAGGCAGGACGGCTTCCCGCCACCTGGCAAGAGGGCATGGAGGCGGGTCGGGGGCGAGTTTGCCACCCGCCCCCAAATTCAGCAACTTTATCAGCATTCCCACCTCCATACCCACCTCCTCGGGGCTGTCAAAATCCAGCCCATTTTGTGATTCATGCACAAGGACCCCCAGGTCCCTCTGAACTGTAGCATTTTGTAATCTCCATTTAAATAATAATTTGCTTTTTTATTTTTCCTGCCAAAGTGGATAACCTTGCACTTTCCCACATTATACTCCATCTGCCAAATGTTTTCCCACTCACTTAGCCTGTCTATATCCCTTTGCAGATTCTTTGAGTCCTCTGCACAACTTGCTTTCCCACCCATCTTTGGATCATCTGCAAACTTGGTTACGTTACACTTGGTCCCTTCATCCAAGTCATTAATGTAGATTGTAAATAGTTGAGGCCCCAGCACCAATCCCTGTGGCACCCCACTAGTTACCGTTTGCCAACCGGAAAATGACCCATTTATCCCAACTCTCTGCTTTCTGTTAGTTAGCCAATTCTCTATCAATGCTAATATATTACCCCCAACTCTGTGAGCTCTTATCTTATGCAGTAACCTTTTATGTGGCACCTTATCGAATGCCTTCAGGAAATCCAAATACACACACCCACTGGTTCACCTTTGTCCACTCTGCTCGTTACATCCTCAAAGAACTCCAGCAAATTTGTTAAACATGATTTCCCTTTCATAAAACCATGCTGACTCTGCTTGACTGTATTATGATTTTCCAAATGCCCTGCTAGTGCTTCCTTAATGAAGGACTCCAGCATTTTCCCAACGACAATGTTAGGCTAACTGGTCTATAGTTTCCTGCTTTCTGTCTCCCTCCTTTCTTAAATAGGGGTGTTACATTTGCGGTTTTCCAATCCGCTGGGACCTCTCCAGAGTCCAGAGAATTTTGGTATATTGCAACCAATGCATCCATTATCTCTGCAGCCACTTTTTTTAAGACCCTGGGATGCAGGCCATCTGGTCCAGAGGACGTGTCGTCTTTTAGTCCCATTATTTTACCAAGTACTATTTCCTTAGTGATAGTGATTGTCTTTCGTTCCCCCCTCCCTGTGGCCCCTTGATTATCCATTATTGGGATGTTGTTAGTGTCTTCTATCGTGAAGACAGATACAAAATATTTGTTCAGAGTCTCTGCCATTTCCCCGTTCCCCATTTTTAATTCCCCAGTCTCAGCCTCTAAGGGACCAACGTTTACTTTAGCTTCTCTCTTCCTTTTTATATACCTGTAGAAGCTCTTACTATCTGTTTTAATAATTCTCGCCAGTTTACTCTCATAATTCATCTTCTCTCTCTATTATTTTTTTAGTTGAAGGAAGCGGGTCTGGTTTCCTTAAAGGGACCATGCACAAATTTAGTTTGACAGTTGAGCATTGAAGTGCTGCAAACACTGACAAGCACTGCACAAAGCCATTCCTTTGACACTCACCACCATTGCGGGGGTACCATTCACTGCAACTCACTAATCCACTTCCAAAGATGCACAGAAATCTGTCCAAGAACACAAAATGTTGAAAATAAAGGTTTCAATGTTTGACACTACATTAACAGAAACTTCACATGAACATTGGCTAAAACAGACAAGTGCCTACCCTTGTGTGTTGTTAGTTGGTATGATTGGACTAGGATGAGGGCGAGTGTGAGGGGTGGCTGGTGAGATGGGGAAGTAATAATGTAGATAGAGAGGTTGGTGGAGGTGCAAAGTAAGTTGGTGTGAGTAAGGGTGTGCAGGAGTAGGGTAGGGAAGGCAGCGTGATGGGGATGTGATGTGAGGCACAGCAGGATGAGGTTGAGCGTGGCTTTGTACTAACGTTTCATAATCTACTGAGATAATTGAAAGGTTTGCGCCACTGTAGCCTGGTCCTCCTGATGACATCCCTGCTTGGGTCCTCCTATGCAATACATAGGATTACATAGAATATATGGCACAGAAACAAGCCATTCGGCCCAACCAGTCCATGCCGGTGTTTATGCTCCACACGAACCTCCTCCCATCTTTCCTCCTCTAAATCTATCCACATAACCCTCTATTCCCTTCTCCCTCATATGTTTGTCTAGCCTCCCCTTAAATGCATCTGTACTATTCGCTTCAATCACTCCCTGTGGTAGCGAGTTCCACATTCTCACCACTCTTTGGGTAAAGAAGTTTCTTCTGAATTCCTGATTGGATTTCTTGGTGACTATCTTATATTGATGGCCTCTAGTTATGCTCTTCCCCACAAGTGGAAACATTCTCCCTGTATCCACTCTATCAAAACCTTTTATAATTTTAAAGACCTCTATTAGGTCACCCCTCAGCCTTCTTTTTTCAAGAAAAAAGAGACCCAGCCTGTTCATCCTTTCCTGAAATGTATACCCTTGCATTTCTGGTATCATCCTTGTAAATCTTCTCTGCACCCTCTCCAGTGCCTTTATATCCTTTTTTATAATATGGCGACCAGAACTGTACGCAGCACTCTAAGTGTGGTCTAACCAAGGTTCGATACAGGTTTAGCATAACTTCCCTACTTTTCAATTCTATACCTCTGGAAATAATCCCCAGTGCTTGGTTTGCTTTTTTATGGCCTTGCAACTTTTAGTAATTTGTGTATTTGTACTCCTAGATCCCTTTGTTTCTCTACCCCACTGAGACTCGCACCCTCCAAGCAATAAGTGACCTCCCTATTCTTCTTCCCAAAATGTAACACCTCACATTTATCTGTGTTGAACTTCATTTGCCAATTATATGCATTCTGCAAGTTTATTAATGTCCTCCTGTAATTTGTTGCAGTCCTCCTCAGTATTGACTATTCCCCCCAGTTTGGTGTCATCCGCAAATTTAGAAATTGTGTTTTTGATTCCAAAGTCTAAATCGTTAATGTAAATTGTGAACAACAGTAGTCCCAGCACTGATCCTTGTGGAACACCACTACCCATCTTCTGCCACTGTGAATAGTTACCATTCACCCCTACTCTCTGCTTTCTGTCTTGAAGCTGTAGGTGGTGGCATGTGGTGGTGTTTGGCACGTACGCCCAGTCAGTTATGCCCCCTGACTGTTTTGTGAGCAGTTCGAATCGCTCCCACGCCCCTGGGTTCTAGACACCGGACTTAGGTACAAGGCGGCGGTACAGAGAAGACTCAAGTAGACAGGTGGTTGGATGTAAACAAAAACCAAGATTTTATTGAAGAGGAAAAACTTAATACAATCTTATGGAAAAATTACTAGTGTACACTTCTACAGGCAAAAATTACAAGAGAATCATAACTATACTTATACAGGGAATGGGGAATACACGGTACATCGAGGGAAAACAACTATCTTAACAATCCCCTTATCCTTATCCCAACCCCTATACCTAACTAGATTAAGCCATGAGGGGTCAGAACTTCATGCTCACCAATCAAAAGGTTTGTTAGACTCAAAACAGCGGTTGGGTTCGGGGTTCGCTCTTGGTGCTCTCTGGAGCCTGCCGTCATCACGTGGTCTCCGGGCATTGCAAGGGCGTTGTCCAGGTTCGAGTACCCCAAAGTTAAAGACTCTGTTTGGGTACTTTAGCTTGCAGGGATGATTCTTCGTCGACAGCCGCCAGTTTGAGTTGGTGTGCAGATATTCGAAGGTCAGCCGAGGCTGAAGGCTCGGTAATTCGAAACCTCCCCTCGGTTCGTCTCCTCAGTTGGTCTTCTTCAGCCGGTCTTCCGCAAGTGGCCTGCCCTTCGGTGGTCTTCCCTCCTCCCCTCGTCGCGTCCCCCCTCGCCTGGCCTGAATTGTCCGTGTCCGCCCGACCCGGTGCCGGGGCGAGTCCAGATGGAGTGGGAAAAGGGCACGGGCAAAGGCCAGGGGGTAAGCGCGGGACGGGGAAAGAGCGGTAGCCACAAGGGTGAGGGGCCGAAGAGCAGCACCAGCACACATACCAACGAATACACCTGACATCCCGAACTCATCAATTGCTACCCGGGGGCCTTCAATTATACCTTTGTCAAAAACCTTTATCTGCGCACCAAATCAGGTTAGTTCTTTGTTTTAATCTTGGCGGGCTAGTTTAAATAATGGTAGCAATCCATGCTAACTGTTTTTAGATGGCCAGTAATCACATCTACCGGCCCGATAATTGACTTGTATTGTCATGAAAGTTCCTTGATGGGCTTGTCCAGCCTCAATGGCTGTGTTAATCTGTTTCTGATAATATATGTAGACTGTTTGATGGCCTTAACTATAGGCCTAAACTGAATTTAGATTTTGTCTCCAATTTGGTCTAATGCATAATTCAGGTTGCAAAATACAAAGTCTCTCTTCACAGAAAAACCTGCAGCTTTGGTTTCGATTTCTCCAAGCTGTCTGCAGAAATTTTGCGAATCTTACAAAGCCAGCTAGCTATTCTGCTACTTGTTCCCTGACTCTCCATTCTCTGACCTTAATCATTAGGTGATTATGGGTACCTTATTGAAGGTCTTTTGAAAACCTAGATTAATTATACCTACTGCATTACCATTGTCTACTCTCTCTGTTACGTCTCCAAAAAATACAATGAGGTTGGTCAAGCAAGACTTTCCCCTTTGAAATCCATGCTGACTATTCCTTATTATATTTTTGGTTTCTAGATGTTCTTCTATTTTCTCCTTTAATAGGGATTTCATTATTTTTCCTACCACCGATGTTAAGCTGACTGGTCTATAATTCCCTGGACATGTTCTCTCTCCCTTCTTGAATATAGGTATTACGTTAGCTATCCACCAGTCTTCTGGCACTACACCTTTTTCTAATGAATTATTAAATATGTGTAGTAATGCCTCTGCTATCTCTTCCCTAGATTCTTTTAAAATGCATGGATGCAATCCATCCAGACCAGGGGTTTTATCCTTTTTGAGTTTGATTAGTTTATTTAATACTAGCTGGAGTACCTGGCATTGCCGAGGGAACTGAAGAACCCTCTGCTGTGGCGTACCGATCACAGAAAGGACACAATCCGCTTTTCGGTCCGTAGACTATAAATCAGGCGTCATGCCTTTAAGAAGGATCACACCTTTAAGAAACTCGATCTGCAACACAGTTAAGCCCAGAGCGGGGGAGGAGCAGTCGAAGCTGTGGACTGATGAAAGGCAGTCAGACTTGGTGTAGTCTCTGACACCATTTTTGTGTTCAACATGTGGTCTCAACAATTAAACCTTTTCTGTTGAACCTGTCCGAGTTCAGTATTTTTTGTTAGGAGTACGTAGACTCCTACATTGGTGACCCCGACGCTCAGGACAACTCCTAAGCGTAACCATGGCTGACACAAACGCAGTTTCTGTGAAGCTGCCGGAGTTCTGGGAGAACCTAGCCACCGCCTGGTTCCTTCAAGCCGAATCGCAATTCCGACTCCGCGGCATCACTGCCGACGCAACGATGTACGACTACCTCCTCGCCTCCCTGGGCAGCTCCACAATCACGAAAGTCTGGACAACACTACAAAACCCTTCGGAGGAAGGCAAGTACGCACATCTCAAGGCCGCGCTCCTTACAAAATTCACAGCTTCCCAATCCGTGCGCAACTGCCACCTCCTCGACCTCCCGGGCCTCGGTGACTCCATGCCGTCAGACTTGCTCTCACACATGCTTGCTCTGACCGACGAGAAACTGCCCGGCTCCCTCTTCCGCACGCTCTTTATCCGCCAACTACCCCCCAGCATCCGCCCGGTGATCGTGGCGTCCAGCCTCACGGACCTCGAGGCCCTGGCCGACGAAGCCGATAAGCTCCTGTCCATCGGCTCCAACCACGCCGTCACCCCCGACCTGGCCTCCGCAGCATCGGCGCGCGCTCCACCCTCTATCGCGCGGCCACACAGCTCGGCCACGAGGCCCCCCAGGCCCCCATGTCCCCCAAGCCCTCCGACCCTATGAAAATATAGGGACAGAGTGATCTCCTGGAAGAATTTCGATCGCCTAGATGGGTCGGAGAGGAATTTCCCAGATTTTTTTCTCCCAAATTGGCCATTGGGTCTTTATCTGGTTTTTCGCCTCTCCCGGGAGATCACATGGGTTCGGGTGGATGCACAGTGATAGAAGATTTGAGGTTAGGATCAGATCAGCCATGATCTTATTGAATGGTGGAGCAGGCTCGAGGGGCCGATTGGCCTACTCCTGCTCCTATTTCTTATGTTCTTATGACCCAGGGCTACTGCTACTTCCATACCCGGTTCGGCGCACGGGCACGCCGCTGCAGCCATCCCTGCACATTTCCAACCGCCCCCACACCAGCCTACACGATGGCCATGGGGCAAGCAGGCGCGCTGCTGTACGTTACGGACAGCGCCTCCGGACGCCGTTTCCTATGCGACACGGGCGCGCAGCGCAGCATCATCCCCGCGTCCGCCCTCGAGATCCAGCGAGGCGGCCACGGCCCTGCACTGGCTGCTGCCAATGGCACCGACATCCGGACGTACAGCACCCGCACCGTCACCATCGACCTCACAGGCCGCCGCTACCACTGGGCGTTTATCACCGCCAAGGTGCTCTCCCCGTTCCTTGGTGCGGATTTCCTGTGCGCCCACGGCCTGTTGGTCGACATGCCTCGGCGCCGCCTCCTGGACATGAACACCATGTCACCTATCCCGGGCGCCATGGCCCCCCCCAAGCCACCGAAATGGCGTGGCAGTGCCGCGCCCGCTCAACGGACGACTACTCAGCACTCCTGGCTGAGTTCCCAGCCCTCACCAACCCGACCTTCTCTGCGAAAGTTGCTAAGCACGGGATAGAACACTTCATCCCCACCACAGGCCCACCGGTGTATGCCCATGCCCGCAGGCTGGACCCGGCCAAGCTGGAGATCACGCGGGCCGAGTTCGCCACAATGGAACAGCTTGGCATCATCCGCCGCTCCAACAGCCCCTGGGCCTCCCCACTCCACATCGTCACCAAACCCGACGGGGGATGGCGCCCCTGCAGGGACTACCGGCGCCTAAACGACGCCACCACGCCAGATCGGTACCCCATACCGCACATTCAAGACTTCTCGGCTAGACTGGCCGGCCGCTCAGTCTTCTCCAAAGTCGACCTGGTGCACGGTTACCATCAGGTGCCAGTCCACCCCACGGACGTTCCCAAGATGGCCATAATCACCCCTTTTGGGCTATTCGAGTTCCTCCGAATGCCCTTCGGCCTCAAAAACGCGGCCCAGGCCTTCCAGCGGCTCATGGACTCGGTCCTCCGGGACCTGAAGTTCCTCTTTGTCTACCTGGATGACATCCTGGTAGCTAGTTCCTCCAAGCAGGAACACATCGAGCACCTCCGCACCCTGTTCCAGATGCTCAGTGAGCACGGGCTCATCATCAGCCCAGCCAAGTGCCAATTCGGCCTCAGCAGGATCGAATTCCTCGGCCACCACATCACGCAGGACGGAGCCATTCCCCTGCCCACCAAGGTGCAAGCCGTCCAGCAGTTCCCCCGGCCTACCACCATCAAAGGCCTCCAGGACTTCCTGGGGATGATCAAGTTTTACAACCGCTTCATTCCCGGAGCGGCCTCCTTCATGCGGCCCCTATACGAAGCCCTCCGGGGTAAGAAAGACAGAATGGCGATCGAGTGGTCGGCGGACATGTTGACCGCTTTCGACTCGACCAAAAAGGCGCTCGCCAACGCCACCATGCTCGCTCACCCACAGCCCAACGCCAGGGTGGCCCTCACCACAGATGCCTCCGACCACGCGGTCGGCGCCATGTACGAACAGTGGGTCGATGGGGCCTGGCAACCGCTGGCTTTTTCAGCCGCCAACTGCGCCCCCCGGAGGCCAAATACAGCGCCTTTGACCGCGAGCTCCTCGCACTGTACCTGGCAGTCCGCCATTTTAGATTTCTTCTGGAGGGCCGCCCCTTCACCGCGTTCGTCGACCACAAACCCCTGACATTCGCGATGGCAAAATCTGCGGACCCGTGGTCAGCCAGGCAACAACACCAGCTCGCCGCGGTGTCCGAATTCACCATGGACATCCGGCACGTCTCCGGTCGAGACAACGTGGTGGCCGACTGCCTATCCCGCCCCGCCATCCACGGCGCCCACCTGGCAGTGGACTATGCTCAACTGGCAGCAGAGCAACGCACTGACCCCGATCTGCTCTCCGTGCCCACAACCCTCCCAGGGCTGCGACTGACCGACGCCGCCTGCGGCCCGTCCGCCGTCACAGTCAAATGCGACACCTCCTTGGCGCAACCCCGCCCCGTAGTCCCGGCGTCCTGGCGAAAACGGGTGTTCGACATCGTCCACGGCCTCTCACACCCCGGCACCCGCGCGTCCATTAGACTGGTGGCCAACCAATTTGTCTGGCGCGGCCTGCGCAAAGATGTGCGCGTCTGGTCCAGATCCTGCATAGCTTGCCAGCGTGCCAAAATCCACCAGCACGTCAAAGCCCCACTCGAGGAGTTCACCGTGCCAGAAAGAAGGTTTGACCACGTACACATCGACCTCGTCGGCCCCCTGCCGCCATCACAAGGTCACACGCACCTGCTGACAATCGTGGACCGTACCACTCGCTGGCCCGAGGCCATTCCACTGACGTCCACCACCACCGCCGACATCACGAGGGCATTCATCGGGACCTGGGTCGCTCGGTTCGGCGTCCCCTCCGACATGACGTCGGATAGAGGCCCGCAGTTCACCTCTGATCTGTGGGCCACCATCGCCCGAAACCTCGGGGTGGCCGTTCATCACACCACGGACTGTGCGAGCGATTCCACAGTTCCATGAAGGCGTCCCTCCGCGCCAGCCTCGAGGACGAGGCTTGGATCGACCGCCTCCCGTGGGTGCTACTTGGCCTACGCTCCGCGGTCAAGGAAGACCTGCAAGCCTCGGCGGCGGAACTCATGTACGGCCAGCCGCTGCGCGTACCCGGAGAGTTCCTGCCCACCGCCACGACCCCCTGGTCGGCTGACCAGCAACACCGCGCTTTCGCCAACCGAGCACAACAGTTCGCTCCGGTACCCACCGGCCGGCACGGCGAAACAGCAACCCGCGTGCCACCTAGGCCAAATTTGTTTTCGTGCGCCATGACGCCCACCGAGGACCTCTACGGCCCCCATACGACGGACCCTACAAGGTACTCCAGACGGGGAACAAGTTCTTCCTCCTCGAAGTGGGCGGCAGAACTGACAAGGTATCGGTCGACCGGCTCAAGCTGGCGCACCTAGAGCCCAACGAACCTGTTCAAGTGGGCCAACCCCCACCGCGGGGCAGACCGCCTAAGAGACCGACGCGTCCGACCGCCCTGCTCCCGACACCATCCGCCAAGAGCCGTTCCGGCCGTGCCATCAAGCCGCCACGCCGGCTCGTACACTCCCTACTAGCGGATTCTTGGGGGAGCTGTGTGGCGTACCGATCACAGAAAGGACACAATCCGCTTTTCGGTCCGTAGACTATAAATCAGGTGTCATGCCTTTAAGAAGGATCACACCTTTAAGAAACTCGATCTGCAACATAGTTAAGCCCAGAGCGGGGGAGGAGCAGTCGAAGCTGTGGACTGATGAAAGGCAGTCAGACTTGGTGTAGTCTCTGACGCCATTTTTGTGTTCAACATGTGGTCTCAACAATTAAACCTTTTCTGTTGAACCTCTCCGAGTTCAGTATTTTTTGTTAGGAGTACGTAGACTCCTACACTGCCATGTTTATAAAACTGTTGGGATTGAAGAATTCTTGCTAAGCACCCAGGAGGTGGTTGTTTAACCTCGTTTTTTGTTAATGGGGATCGCCAGTAGCCATATACTCCAGGTTTTACAGTTTTCCTTCTATGTGAATTTGGAGGTAGCAAGTAGAATTATAATTTTGCAATGTTATCATTGACATTAATGAGAGAGAGAGAGAGGGGGAAGGAGAGAGAGAGAGAGAGAGGAAGGAGAGAGAGAGAGAGGAAGGAGAGAGAGAGAGAGAGGGGGAAGGAGAGAGAGAGAGGGGGAAGGAGAGAGAGAGAGGGAAGGAGAGAGAGAGGGAAGGAGAGAGAGAGGGAAGGAGAGAGAGAGGGAGGGGGAAGGAGAGAGAGAGGGGGAAGGAGAGAGAGAGGGGGAAGGAGAGAGAGAGAGAGGGAAGGAGAGAGAGAGAGGGGGAAGGAGAGAGAGAGTGAAGGAGAGTGAGAGAGAGAGGGAAGGAGAGAGAGAGAGAGAGGGAAGGAGAGAGAGAGGGAAGGAGAGAGAGAGAGGGGGAAGGAGAGAGAGAGGGAAGGAGAGAGAGAGAGTGAAGGGGAGAGAGAGAGAGAGAGGGAAGGAGAGAGAGAGAGGGAAGGAGAGAGAGAGAGAGTGAAGGAGAGAGAGAGAGGGAAGGAGAGAGAGAGAGAGGGAAGGAGAGAGAAAAAGAGAGAGAGAGAGAGGGGGGAAGGAGAGAGGGGGAAGGAGAGAGAGAGAGAGGGGAAAGGAGAGAGAGAGAGAGAGGGGAAAGGAGAGAGAGAGAGAGGGGGAAGGAGAGAGAGAGAGAGGGGGAAGGAGAGAGAGAGAGAGAGAGTGAAGGAGAGAGAGAGAGAGAGGGAACGAGAGAGCGAGAGAGAGAGAGAGAGGGAAGGAGAGAGTGAGGGAAGGAGATAGAGAAGAGAGGAAGACACCCCAGGGAAGGGGTTGGACTCAGAGCCCAGCCGCGGTGATGCGGAGCCCCCGTGTGTGGCCTAGCGCCTCAGGCCCGGCCCGACTCACCTCAGCTCAGCTCCCGCTCACTGTCTCTGGGGCTCTCGAGCCGCGCGGTTCTCTCTGTCTCTGTCTCTGTATCTGTTTTCCTGGTCCCGCACTCACGGCAGGCTGCAGGCTTAGGCCTCGCCCACACATGCCATGAAACGCCCCCCCGTGACGAGGATTGGTCAACCATCACGTCACTCAACGCTAATGTGGCCCGTCAATTGGTCATGAGCGGATTTTGTCCGTTTTTTGTACACTGTCCGAACAATTTTTGTCTGACCAAAAAATAACCATGCCTATGACACTCCCCTAATCATACGCTTTCTTTTGATATAACATATGTGCAGGTACGCTCTATAACTTTTGAGTTTACCGCATGCATACACACAGACAGACAGACTCATTTATATATATAATAATGATATCCCCTCTTTTTATTTTAAATGCACTTATCTCATTACTATTCTCATCATCCAATGTCATGTCCACCTGTTCTATCTTCCTGGTAAATACTGAAGCAAAATAATTATTTAATATTTCTGCCATCTCTCTATCATTACCTGTCGTATTATCCTGTCTATCCCTTAATAGCCCTATTCCCATCTCAACCTTCCTTTTTTTATTGATGTGCCTGTAAAATATTGTATTTTATGTTCCTTGATAATTTAATTTCATACTTCCTCTTTGCCTTCCTAATTTTTTTTGACTTCTCTCCTAATTTCTTCATATTCTCCCTTATCATGCACTCCCCTGCTGTCCATGTACTTAATGTATGCCTCTTTCCTTACCCTCAGTTGTTCCCTTATGGCTTTATTCATCCATGGAGTCTCATTAGTGTTTAGTTTGTTTTTTCCTTTTAGTGGAATATATTGTTCCTGAACGCCATTTTAAATGTTTCCCATTGCTGTTCTACATCGTTGTTTGCCAGTATTGTTGTCCATTTTATTTTCCCAAGTTCTATTCTCAGCCCCTCAAAATCAGGTTTTCACCAATCTATTAACCTGGTTTTCCTCATACTTATGTCCTTCTCAATTATCATCTTAAAATGTATTATATTATGGTGACTATTGCCTAGATGTTCCCCTACTTTTACTTCTCTTATCTGCTCTGGTTCATTCCCCATTATTAGATCCAATAGTGAATCCACCTTTGTTGGGCTTTTTACTTATTTGGTTAGAAAGGAGTCTAGTACACATTGTAGGAACTCCATTCCCTTATCCCCTTTACCACCACTTCTGTCCAATTAATAGCAGGGTAGTTGAAATCCCCCATGATTATTATTCTATGTTTTTTACCCATTTCCCTAATTTGTCTGCATATTTCATCCTCCACCTCCCTTCTACTGTTAGGTGCTCTGTGTGCAACCAGGCTGCGATGGTCTCCTGGGGAGGTCGCTTTCGCTCATGGGAAGGGAAGAGAACCTCCCTGCATGCTGTGACTCCCTCCATAAGCATATGGAGGGAGTCATGGGAGAGCCTAGGTGCAGCCGTGCGCCTCTATGCAGCACTTGTCAGTGTTTGCAGCACCTCAATGCTGTAGAACACTGATAGCACAACTGTCAAAATCAATTTCGACATGGTCCCTTTAAGGAAACAGGCTGCTGACGCGTCATCAAATTATGTCATCAGACCCGCTTCCTCCAATTGGCTGGGAAATGCGTTGGGCGGGCTTGACAAGCCCAATCAGGGGAAAGTCATGTCAGAGGCCGGGATGGAGACAGGAGCGGATTGTGACCCGCTACCGACATCGCAGGCCCGGACCGGCCGAGGTAGGGAAAATCGCGGCCAGAGAGTCAGAGGGAGAAAGGAAAGAGGCGCTGAGACAGAGCATGCAAAGGGATACTGAACGAAAGAAGAAAGACTTGTATTTCTGTAGCGCATTTCACGACCTCAGGACATCCCAAAGTGCTTTAACACTAATTAAGTCCTTTTGAAGTGTAGTCACTGTTGTAATGGAGGAAGACACCAGACAATGAATGAGACCGATTATGTGGTCCCAGTCCATCAACTACCTGCCAATCAGCTGATGTCCGTATGTTGTTTGTATAATGCAAGGTCAGCTCAATGAAATACTTTAGTGGTGCTCCCACCACATGACAGGCCTGGAGTAGGATTGTGGGGCTCCAGCGGACACCTAATGGGCTCCTGCCTGCTGAACATTGCTGCCATTATTTCTTTTGCAGACGCTGGGGATTTAATTACCAGTGTCTCTTTTCATCCTCTCTCTCTCAGTGTCTCTTTTCATTCTCTTGGTGTCTCTTTTTATTCTCTGACTCTCTTAAAAGAGGTACGGACAGATAAAAAGAGACAGAGAACTGAGGGAGATGTAGAGACAGAATTGAAAGAGACAAAGGAGAATGAAAAGGATTCAGAGAGACAGATGGAATGACTGTGGTATTGAAAGAGTGAGACAGAATTAAAAGAGACACAAACAAAATGAGAAAGAAACACAGAAGTTGCATTATGGAGCCTGCTATGCTAATGAATGTAGAAAGAAAAGAAAGGGCTTGCGTTTATATAGTGCCTTTCACAACCTCAGGACATCCCAAAGTGTTTACAGCCCTGACGTATTTTTGAAGTATAGTCACTGTTGAAATGCAAGGAATGTGGCAGCCAATTTGCACACAGCAAGCTCCCACAAACAGTAATGAGATAAATGACCAGATTTTCTGTTTCGGGGGTCGATTGAGGGATAAATATAGGCCAGGATGCTGGGGAGTTCTCCGCAGCTCTTCTTCAAAATAGTTCCATGGGATCCTTTACATCCACCCAAGAGGGAAGGCTCGGTTTAACGTCTCATTTGAAAGACGGCCTCTGACAGATATATCCATCTATTGCATTGAGGTTCAAATACTTTTAAGCTTTGTTTTACTCAGACGGTTGAAAAGAATTAGTAATGTAAGTGACATAAGAAAACTACTAGGCACTTGGTCTGAGTGTTAAACAAAGCTTTAATCAATTGTTTTACAACATGGAGGTCCAGTTGTGTCCTTCACTAGTTCCTGTTAAGAATGTCCTGCGCAAGCTAGGCCAGTGCCTGAGTATCTATACTCTCCCTGGACAGCGCCACCCGTAGGCGCCACCAGTATTATTTCATAAGTCTTTCTTTCATGAATGACTGATTCATGTCAGTAAGTGTTACCAGTTTCTATTGTAACTTGGTCAGGGCAGTGAATCTGACAGATGAGTTTTCTTTGCGGAGAGTGTAATGGAAGGTTCAAAGCTGCCTTCATCACTCAAATCTTATCATAGACCATCATACCTCAGCCATACCTCAAGGAACTAAAGAAAGGGCAATTCAATTTAAATTTAGAAAATATTGAAGAAAAGTGTTCAATAATTCAAATACATTCCCTTCAATTTGGACTTCTGGACAGAATGAAGACTGTACATAATGTTCATACTTTCTATTTTCTATAGACAGCAATCAGGGCCCAGTGGACCATGACAGGCATTGGTAAAGTGTACATAGAACCCTACAACACCTCTCAAAGCATGAGAACTAACCAGATACCTAGCTGTGACTAGAGAAAGGTTCTGGTGACCGTAGACTAGGACAAAGAGAAAGGCTTCTGAAGGAGGGGAGAGAGGTCGCAAGGCAGAGGGGCTTAGAGAGAGCGTTACAGAAAGTAAGGCTGAGACACTGGAAGGTTCTGTGGAGCAGACAGAAGGAGGGGACGCAAAAGAGACCAGAGATGGAAAAGTGGAAGGTCATACTGGAACATTTGGCTGAAGGAGGTTGCAGAGACACGGAGGGGCGAGGACCTGGAGGGACTTAAAGAGGAGGATCTTGAACATAGAAACATAGAAGATAGGAGCAGGAGTAGGCCATTCGGCCCCTCGAGCCTGCTCCTCCATTCAATGCGATCATGGCTGATCATCCAAGTTCAGTACCCGGTCCCTACTTTCTCCCCATACCCCTTGATCCCTTTAGCCTTAAGAAATATATCCAACTCCTTCTTGAATATATTTAATGAATTGGCCTCTACTGCCTTCTGTGGTAGAGAATTCCACAGGTTCACCACTCTCTGGATGAAGAAATTCCTCTTCATTTCTGTCTTAAAAGGCCTACCCCTTACCCTTAGACTGTGACCCCTGGTTCTGGATTCCCCGACCATCGGAAACATCCTCCCTGCATCTAGTCTGTCCAGTCCTGCCAGAATTTTATAAGTTTCAATGAGATCCCCTCTCATTCTTCTAAACTCCAGCGAGTACAAGCCCAATCGACCCAATCTCTCCTCATACGTCATTCCTGCCATCCCAGGTATCAGCCTGGTGAATCTTCTCTGAACTCCTTCCATGGCAAGAATATCCTTCCTCAGATAAGGCGACTAAAACTGCACACAATACTCAAGATGTGATCTCACCAAGGCCCTGTACAACTGCAGCAAGACATCCTTGTTCCTGTACTCAAACCCTCTCGCTATGAAGGCCAACATACCATTTGCCTTCTTAAATGCCTGCTGCACCTGCATGCTTACTTTCAGCGACTGATGCACAAGGACACCCAGGTCTCGTTGGACTTCCCCTTCTCCTAATCTATTGCCATTCAGATAATAATCTGCCTTCCTGTTTTTGACACCAAAGTGGATAACCTCACATTTATCCACATTATATTGCATCTGCCATGCTTCTGCCCAATCAGCCAACCTGTCCAAATCATCCTGTAGTTTCTTGGCATCCTCCTCACAGCACACACGGCCACCCAGCTTTGTGTCATCTGCAAATTTGGAGATATTACATCTAGTTCCCTTGTCTAGATCATTAATATATATTGTGAATAGCTGGGGTCCAAGGACCAATCCCTGCAGTACCCCACTAGTCACTGCCTGCCACTCGGAAAACGACCTGTTTATTCCAACTCTTTGCTTTCTATCTGCCAACCAGTTCTCTATCCAAGTCAATACCTTGCCCCCAATTCCATGTGCTTTAACTTTACACGCTAATCTCTTATGTGGGACCTTATCGAAAGCCTTCTGAAAGTCCAAATACACCACATCCACTGGTTCTCCCTTATCTATTTTACTAGTTACATCCTCAAAAAATTCCAGTAGATTAGTCAAGCATGATTTACATTTTGTAAATCCATGTTGACTTTGTCCAATCCTGTCACTGTTTTCCAAGTGCTCTGCTATTACATCTTTTATAACGGACTCTACTATTTTTCCCACTACCGATGACAGCCTTACTGGTCTGTAATTCCCCGTTTTCTCTCTACCACCTTTTTTGAAAAGTGGGGTAACATTAGCCACCCTCCAATCCATGGGTACTGTTCCAGATTCCATCGAATGTTGGAAGATGATCAGCAATGCATCTACTATTTCTAGGGCCACTTCCTTAAGTACCCTAGGATGTAGATTATCAGGCCCTTGGGATTTATCGCCCTTCAATCCCATCAATTACCCCAACACCATTTCCCTACAAATACTGATTTCTTTCAGTTCCTCCCTTTCATCAGACCCTATGTTCCTCGACATTTCTGGGAGGTTATTTGTGTCCTCCTTTGTGAAGACAGAACCAAAATATGTATTTATTGGTCGGCCATTTCTTTGTTCCCCATTATAAATTCCCCTGATTCTGACTGCAAGGGACCTACGTTTGACTTCAATCTTTTTCTCTTCACATATCTATAAAAGCTTTTACAGTCAGTTTTTATGTTCCCCGCAAGCTTACTCTCATATTCTATTTTCCCTTTCTTAATTAATCCCTTTGTCCTCCTTTGTTGACTCCTAAACTGCTCCCAATCCTCTGGATTACTGCTTTTTCTGGCCAATTTATATGTCCTCTCCTTGGATCTTATGCTATCCCTAATTTCCCTCGTTAGCCACGGTTGAGTCACCTTTTTTGTTTAATTTTTATGCCAAACTGGGATGAACAAATTCTGTAGTTCATCCATGCGGTCTTTGAATGTTTGCCATTGCCTATCCACCGTTAACCCTTTGAGTGACATTCCCCAGTCAATCATACCCAGTTCACGCCTCAGACCATCGTAGTTTCCTTTATTTAAATTCAGGACACTAGTCTCTAAGTCAACTTCTTCATTCTCCATCTTAATGAAGAATTCGATCATATTATGATTGCTCAGACCCAAGGGGCCTCGTACAACAAGATTGCTAATTAATCCTTTCTCGTTACATAATACCCAGTCTAAGATGGCCTGATCTCTGGTTGGTTCCTCGACATATTGGTCCAGGAAACCATCCCGTAAACTCTCCAGGAATTCCTCCTCCACAGTATTGTTACTAATTTGGTTAGCCCAATCTATATGTAGATTAAAGATGACTGCTGTGCCCTTTTTGCACGCTTCTCTAATTTCCCTGTTAATGCTATCCCCAACCTCCACATTACTGTTTGGAGGTCTATATACCACTTCCACTAACATTTTCTGCCCCTTGGTATTTCTCAGTTCTACCCATACAGATTCCACATCAGAGCTAATATCCTTCCTTACAATTGTGTTAATCCCTCTTTAACCAGTAATGCTACCCCACCTCCCTTTCCTTTTTGCCTATCTTTCCTGAATATTGAATACCCCCGGATGTTGCGTTCCCAACCTTGGCCACCCTGGAGCCATGTTTCCGTAATCCCAATCAAATCATATTCGTTTACCTCTATTTGCACAGCTAATTCATCCACCTTATTACGAATGCTCCTCGCATTAAGACGCAAAGGCCTAGAAATTTAGTGGCCTGCGCCACCCGTTAGCGCCCTAAGAGGGCACTTAGTGGGTTTTGCATCACTGGCCATGCCTCCCGCTAAATTTAGCGGGACGCTAATGGCGGCGCTAGCCGTTAGCGCTGCGCCGCTACCGATGATGTCATTGGTGTGCGCAACGCCCCGCTACCGCCCCGATCGTGAAATTTAGCAGCGCCCCCTGCTTTAACGCCAGTCGCAATTTGCGACCAGTTCAGGGGGGCCTACCTGCGTCAGTAGAGGCGCTGAGGTGCGGGGCGGCCATTTTTTTTTGCTGGCCACCTGCCAGCACCTCTCCGCGCTGTTGTCCCCAGCATCCTGAGCCCCCCGCTGCGGTGTGCCGGCTGTGTCCCAAGAGCCCGGCACTTCTCCTCAGTGCCGGGCTCTTTTGCCGGCACTCGCGCTCTTCGAGCGTGCTGCAGCAGGGGAGGAAGGCCTGCAGTACCGCAGCGCGCTGTGCTGCAGTGTGTGGTGCTGCGGCACGTTGCGCTGCAATTTTCAGTTGCTGCGCCCCAAGAGGAATGCAGGGCGCCTCGAGTAGCGCCGCGCTTCCCTCTGGGGCGCTGAAACTGAATTTGTGGCGGGCAACCGCGGCTCCATCTGGGGCGGTACTTCTGGCGCCCCGGCGAGGCTGGCGCCCCAAACGGGGCACCACTGAATTTCTAGGCCAAAGCCTTCAGGCTTGTTTTTTTAACGCTCTTAGACCTATTAGAATTATTATTTACTGTGGCCATGTTTGATTTAAACCATTGATTTCTCTGACTGCCACTTTTGTTTTTCTCCTTCCTATCTTTTGCTTTTATCCTTGTTTCCCTTTCCTCTGTCCCCTTGCTCAGGTTCCCAACCCCCTGCCATTTTAGTTTAAACCCTCCCCCAGACCAATAGCAAACACTCCCCCTAAGACATCGGTCCTGGCCCTGCCCAGGTGCAAACCGTCCGGTTTGAACTGGTTCCACCTCCCCCAGAACCGGTTCCAATGTCCCAGGAATTTGAATCCCTCCCCCTGGCGCCATTCCTCTAGCCACGTATTCACCTGAAATATTCTTCTATTTCTACTCTGACTAGCACGTGGCACTGGTACTGGCACTGGTAGCAATCCTGAGATTACTACCTTTAAGGTCCTATTTTTTAATTTACCTCCTAACTCCCTATATTCAGCTTTTAGGACCTCATCCTGTTTTTTACCTATATCGTTGGTACCTATATGCACCACGGCAACTGGCTGTTCACCCTCCCCATCCAAGATGTTCTGCAGCTGCTCTGCGACATCCTTGACCCTTGCACCAGGGAGGCAACACACCATCCTGGAGTCTCGTTTGCAGCCGCAGAAACGCCTATCCCCCTTACAATAGAGTCCCCTGTTACTACAGCTCTGTTAGATCGGTGATTCTTTAAATAGGATGTTTCCCCAAGAACTACACGGATGCTGTAACTTAACAATCAACAGGTATTTACTGGAGTAGAGTAGTCTCAAGACTGAAGTACAGAAGCCTGCTCCGGCTTTATATACAGGTGTGGTCACTGCCGGTACTACAGTATACAGGAGCTGTAAAACAGTTCTCTCTTAAAGGTACATACACAACAATTCCTCCCCTTTTAGATTAACAGTACCATAACATTCATTTCACAATTAACATTTTTAACATGCAACATTAACTGAAAATAGTCCATTTATAGATTCAGTCTTTGGGGCAGCTTCCTGATCCTTTCGGGATAGCGCCTTTCCTGAGGTTCTTGTTCTTGGTGCGGAGGCGATTCTGGCTCCTTTTCGTCGGTTAGTTCATCGGTTTCCAGTGCTACTGGTTCGGAGGTAGATGCTACCGGTATGTCGGGTTCATCCCCAGGTACTCGAGCCATGGGGTTGACTCATTCCTGTGACGCTAAGATCTGATCGAGGTGGCGTCTCACAATGTTCTCCCTGACATCCACTGTGTACATTAGTGGCCCCTGCCTTGTGCATATCGTTCCGGGTTGCCATTTCTCTGTTCGGTAGTCATGGGCCAAGACTGGTTGTCCTACATTGAAGCTCCTTGTCGGCTTCTCATTGATGTGCTGGAATTGTTTATCCTCAACATTTCTTCACACATTGGGTCTGAGCAAATCCAGACGAGATCTCAACCTTCGGTTAAAGAACATCATGGCCGGGGTCTGGTTGGTAACTGCATGTGTCGCATTTCTGTAGGCTAATAGGAAATTGTCCACCTTATGCTGTAGTGGAATTTCATCGTCGCACAAGGCCTTTATCGCTTTTTTAAAGGTTTGTGCGAACCTTTCAGCCAATCCATTTGTGGCTGGATGATATGGGGCGGATGTATAATGCCTTACCCCATTCCTTCTCATAAATTTTCGAAACTCTTCGGACACAAACTGTGGTCCATTATCAGAGCGAAACTGCTCTGGCAAGCCGTTCCTGGCAAATATGGTCCGTAGGACTGCAATCGTTTTCTCTGTAGTGGTTGAGGACATTTTTATCACCTCAGGCCATTTCGAGTGAGCATCCACTGCTATTAAGAACATTGAGTCCATGAATGGACCAGCAAAATCAATATGCACCTGTTGCCATGGAGAGGAGGGCCACTCCCATGGGTGTAGAGGGGCATGTGGTGGTGCATTTTGGACCTTCTGGCATCCTGAGCAGGTCTTGGTTAGGTCCTCAATTTGTTGATCGATCCCCGGCCACCACACATAAGCCCTAGCAAGGCTTTTCATTTCACCCCTCCCAGATGACCTTCATGAAGCTCATTTAGCACTCTCTCCCTTAACTTGGGTGGAATCACCACTCGGGATCCACACATCACTGTCCCCTGGCATACTGACAGCTGTTCTCTTCTGGATGAGAATGCTGGCAACAGTGAGTCACCATGTGTTGGCCATCCCCTCACCATCAAATCATATACCCGAGAAAGTGTCGGATCATTGCGGGTCTCCTTCTCTATATCCGCGTTCGTTACTGGCAATCATTCAATTATTGACGAATAAAATATCTCGATCGGGTCCACTGCTGGTGCCTCCTCCACAGCAGGCAGTGGCAGGCGTGATAGCCCATCAGCGTTTCCATGCTGTTTCGTGCCTTTATATTCTATTTTATATTGATTCGCCCCTAGAAACAGGGACCAACTTTGTAACCGTTGTGCAGTCATCACTGGAACGCCCTTCTTAGGATTAAAGATGGAGACAAGTGGTTGGTGGTCAGTCAGCAAGGTGAACTTCTGCCCATGCAGATAGTGGTTGAATTTTTTTACTCCCCATACTAGGCTGAGGGCCTCCCTGTCAATCTGGGCATAGTTGCGCTCGGCTGAGGTTAGTGACCGAGACGCAAAGGCTACTGGCCTCTCCAACCCGTCTGGGAATTTGTGCGACAGCACCGCTCCAATACCATAGGGTGATGCATCACATGCCAAACGAATTGGTAGTGCTGGGTTGAAATGGGCCAACACCTCTTTTGATGTGATCAATTCTTTACACTTCTGGAAAGCTCACCTACGTTCGTCATTCCACTTCCATGGCACCACTGTTTGCAGTAGGGTGTTCAGTGGGTGTAATACCGTGGACAAATTTAGTAAGAACTTATGGTAGTAGTTTACCAGTCCGAGGAACGACCTCAGTTGTGACACATTTTCCAGTGCTGGAGCCTTGACTGCTGCCTCAATCTTTTCAGGGGACTTATGTAACCCCTCTTCATCGATGACGTGGCCACAATACGAGATCTGCTTCTGGAAAAACTCACACTTGTGCCGATTAGCTGGTAGCCCATACTCCTTTAATCTGGTGAGCACCTTCTCCAAGTTGGCGAGGTGATCACTGTCATTTTCGCCCGTGACCAGGATGTCGTCCAAATAACACTGGGTCCCTGGAATCCCTTGCAAGACTTGATCCATCGCCCTTTGCCAAATAGCCGGAGCCGATGCTACCCCGAACACCAGCCGTTGTATTGATAGAGACCTTTATGAGTGTTGATCGTGAGGTATTGTTTCGAGGCTTCTTCTACCTCCATTTGCAAGTACGCCTGGGCTAGATCAATTTTGGTGAAGCGTTTACCTCCAGATAGCGAGGCGAAAATATCCTCATTTCGTGGAAGCGGACATTGTACTGTGTGAAGGACTGGGTTCACTGTCACCTTAAAATCCCCACAGATGCGGACCTTCTTTGGTTTCCCAGGCGTATTACTCAATGACCTCTTCATTACGGGAACGATGGGTGTAGCCCACTCGCTCCAGTTTACTTTGGACAGTACTCCTGAACGTTGCAACCCTTCCAGCTCTGCTTCGACGGCTGGTCTGATCGCATAAGGCACTGGTCTGGCCTTAAGAAACTTTGGGCTTGCGTTTTCCTCTATTTTAATCATTGCTGTTATGCCTTTTAGTCTTCCGAGTCCCTCCTGGAACACTTCTTTTGCGTCAGTTAGCATTTTTGACAGTCGTCCAGGTGTGACGTCGTCATCCTTTTTGGCCTCAACCTTCAGTGCCTGTATGGAATGCCAATCTAATTGTATCTTCCGGATCCATTCACGTCCTAGCAGTGGTGGTCCTCCATCTGGCAATACATATATATCCATTTTAGGTATTTCCTGGCCTTTGTATATCACTTTCACCCTTATTTTTCCTTTGGGGTAGACTTTTTGCCCCGTGTACGTCTTCAAGACAATCTCTGTAGCTTTCAAGGGTATATGTGAAAATAGCCGCTTGTAGTCCCTTTGGTTTATGACTGTTAGGGCTGATCCTGTGTCCAATTCCATTTTCACTTGGACTCCGTCTATCTTGAGTGTAACCCAGATAGTCTGGTGATCCTCCATTTTGGTTACCTTATGTAGTTTCAGACACCCCAGCTCCTTGCTTCCGGAGTCTGTGTCACTTTTCTGTTCGTCTGAACTACTGTCCATCACCTTGTGTACCTTTTTGTACTTCTCCTGTGGAGATTTCTTGCTGTTGGTTTTCTTCCCAGACCTGCAGACTCTTGCTATGTGTCCTGCTTTTCCACACTGTCTGCACACTTGGTCCTTGAACCAACAATCCTTCTGGTCGTGTGTTGTACTGCCGCAGCGATAACACTTCCCTGTTCCATAGGACATTTCATTGGTGCCATATTCTTGCGGTCTCCGTTGTATCTCTGCAGTGCCCCTTGCGGCTGCTTCGTGTGATACTGCCATACTGAAAGCCTTGTCCAGCGTGAGATCCTTTTCTGATAGAAGCTGTTTCTGGGTTCCTTCACTTTGAAGCCCACACACAAACTTGTCCCTTAACGTATCTGCTAGTCCCACTCCAAACTGGCAGTGTTTTGATAGCTTGCGCAGTTCCGTTAAGTACTCAGCATTGCTTTCGTCTTTGTGTTGGTTCCTTTTATGGAACTTAAATCATTCTGCTATCTGCAGCGGTGTGGGGTTTAAGTGGTCCTGTAGGATTTCTACTATGCTTTCGAAATTCTTATTCACAGGCTTCTCTGGGGTTATTAGCTTTCGCAGTAACCCATAAGTTTTTGCGTCCATGGAATTTAACAAAACCAGTGCTTTCCTAGCATCTGGCACTTCATTCGCCCTGCAGTACACCTCAATACGTTCCACATATGTCGCCCAATCTTCGACTTCATTGTCGAACGTAGAGATACTGCCACTCTTCGGCATCCCTGGGTGTGATTGAACTGTCAAAAATGGCGTCTCCCGCGCTTTCCCTTCTTCTCCGCTGGCACAAAATGGTGTCTCCCGCGATTTCCTTTCTTCCCGTGCTCGCCCTTCTTCTCCGCTGCTGCTTCTAAAAATGGCATCTCCCACATTCTTCCTTCTTCTCCGCGGCTCAATGGCATCTCCTGCGCTCTCCCTTCTTCTCCCCGTGGACACTGTTCAGCCCTTGAGCCCTGGCTGTGCTCTGCGCATTTTTTTTTCTGTGCGCCTTTCCCGTTTCCGCCGCTCGGTCCTGAACCCGGCTGCTGCTTTACCCTCTCTCACTCCGTTTTGTTTTTCCTCGACGCCGCTTGGTTTTCAACCCCCGGCTGCGCCCTGCGCGCTTCACCCTCTATCTTACCCCGTCGACGCTGCTCGGCTTTTTCTCTGCCGTCGGTAGGCTCCAGCCGCCGCTGTCCGGGAAGGGTCTGCGCTGTACCTGTCGTCAGTCTGTTGCTGATCATCGTGGCTGGGGAACCAAGCCCGGCTCTCCACAGCCTCCCCTGCGATGTTCACTCTCTGCCGGATGACTGGGCGGTTGCTCGTGGTCGACGCCCGTGTTTCTGGCCTCGACTTTCTTCCACCGCCCTCCCGGAGCGAATCCTCGAAGGGAAATGCAGAGTTGCAGGTAGATTCGAATCGACACTCGTCGCCACTGTTAGATCCGTGATTCTTTAAATAGGATGTTTCCCCAAGAACTACATGGATGCTGTAACTTAACAATCAACAGGTATTTACTGGAGTAAAGTAGTCTCAAGACTGAAGTACAGAAGCCTGCTCCAGCTTTATATACAGGTGTGGTCACTGCCGGTACTACAGTATACAGGAGCTGTAAAACAGTTCTCTCTTAAAGGTACATACACAACAAGCTCTACCCCTCTTTTTCCTCCCGTCCTGTGCAGCAGAGCCACCCCTGTTGCCAGGAAGCTGGCTGCTGCTGCCTTCCCCTGGTAAGCCATCCCCCCCATCAGTTTCCAAAGCGGTATATCTGTTTGAGAGGGGGATGGCCACAGGAGACCCCTGCACTACCTGCCTGCGCCTACTACTCTGCCTGTTGGTCACCCGTTCACTTTCTGCCTGTGCCACCTTTACCTGCGGTGTGACCAACTGATTAAATGTGCTATTCACGACGTCCTCAGCATCGCGAATGGTCCAGTATGTATCCAATCGCTGCTCCAGCACCGCAATGCGGTCTTCCAGTAGCTGCAACTGGACGCACTTCCTGCACACATGGTTGTCAGGGACACAGGAAGTGTGAGTTCCCACATAGCGCAGGAGGAGCATACCATGGCACCGGGTTGTCCTGCCATGACTTACCCTTTAATTAATTGCAATTAAATTAAATCAAATCAATCCCACCAATTACACTACAGTTAAATGGTATATTTAAGGGCCCTGGATTACAAACAGTCCCCGCTACAGAGACTTTAGAAACTAGAAACCACAGAGTTTAAGTTTAAAAAAGAGAGAAATACTCACCAACCAATCACTTACCTGCTTTCTGGTGACGTCACACTTCGATTACTTTTTACTTCGCTCCTTCCCTCGGAGTTCGGAGACTGGAGACTGGTATGCCTACCTGGAAATTGATGTGTTGGGGTATGGAAAGATTAAGGTTGGTGAATACAGGGGGGATGAGGGAGAGGGGTTTAGTATAAGATAGGACGAAACTCAGAAGGGCATGAAAAGCATTGAAGTAATTGGGGGTAATTATGATTTTGGGCGATAGTGTAGATGGGGCGATATCAGATCAGACGCCTATTGTACATTGACTTCAATGGAAATGAAAGTCGTGAGAGATATATAATAGGTGACCGATCTGATATCGTCCATTTTACACTATCGGCCAAAGTCAAAATTACCCCCTATTGAGTCTGGTGGTGACAAAGACATGGAGAAGAATTTCAGTGGTAGATGTGAAGGGGATAAGATAGGGATAGAGGATGGAGATGGGGAGGGTGTGAGATAGGGATGGAGGAGGGAGATGGGGAGAATGTGAGATAGGGATAGAGGAAGGAGATGGGGAGGGTGTGAGATAGGGACGAAGGAGGGAGATGGGGAGGGTGTGAAATAGGGATGGAGGAGGGAGATGGGGAGGGTGTGAGATAGGGATGAAGGACGGAGAGGTGGAGGGTGTGAGATAGGGATGGAGGAGGGAGATGGGGAGAATGTGAGATAGGGATGGAGGAGGGAGATGGGGAGGGTGTGAGATAGGGACGAAGGAGGGAGATGGGGAGGGTGTGAGATAGGGATGAAGGACGGAGAGGCGGAGGGTGTGAGATAGGGATGGAGGAGGGAGATGGGGAGAATGTGAGATAGGGACGAAGGAGGGAGATGGGGAGGGTGTGAGATAGGGATGAAGGACGGAGAGGCGGAGGGTGTGAGATAGGGATGGAGGAGGGAGATGGGGAGAATGTGAGATAGGGATGGAGGAGGGAGATGGGGAGAGTATGAGATAGGGGTGGAGAAGGGATATGGGGAGGGGTGAGATAGGGATGGAGGAGGGAGATGGGGAGTGGTGAGATAGGGATGGAAGAGGTGGGGGGCAAGGAATGATCTGGAATCAGTGGATGGGCATATTCTGGGATGTTTGACTGGAGAAAGCATTAGAAATAGGATGGATTATGGTTGTAGAGGGATCTGAAATTGAAGATGAAGACGTACAATTTGGTTTGCTGGGCCTCGGGTTCTAGTGGGGCTGGGGGAGGATAGGGGTGATGGTGAGGGGTTGAGGAGGGGGTGAGAGTGAGGAGGGGGAGGTGGTGAGGAGGGGGTGATGGTGAGGAGGGGGAGATGGTGAGGAGATGCTGAGGAGGGGGAGGGGGTGAGGAGGGGGTGATGGTGAGGAGGGGGTGAGAGTGAGGAGGGTGAGGGGGTGATGGTGAGGAGGGGGTGATGGTGAGGAGGGGGAGGGGGTGAGGAGGGGGAGGTGAGGAGGGGAGGGGGTGAGGAGGGGGTGATGGTGAGGAGCGGGAGATGGTGAGGAGGGGGTGGGGGTGAGGAGGGGGAGATGGTGAGGAGGGGTAGGGGGTGAGAGTGAGGAGGGGGAGGGGGTGAGGAAGGGGTGCGAGTGAGGAGGGGAGGGGGAGAGGAGGGGGTGAGGAGGGGGTGATGGTGAGGAGGGGGGTGGTGAGGAGGGTGAGGGGGTGAGGGGGGTGATGGTGAGCAGGGGGAGGGGGTGAGGAGGGGGTGATGGTGAGCAGGGGGAGGGGGTGAGGAGGGGTGATAGTGAGGGGGGGCAATATTGAGGAGGGGAGATGGTGAAGAGGGGGAGATGGTGAGGAGGGGGTGATGGTGAGGAGGGGGAGATGGTGAGGAGGGGGAGGGGGTGAGGAGGGGTGAGAGTGAGGAGGGGAGGGGGTGAGGAGGGGTGATGGTGAGGAGGGGGTGATGATGAGGAGGGGGAGATGGTGAGGAGGGGGTGATGGTGAGGTGGGGGTGAGGACGGGAGGGGGTGAGGAGGGGGTGATGGTGAGGTGGGGGTGAGGATGGGAGGGGGTGAGGAGGGGGTGACGGTGAGGTGGGGGTGAGGGCGGGAGGGGGTGAGGAGGGGGTGATGGTGAGGAGGAGAGTTGGTGTGGAGGGGAGGGGGTGAGGAGGGGGTGATGGTGAGGAGGGGGAGATGGTGCGGCGGGGAGATTGTGAGGACTCATTACAAAGCTCCTGCCTGTTTCGTGGTGGGGCGTGGAGGACAGGGGGACCTCCTGTGACCACCCCCACCTCCAGTGGAAATGTGTCTCATACACATATAGGGATCACTTGTCTCCTCCCCATTTTAATTAAGGGTCGGCCTTGGCTCGGTGGTAGTGTAAGCCTGTTTTACTGCAGTTTGTTTTAAGTTGCGTCTGCTGCAAAACTGCTGAAAAGAGTCGGGATGAAACAAAATGGAAGTGTGTCATTAAATGGGTTAAATGGGCCACAGTATCACTGATTGGCTGAGGGTGGATGATGTCATGGTCTTGGGGATACTGCATGCTGTTTCGGGTATATAAAGAACTGCCTTATGGAGGAGGGCAGAACAGGAGCAAAGAACAAACAGTTTCAATATGGGATTGCCTGTTCTCCAAAGGATTGGGATAACATCCACCTGTTGTACTTACTGCCTTGTGTAACTAGGAAAGGAACGGTAGCATAGTGGTTATTTTACTGGGCTAGTAATTGAAGAGGCCTAGATTAATGATCAGGAGATGTGAGTTCAAATAAGGCAGCTGGGGAATTTAAATTCAATTAATTAATTTAACCTGGAGTTAAAAACTAATATCAGTAATGGTGACCATGAAACCACTGGATTGTTGTAAAAACCCATCTGGTTCACTAATGTCCTTTAGGGAAGGAAATCTGCTGTACTTACCTGGTCTGGCCTATGTGTGACTCCAGACCCGCAGCAATGTGGTTGACTCTTAACTGCCCTCTGTGGTTCAAGAAGGCGGCTCACCACCATCTTCTCAAGGGCAATTAGGGATGGGCAATAAATGCTGGCCTTGCCAGCGACGCCCACATTCCATGAACAAATTTTAAAAAAACTAGTTGTGCTGTAATTAAAATGATTTATGTCACCCTACTGGCTGTCTTGTTGAACAGATCTACAGTCACACACTCGCCTCTGAGTCAGAAGGTCATGGGTTCAGGGCAGACGGGGCCTCGATTTCGCAATAATTTTGAGATTTCCTACAGTTCCGAAGATTGAATTTTGTTTAAAGAATACCTGGGTAATATACCTTTAAAAATCCAGGGATCAAAATGGCCACCAGACTGCGTGGCAGAAGACAAAAAAAGGACTTGAAAAGGCAGCCTGCTGTGTCTGTGAAAAAGGTTCAATGGAGCAGTCAAACTGCCAATCAATGGCAGTTCAGGGAGTTCCCCTCCCTGCAGCAGACAATCGATGTGTTTAGAGAAACTGCTACAATGTTTACCCAAAGGATTAGCCACTTGAGACTGCGGTTTCAGTCTGACCACAGGGCAATGACTTACCTCCAAGGCTGTTTACTCAAGCAATCAAGGAAATAGACATGCTTTTTTTTTCAAACCACAGCAGCTTTATTCAAAGCCCATCACAGACAATGAGGACACATTTAAACTGCAGTTTTATTCAAAGCCCATCACAGACAATGAGGACACATTTAAACCGAAAAAAAACAGTTTAAACGAATGGGTAATTCATCCAAACCCATTACAGACAATGGGGACAGTTTGGATCCCTTTTTGTTTAGCCCAGATACATCCGGATTTGGGCGGGAAGGTTTTGGCCCCAAATGGGGTATAAAAGATAGCTTCTCAGAAGCCTCTCTCTCTCTGTGGCCTCGCCTCCATGCCCTCTACAACGTGGGAGCCTGCCTAAAGGAGTGGAACACCAGCAGTTTACTTTTAAAACACTGGGGTGTTTTTTACTTCGGGGCAGTGAAGATCAAAGATCGCAGGGCATGGAGCAGGTGTTTTTCATTGGTGAGCATATATTTTTCTGGCCCATTACAAGGCAACTTAGAATAGGTATAGGGGTGGGAATTAAGTAGGAATTTTGTTAGAACTGTGATTTTAGTCGATTTTCCCTCGTTGTGTCCATTTTCTCCTCCCCTATCTAAGTAACAGTGTTGCACTAGCAGATAAGTGCTATAGTGAACGCTAAGAGTTCTATATTGAAAGTGCTATTAAAAGGGTGTTGCACTAAGCAGAAAGGTGCTTCAGTGGACACTAAGTAGCTGTATTTAAAGTGCTGTTTTTTTTAAGTAAAAGCCACTAAGCAAAGGTGCTGTAGTGAGCAAGGTGTTTCTATATTGAAAGTGCTATTAAAAGGGTGTTGCACTAAGCAAAGAGATGCTTCAGTGGACACTAAGTAGCTGTATTTATAGTGCTGTATTTAAATAAAGGAGTGTTGCACTGAGCAAAGAGTGCTCTAGTGGACACTAAGTGTACTGCGTTAAGCAAAAGTGCTGTACCAGGCACAGGTGTGCTGTATCGATTATTTTAAGTTGTTTTTTCTTTTTGTTTCAATAAATGCTGGTCTGTTTTGCACCCAAACCACGAGTCACGTTTTCTGTCTACATTGCTACCGAATAAGTCCTGCAGTCAGAACCAGGAATAGGGGAGCGCTTCGAAACCGCACGGGGGTCCCTGGAGCAGCTCTGACTGGCCAGAGACAATAACCCCAACCCTGCTAGCGTGTGTGCTAATTCCTACTGTCCGCAAATTGGCTGCCACGTTTCCAACATTACAACAGTGGCTACACGTCAAAAAAAGTACTTCATTAGCTGTAAAGCACTTTGGGACATCCTTAAGTTGTGAAAGGCGCTATATAAATGCAAGTTCTTTCTTTTAAGTGTAGGAGTTACCAGAGGGTGCCTGGAGGACATTTTCAGAGGGGGAAAAATGTGCGTAAAAGGAGGGGAAGAAATGGGTCATTCCACTGAAATACCCTTCTCCCCAGTAGTTCATTTGTATTAATTTTTCATTCTCGGGGTGTGGGCGTCGCTGGCAAGGCTGGCATTTATTGCCTGTCCCCTAGTTACAACTGTTGTTAGGCCACTTCAGAGGGCAGTTAAGAGTCAACTACATTAAAGGCAATGATGTTGGATCATTAGTTCCAGGGTTGCCTCAGAAGGGCACCCTCTACTGTATCTATTTCAGCCACTGCTGGGTGACTTTGCCTATTTCCGCTGTATTATGCATTTATATCAACTTGTAACTTCTTCGTGACTTTCAAAACTAATTTCACTCGGGACGTTTTATGATAAATTTTTCAACGTTCCGCTCTTGGCTCAATGAGAGCTGAGCCTTGCAAAATCCTTGAATTGAATGGACAGTATTTTAACAGATTGCATTAATTAATAAGCTTTAAAAATTTATTTAGAAACTCATTCAAAATTGTTGATGCGTTGATATACTTAAGATGATTGTCCCATTTTTAACTACGCTTAATGATGAACAGCTGGCATCAATATAAAACCAGCCCAGCCAAGAATCCATGCACAAATAGGTATTACTTCAATGTTAATATTTATATGAACATCATGCACAAATAATTTGCATTAACACAGCTCCCAGTCTTCCTGCTAGTTAGGAAAGTAAAGGAAAATCCAATTTCACAGGGGCTGCTCTTCAGCCCATACCTCAAGGCCAGTGTGAAAGTCTTGTCTTCATAGACGACAAGGAAAAAACGCTCCCTGCATTGGAAAATATTCAAATCCAGTGAGATACAGAGAAAAGCTGACACCCTATCCCTTCTCATCCTAATGTGAAGATATCCCGTGACATTGGGGCGTAGGGGGGTGGGAGAAATCCAAGGCTCCATCCTTCCTCATCACGGTGTGAAGATAATCCATGGCAACAAGGGACAAGGAGAAACTGACACCCTATCCCACTCCTTACTCTAGTGTGAAGGCATCACATGGCAACAAAAGGATAGGGAACAGCAGACATCCCTCACCTCTTTTTCCGGTACATTGATGACTGTATCGGTGTCGTTTCCTGCTCTCGCCCTGAACTAGAAAATTTTATTCACTTTGCTTCCAATTTCCACCCTTCCCTCACCTTCACATGGTCCATTTCCGACTCTTCCCTTCCCTTCCTCGACTTCTCCGTCTTCATCTCTGGGGATAGGTTATTGACAACATTCACTACAAGCCCACTGACTCCCACAGTTACCTGCACTACACTTCCTCCCACCCCGCCTCCTGTAAGGACTCTATTCCATTCTCCCAGTTTCTCCGTCTCCGCTGCATCAGCTCCAATGATGCCACCTTCCATACCATTGCTTCCGACATGTCTTCCTTTTTCCTCAACCGAGGATTCCCCTCCACTGTGGTTGACACGGCCCTCGACCGTGTCTGTTCTATCTCCCGTACATCTGCCTTCACCCCTGCCCCTCCCTCCTGGAACCACGACAGAGTTCCCCTTGTCCTCACCTTTCACCCCACCAGCCTCCACATTCAACAGATCATCCTCCGCCATTACCGCCACATCCAGCGTGATCCCACCACCAAACGCATCTTCCCCTCACCTCCCCTTTCAGCATTCCGTAGGGACTGCTCCCTCCGCGACACCCTAGTCCACTCCTCTACCACCCCCACCTTCCCGTGCAAGCGCAGGAGATGCAACACATGCCCTTATACCTCCCCCCTTCCCACTGTCCAGGGCCCCAAACACCCCTTCCAGGTGAAACAGCGATTTACTTGTACTTCGTGCAATTTAGTATACTGTATTTGCTGCTCACGATGTGGTCTCCTCTACATTGGGGAGACCAAACGCAGATTGGGTGACCGCTTTGCGGAACACCTCCGTTCAGTCCGTAAGGGGGACCCCGAGCTCCCGGTGGCCTGTCACTTTAATTCACCGCCCCATTCCTACTCAGACCTCACCGTCCTCAGCCTCTTGCATTGTTCCACGGAAGCTCAGCGTAAGCTCGAGGAACAGCACCTCATCTTTTGATTAGGCACTCGACAGCCCTCTGAACTCAACATAGAGTTCAACAATTTCAGATCATAACCTCGGCCCCTATCACATATATATATACTAGCTGGGGGAGCCCGGCGGTGCCGAGGCTTTCTCGAGGGCATGTTGTTGTTGGAAGAGAGAGAGGGAGCGACTGGGGGGAAGAGAGAGAGGGAAGGAGAGAGAGAGAGAGGGAATGAGAGAGAGGGAAGGGGAGAGAGAGGGAAGGAGAGAGAGAGAGGGAAGGAGAGAGAGAGAGGGGGGGAAGGAGAGAGAGAGAGAGAGGGGGAAGGAGAGAGAGAGAGATGGAAGGAAAGAGAGAGAGAGATGGAAGGAGAGAGAGAGAGAGGGAAGGAGAGAGAGGGAAGGAGAAAGAGAGGGAAGGAGAGAGAGACAGAGAGAGGGAAGGAGAGAGAGAGAGAGAGGGAAGGAGAGAGAGATTGGGAGTGTGTGAGAGAGAGAGATTGGGAGTGTGTGTGAGAGAGAGATTGGGAGTGTGTGAGAGAGAGAGATTGGGAGTGTGTGAGAGAGAGAGATTGGGAGTGTGAGAGAGAGAGAGATTGGGAGTGAGAGGGAGATTGGGAGTGTGAGAGAGAGAGAGATTGGGAGTGAGAGAGAGAGAGACTAGGAGTGTGAGAGAGAGACTGGGAGTGTGAGAGAGAGATTGGGAGTGTGAGAGAGAGAGAGATTGGGAGTGTGAGAGAGAGAGAGATTTGGAGTGTGTGAGAGAGAGAGATTGGGAGTGTGAGAGAGAGAGATTGGGTGTGTGAGAGAGAGATTGGGAGTGTGAGAGAGAGAGACTGGGAGTGTGAGAGAGAGATTGGGAGTGTGAGAGAGAGAGACTGGGAGTGTGAGAGAGAGAGATTGTGAGTGAGAGAGAGAGAGAGAGAGATTGGGAGTGTGTGAGAGAGAGAGATTGGGAGTGTGAGAGAGAGAGAGATTGGGAGTGTGTGAGAGAGAGAGAGATTGGGA